>NC_135877.1:15715899-16038399 GCF_031162955.1 Sander vitreus
TCCTTACATAAAACATACATAAAAGGCTAAACATGCAACAAGGCTAAGACAATAAGTAGGCTAAATCCAACTTTATATTTTGTGCCAAAATGAATAAATCTGATAAAGATTTTGGGAAATAGGTTTATTCACTTTCTTACTGAGAGTTGCATGACTGTAAATATGAAGCTACAGCCAGCAGCCGGTTAGCTTAGCTTAGCTTGAAGACTGGAGACCGGGGAAAACAGCTAGCATGGCTCTGTCTGAAGGTAACAAATCCACCTACCAGCACCTCTAAAGCTCATTAATTATCATTCATCAATTTCTTTGATTATTTTTCCTCCCTAGATACTCTGCAGCAGTGTTGTCTGTTAAGAGCTTAAAGCATTGTAATAGTCTCTCTGTCTTTCTTTCACTGTCTGTTGTCCAGTGGTGGGATGTGGAGAAAGGCGAGGCCCTGCAGACCTTCTTTCCGACCGGAACAGCGTTGAAGAGGATCCACGTCTCAGCCGACTTCTCTACCTTTGTCACCATTGACAGCATCGGCATTCTCTACATCCTGGAGAGGGTGGTGTGAGACGGTGCGAACACTGCTCCAAAAGACCACAAACAATTGGACTGTGAGATTGGCAGTCGAATCAGGCTCCTTCGATCGAAGCATCGATTATTCCACTATTCAGGGCCACCCCTACCAAAACACTACATTTTTCTTGCGAAACCTGCAGTGTTACAGGCTGTACACAGAAGTAGACATGTTTTGTTGCATTAAGGACACTTGCAGAAAGCTAAACTGAAAGCTGTGGCATCCCATAACTAAACACTTCTCAGATACTATGTTTACATTTCCACTGCACTCTTTCTTCAGCCTTATGACAGACATTCAGTTTCACTTCTGACTCGCCAACTTGACTCTACTGGTTTACACCAGCTTTGGCAATTTCTTCGCTTTTTGCTGGCAGGTTTCTCTATAGAGCTCCCCCTACAGCTTCGGAATAGATATTTGGCAACTCCTATGTTTACTTGTGTCTGACTCCTTGCTCGGTCAGTCTGCCGTTTCCTCTTTCTCTGTTCCTCCGACAATGCTTTCCTAGCTTTCTGCTTCTTTTTTGCCGGCTCAGCCATGACGATAGTGTGAAAAACTACATTGCTACCTTGTTAGCAGGTTCCTGAATGGTCGTATCGGTGCAGTGCCGTGAAGCAATTCATTACATCGCGAGACCTGATATCATGCGATATTTCCTGACGCTGAGGCCGCCGGCTCACTGGCCGAAATTTGCAAGGGTGGTTTTTCCGCTCACAGGCGCTAGGGGGGAGTGAGACGACCACCATTCAACCCGAAAAAAGTAATATAACCATTCCAATGACTCCGAAGCTGTTCAGTTAAGGTAAATTAAGCTAAAAAAAAAAACTGCATAGTTCCCCTTTAACATGAAAAACTGCTGATCAACTGTTGGGAATGTAGATGCACCATGACTGCTCAAAGAGTCTTAAGATTCCTGCTCTAGTCCCTCTGTTTTACACATAAAGGAAGTAAATGCAAAGACATGGTTTTTGTAGATAAAATGGAGCACAATCTCTTATAAAAAAAAAAATTAAAAAAAAGGAAAGGTGCATTATAAAAGCAACAGGCAGCGTTTGTGACGATCAGGTCTTCTCGAGCAGATCTTTTAAATAATTAATACCTAGTAAATAAGTTAATATCAACAGGTTACGGATATGTGATCCTTGCATCAAATGTGAATCATACATGTTAATCCATCTTGCATTAGGGCTAAACATAATTGCATGTGATGTGAGAGATTTTCCAGTCTGCTGTATGTGATCACTATATAGTATGCTGTCGTGCATGTCATGGAATTGACTTGTTTATGCTGTGATGGTTTTGAACTTTAATTTTTTTTATGTTTGTGTTTTGAGGGCAAATCTTCTGTGTCTGTTTATTGACACTGCAGCCTTGGTCTAAATGTGACTACTGTAGGTACGGGGGGGGATGTATGTTTTGTGTACATGGATTCAACCCACCAGCGTAGATAAAACTTTTGCTGCACTTTGATAAGCATTAAAAATTGATAGATAGATTAAGCTTTAATGATCAGGCATTTAAATTTGAATCTGAAATCTTTTGAAAGCCTGAGTGAGTCCAATTGTACACCTGAACCATTTGTACTTTGAACTTAGATCAAAGGTAAAGGTTTTCTACAGGAAAATTGCAGACTGATGTATAATTGATAATCAAGTTTCCACATGCTAATGTTAAAAGGCACTTGTTGTGCTTGTCAATGGCTTAATTTTTTTAAGTTCTTTTTAGTTATATTCCATACCAACATTTTTATCTGCATGTTGTCAAACTACTGAGCCTCTTCCTGTTCTGAGCACTTTGAATCTTTCATACAGTCTTTGCTAATATAGCTTTGTTCAGACGCATTAAAATGGATCCTTGCTTTGATTTGACAATACAAATGAGTGCTTATTCTTAAATATGTGACAGAGAGATTACAGCTTGCCTATCAAACCTATTCATGATTGATCCAGACTACAGGTCCATTAGGAGACAATAAATTAATAAATGTAAGGATGCACTTCAAACATTTTTCAACAATGCTGTTGCCTTTTTCACGTTGTGCTCTTCCTGGTTGGTGCTTTAATGTCTCTAACAAAATTCCTGAAATATTGATTTCTGCTCAGGATGTGTTGATAACTTATACTGTACAGTGTAGTGCAATGTGAGTGTAATTTATAAAAGATTAAACTACACACGCTATGATGATAATGAAGATGATATGCGTCTGTCTTGATATTGTTACCTGTGAAATTTACAGGGATTTAATCTCCTTTTTGATTATTTTATCTGTTTATTGACTGTAGAATATGTGAATCTTTCAGTCCTGCATTTCCTAATACTCCAGACTGAGATTCATAGTAGTAGTTCATTCCTGTTTTTCAGGAGAAGTAAGCTTCAGTCTTCATCTGTTTGCACTTTTCAGTCAAGGTTGAAAATGACCTGTCTTGATACTTCATGCAGAAAATGGAAGATTGTCTGTAATCAGACAAGTTTCCAGTAAATTCTTATTTCCATTATGTCTCCCCGCCACACGGGGGCGCTGCTGCACGAACACGGCGTAACGAACATAGTGCTGTGGCGGGCTAGCCAAGGCCGAGCCGAGTTGGAAGAAACCAAACGAGGGGGAAAAAAACAAGAAGCAAACCAACAACTACAGAAATAATAAAGAAGAGGACGGCAGTAGCACATATTTTGAGCACAACTCAGGGGAAGCAAACAGTGAGAAACTTAGCATCAATGAAGTTCGTATTGATTCTAACGTTAACCCTGCTAAAAATGGATATCTATTATAAAAGTGACTGCTGCCTCTGAAGAAGCAATCAACTCCCGTGTACACCTGTGAGCGCTCATTCTGTAAGTTCTAGCTAAAAGAATTAGATATAACACCAAGATGTGTGCACTGGATATTTTTTTATCATTATATGGTGGAGCTTCTGCACAGAGGAAGTCTTGCCTTACCTTTTTTAAGGTAAGACAAATCTGTTTTTTGTGCTTATTTAATGTGAAAGCTGCAGGTTTGCAGGTACTAGTTACTGTACAATTTAGGTTTGATACATGTGACAGACTGATAGATTTGGATGGAAAATAGAGGGTTTGTTATGATTTATCAGAGAAAGTCAGCGATACTGTATGGTGAGTCAGTGATTGGCCGGTGTGCACAGCATGTTACTGTACCTCATTTGATGTTCCTCTGCAGCTGATTTTAATTAGACTAATTACAATCCTTATTTAAGCATACAGGTGCTTATGAACTTTGTCTGTATAAAATGCGCCATGTGATTTTACCAGATGTTTGTTTGCAATAGACATCTGATAGGCCATCATGTGTGATTTGTGTTGGCAAATTGCATGATTTCTTTATAGGCTGCCAGTATTTATGGTTAGGTATCCTGTGTGTTGGCTCACAGGCCTCTTTGTTTTTAATTTGTGGTTAGTGTGGTGACAGGCAACCTCATATCGTCCTCACTCTGAGAGCTGGATATTGCAGAAATATAAGTGGATACAGTGTTTCTGCACACGCCCTAGAAATCTAGTTATTTGTGAAAGCAGATTAAGTAGGCCTAGAAAGTTTAGTTTTCCAGAGGGCTTCGAGTGATGATCAAACACACTGGTACCTATTAAAATGAGCTGTGTGACCTGTTTTTTCAGAAACATTATGGGCCACTTTATCATAAAAAGCTTGATTTAGGCAGTTGATGCAGGCAAGTCGTCCCTTGTCCAGTGTTTAAGGAACATTTAAAAAATAGCCTTTTAAGAAAACCGTGCACTTTTACATATCTTTATTTACCTGATCTCCAAGTGACTTGAATGTGATGTTATTATATGAATTAATGTAATGAATAGATGTTATTGCTGTACTCACATTTTGCCTTCTCCAAATAACTAAGCCCCAGCAGTCAAGGATCCTGGAGCTGCCACTTGTGATGACATATAAATGGTAGCTGAATATATAATTTCCCTTTTGAAATTAGACACAACAGGTGCAGCTTTCATGCCATATATATATATATCTCTCCTACATACTGACATCACATGACTGATTTACACTCAGGCTGGGGGACAGTCTTGACTGCAGTCCATGATGACATAAGGTGTTCACATTTACTGAGGCAATGTAGCTGATGTATGTCTTTAAACAACTCCCTGTCATCACATCCATCATTTGACTTTGAGTAAACTTGTATTGCTGGGTGAAGGCTAGGATCCAATCCTCAGCTGAGTTATGTGTTACAGCACTGATTGATAAAGCTCTAGTGTGATTCATCAGTGCCTAATTAATTAGATTTTTATGTGATGACAGATGTGTAATGAGGGCTAACATGGAAGGTGAGTGTGGCCATCAATATTACCACATTCAACTGGAGGAGGAAATAGTAGAAGTATAGTACCAGGGCTTGTTGCAGGAGTGTTTATTAGGATACTTGACCCACAGGAAATTATAGATCTGTAAAAAAAAAAAAACATAAAAAAACGAATTGACTGGTAGAAGTAGTAGCTAATAAGTCTTAGCTAGCCTCAGTGTTGCCTAAAAAATGACCTCAGCCTCTATAAATCAGTTAGGGCAAAATCAAACCCAGGACTATGTCAGAAAACAGCAGTTCAGTCTTAAAAGGTCCTATGACATGCTGCTTTTTGGATGCTTTGATATAGCCCTTAGTGGTCCCCTAATGCTGTGTCTGAAGTCTCTTTCCCAAAATTCAGCCTTGGTGCAGAATTACAGCCACTAGAGCCAGTCCCACAATGAGCTTTCCTTAGGATGTGCCATTTCTGTGTCTGTAGCTTTAAATGCTATTGAGGAGGAGGGGGGGGGGGCAAAGAGGAGGGTGAGGGTGTGGCCTTGACCAACTGCCACTTTGTTTGTTTGCAAGCCATGGGGTGTTTCTCAATCTCAAGAATGCAAAGAATGGACTTGTGTTCTTGGGGAGAACGTTCTTGCTGGTTGTTCTTGGAAGAATCAACCCGCAAGTTCACAAGCACAGAAAACGCTGTTAACACTTTGAGACGATGCATTCTTCCTGTTTTTGCTCAACAACCCCAGCACAGAGGCTACCTGCAGGGCTCCAAAATAACAGCTAGAAATAAAAAACACAACTATATAACCACTTTGTATTAAAACAATCTCCGGACAAGAAAACCTCATAATGCTACAACTATTGCAGTAATATTGAAAAATAAAACTTATTGAGCTTTAATTTTATTGTTTATGGTTTAGCTCAAACACCCCTTACTTATTCAAAAGAGTGGAACGTGATCCCTACTGTTATTAGTGTATAAGTTTGTCAGTTTAAATTAAAAAATAAGTAGGCATATGCACTGGTGTGTCCTATGTGTTCCTATTAGTGTTATGTGGAATTATCATTTCTTTATTATTGTAGTGCACTGTAAATGCCTAGGGACAACAGATGGAAATTAGCAATTCAAATTATAAAGGTTGGTGTCTCCTCTTTAGGATGCATACACATAACATAACATGACATAACATAACATGTCATAGTATGTTACTACTTTATGTATAACTGTTCATTTATCATACCGACTGAAACTCAACTTCTAATAAATCAGAAAACAAATATACCAAAAAAATATGAACTAAATACTAAATCTAATGTATAGCCTATGGCATAATTTAAACAAGTCTCCCGAAAAGAAACGGGTATATCGCTCTCCCCTGCCTCTGCCTGCTGCGCTGTGTGTGTGTGTGAAGCTTCGGGGTGTGTGTGTGTGTGTGTCTGTCCTTGTGGAGTTTAACTCACCACAGGTTCCCGTTAATCTTATGATGGACATGTGTTGTGATATTTAAACAATCAGTCAACGGCGAAATAAAAGCCTCTTATTTACGGGACCGGTCTGAGAGACCTCCGGCTTACAGCGGGGTCTCCGAGCGTGACTGTCCGAGCGACGAGCTAGCGGCCGGGGCAGGCTCAAGCTGGCTGTTGCCTCACTTTATGGAGCTCCGAAAACTGTGGAGCAAATTGTCAATTCGGCAAAGATTTTCACAAGACTGCCTATATCCGAAATTTAAACCTATACCGTTTTTGGTCTGTCTATGTACCGGAAACCCGACCATCATTGAATGCCGAAATGAATGTTGGGATACGGTTGCTGCGAAGTTCATACAAGTTACCAACCAATGCATCCTCGGTAAAATGGGCGTGTCAAGAACATTTCCGGGAATCTTAACTGTTCTTGGAGAAATGCGAACTTGTGTATTGGGACAGTACTTTGGCAACACGAGATGACGTTTCACAGGGACACAAGAACACAAGTCAATAGAAGAACACAGATTGAGAAACGCCCATGATGTCTCTCTCTTTCTCATGGGCGGGCCAAATTCTCTGGGCGGGCAAAACAATGAAAGGGGAGGTAACCTTGCTCCTTATCACGTCATAAGGAGGAGATTCCAGATCAGCCCATCTGAGCTTTCATTTTCTCAAAGGCAGAGCAGGATACCCAGGGCTCGGTTTACACACATCACCATTTCTAGCCACTGGGGGACCATAGGCAGGCTGGGGGACATAAAGTGACATTTTCATGCCATGGGACCTTTAAACACAGGTCACTCAAAACCCAACTAACCTTGCACTGAGATCTTTTCTTGGGTAAAATATCGGCTTTTGTGATCTTACCGCCTGTATTTCATCTTGAGGATCAGCTCTGAATACTTGTGGTAAATCTGTCCTTTAAAAAGATTTAGAATAACAACAAGCTCCAGCACACAACAAGAGGCCTTGTTATCTGGCCAAAACAGGACGACATTACCTCTGACAGTAAACTTGAAATCATTTGTCTCGGGGTCTTAGACTTTCTAGGCGCTGCAGAGCATCATGGCTGCCAGTCAGATTTGGGAACGAGCCTAATCATGGTGGAAGACTTATGCCATATGACACGCTAATGCAATGTTGCCAGCTGTCAGTTAGACTTCAGTGCTTTCTATTTTTATACATCATATAGTAGATGATGTAAAGGTGGCCTGTTTCTCTGCTGCACATGCCTATATACCAGGTAGTGTATTCTCAGTGATGTTATGGATATTTTCAGGATTTGAAAGTGGTTTTATAAGATGAAAGAAAATATTTTGCAAAATTTAGGCGGTGTCTTTTGAAGGTGGTGAATTGGATGAATGCTGCATGAAATACGGGAAAAATGAGGTTTTAGTCGTGTTCCAGCTACAATTACTCACATTTGCATCAGAGCAAAGAAAGCTTAGGTGTCTGATTTTAGCATGCAGTTAGCCATGGGCCTATGTGAGGAAAGAATGAGCATCTTGCTGATCTCATCTTTTTTGCAGTTAAAACCTGTACGGACTGCTTTGCCAAGTTCAGATAATCAGCTGCGATCCCTTTGCCTTCAAGTGTAAATTAAACATATCTGAGACTTTCAGCCCTTGAAGGAGGGATTAGATTCAGGTATCTGGTTTGAAACGGCAAATTCATCTGGCTTTGTATGCTTCCAAAAAACGTTCTTCTTCCTCTGACTGCATGTTTGTGTAACAACGTCTCTCATGTGGCTTTTTAAAAATGGAAAACGGGGAATATTGAATTCCATTACTTGTTTTTTCTTCTTTGTGTGTTCCTCCGTCAACACATGCATTTACACACCTTGCTGCCCCGAGGGGAATGGTGTGAACTTTTTAAAGTCTGGCCGAGGTGTGCGCTAACCTCATTAATTCTGCGCTCTCCTGCTTAATTAATCTTTGTCTGCTGCTGAAGTAATTACAGCTATCTGGCTGTCTGTGTGTCTACACACTACTGACACCACCTTCCCCTCTCGGTTGCAGCTGGGCCAGGATTTCCCTCCCGCAGTCTCTGATGCCTGTCATACTGTAAGCACTAATTCACTGTGGCATGACCAGGAGTAAAAGGGAGATGAGGCTTTGTCCTTTGAACTCCTGAATATTGTCTGCCTTAATAAAGTTATATTAAAGAAACATTCTGCTGGGGCGGCCTCTAGCTCACCCAGTAAGTAAGCGTGCGCCCCATGTAGGCTGAGTCCTTGGCAGCGGCCCGGGTTTGAATCTAACTTGCGGCCCTTTGCTGTGTCATCCCCTCTCTTTCTCTCCCCCTTTCCTGTCTATTAACTGTCACTATCAAATAAAGGGAAAAGCCCCAAAAAATAATCTTAAAAATATAGATATATATATTCTGCTGCTGCACTCCTTAGTGGCAGCAACATGTTTACAATCTCTAAAAAGTGTTTCACTCCTTTTAGTTTCAGAATTATTTAGATTTAGCCTTATGAATTTTGTCCTCAGAGTGAAGGCGCAGGAAGGTCGCTGAGCCCTTGTTGATTTTACGTGTAATTGTTTAAATGATATAAAGCAAAAACAGAAAACAAAGTCATGGTAAAAGATGAAATCAGGAATTTGTTTTGGATATTCAGATTGCACATTGGATAACAGCATCTGCTTAAAGTCATTTTAAATGGAAAGGTTCAGGGGCCTACTAGCCTAATTAACCTAATTTAACAGCAATATCGGTTTAGATGAGTAGGCTAATGTTAGGGCTGATATTTTAACCTTCATAGTTTTCCAGTCTGCATTCGCATGTGGACTCCCAGGAGATTTAAAAAGGTTGTGTTTTAAAAGAACTAAGCTCCCCTCCGGCTTTCCGTCTGCTGTCTAACTTTCATTTTGTTTTCATTTTCTCTGCTCGCCCTCTTTCCGCTCATAAATTTTTCACTGCTTGCTATTTTTCATTCTTGTGGCTCTGAGACGTGCATTTGTGCATGCAGATGTTTGCGGTAGCCAGCCAAAAAAACAGACACACATGCATACTTTGAAAAAGTTAGGGTCGGTAAGCTTAAATACAATCGCACATATACGTCGTCAGGAGAGAGCTGTGAGTTGTCAGTTTGTACTTGGTGGGTATGAGTAATGTGTAACCCTGAGTGTGGTAGCGATTTAAGTCAGTGTTTGTGGTGTAATAAATAACTTAATTTTTTTAGAAATTGATTGTGTTAGTTATTTTTTTCAATACGTTATTAGGCTGGTTTTACTCCTATATTTACTTATTGTCAAGAATTCCCATGAAAAGACCAAAACACACTATTTGTTAGTCCGTCTTTGAACACTTCTTATCTCCCCTAACCTGTCTGTGGCACTCAAGCCTATTGGTTCCTACTGAGCACATACGTCTTTAAAATATGGAGTTTCACTAATTGGGTAATTAATTAACCAACTATCATCTTCTCACAATAACCTTTTAACTGAAGATTGTCATTATCGATTAGTCTGCCAATTAATTAGCAAAATAGTGGTCGATTACTTTTCTGTTGATCAACTAGGCTAATCTATTAATCAAATAATTATTGCAGATCTGATAATAAATGGGCTATTCTTCAATTTTGGAAATTAACAAATTTTTTCTTAAATTCCTAAGATTTGGTTATTAAATAATTGTACTATACAAGTAGGACATTTACAAAAAGTTATCAGTGCTGTCGGGTGGGAAAACTATTAAATAGATAGAACTACTATCTATTTTATTGGCAATACTCTAAATTACTGCTTAGTACCGATCACAGTTTGTGACCAGGATGTGAGGGGTCTGCAGAGATTTTTGCTGCCCTTTTCCTGACCCTGAATCGGTACAGGTCCTGGATGGAGGGAAGGTCAGTTTCAATGATCCTCTCTGCAGCCCTAATTGTCTGTTGCAGTCTGGCCCTATCCCGTTTGGTGGCTGACCCAAACCAGACAGTGATGGAGGTGCAGATGACAGACTGAATGATGGCTGAGTAGAAAGTGGTCAGCAGCTCCTTAGGCAGATTAAACTTCCTTAGCTGTCGCAGGAAGTATAACCTCTGCTGGGCCTTTTTCTGGACAGAGTCAATGTGGGGAGACCATTTTAGTTCCTGTGAGATGGTTGATCCCAGGAACCTAAAGGAATCCACAGTGGTCACTGTGTCATTCTGGATTGTGAGACGGGGGGGGAAGTGAGGGGGAACTTCTCCTGAAGTCCACTGTCATCTCCACAGTCTTCTTGGGGTTTAACTCTAGGTGGTTCTGACTGCACCATTGGACCAGCTGTTCCACCTCCTGTCTGTAAGCAGACTCATCACCATCCTGGATCAAACCAGTAACAGTGGACAGGAGTTTTACAGACGGGTTCTTTGAGGTGCAGTTATTGGTGTAGAGGGAGAAGAGCAGCGGGGAGAGGACACACCCCTGTGGGGCGCCAGTGCTGATGGACCGGGTTTTGGATGAGATGCTCCCCAGTCTGACATGCTGCTGCCTGTCAATCAGGAAGCTGATGATCCACTGTCAGGTGGCGGAAGGCAATAAGAACTGGGTGAGCTTCTGATATAGGAGTTCAGGGATGATGGTGTTGAACGTCGAGCTGAAGTTCACAAACAGGATCCTGGCATACGTCCCTGGGAAGTCGAGGTGGTGCAGGATGTATTGCAGTCACATGTTGACAGCATCATCCGCCGACCTGTTTGCCCTGTAGGCAAACTTCAGGGATTCCAGCAGGGGTCCGGTGATGTCCTTCCGGTGGCTCAACACCAGTCTTTCAAAGGATTTCATGACCACAGACGTCAGGGCGACAGACCTGTAGTCATTTAATCCTGTGATGGAGGGTTTTTTGGGGACTGGGATGATGGTGGAGCATTTGAAGCACGAGGGCACTTCACACAGCTCTTCAACACACCATCAGGTCCTGGAGCCTTCTTGATAGAGCAGGCACACAAGAGCAGGCACGCATCCTTCTCGCGGATCGTTAGCGCAGGTGGGGGGAGCGGGAGGGGTGTTGAGGGAAAACCCTTTGTGCGTGAGGAGTGTGATAATGGGTGCTTTTCAAACCTGCAGTAAAAGTAGTTCAGGTCGTCAGCAAGTCTGGGATTTTCTCCAGGGTGGGGGGAAGGTCTCTTGTAATCCGTGATCTTTCGCAGGCCTCTCCAAACTGATGCAGGGTCATTGGCTGAGAGGCTGTCTTTAAGTTTCTCACTGTAGCTTCTTTTGGCTACCATGATCTCCTTTGTCAGCTTGTTCGGCCTGCTTATATAGGTCCCGGTCCCCACTCCTGTAGGCCTCCTCTTTGGCTTGACGCAGGTTTCTAAGATTAGGAGTGAACCAAGGTTTGCTGTTGTATGTGCAGAAGGTCTTGGTTTGCACACAGTTGTCCTCGCAAAAACTGATGCCCTATTAACTTACATTGTAGAATGTTTTGCCGCTGCAGACTGTAGCGATCTCGCTTAATACTGGACCAATGTCAAAGATTGTTGTTCCCATCAGTCACTTAGACACAAAGTTGGTTCAGAGTCAACATGCTTTATTTATTTTGGCATTTTGGTTTGTTGGAAAAGCCAATGTCCTCTCAGTGGTTCCACCTTTACCAGCATCACTTTCACAACCTTCACTTACAGGAACCCTCTGTTATGTAATGTTAATATTAACATTACAGTCATATCCAGTCTCAGTGGGTGCTTTTATCCACAGACTGTAAAAATAATGGACGAAACCTCAGGGTCCAAACAGTGAAGCCAACGCTGAAGCTCCTTAAAGCTGCATTCTCTAACTTCCAGCAGGGGTTTTAACTGCCACATGATTATTATGCTAATTTATTTATTTAGATATTTTATTGCATGTAATTTAGGTTTATTTGAAGGGCCTGAGAGCAGTGACATCTTTACATTAGAGGCCCCACCAGATGGCACTGCTCCACAGTGCACGACAATTCAATGTAACTAATAATATATAATTCAAATGTATATTCTTTGTAACTAACATTGTTGCTCGTTTTATTACATATAACAAAGTTAGCGCTGTCCGATACATTCCAAATATCTTCCTATGGGCGATCTACTTAAGGTCAGTAGTCTGCTAACGTTACTTCTAGCAATGTTCATTTGGTTAGCATGCCCCCCATGACGTTGGATGAGACAACAGAAGCATCGCTACACGTGAAGCTTGTTAACACTACACTTAGCAGCAGGTAACGTTAGCCTACCGTTAGCTAGTAGCTGGATTAAAATGCTGACAGTATTTCACTGTAGAGGATTCCAACACCGGGACGTCCAACAGTCTGCAGCTAAAGACACTAGCTGCCCTATATGGACACTGCCTGCCGCTACATGGTGCATTTACTTGACACTGGTAAACCTCTTGCTGCATTCAAAGTTATTGTAAAATATGCTTTTCCCATCTGGTGGTTGTTTTTGTCGTTTACCAGCAATTTACTATTATTAGTTATTGTTATTACATGTTTAATAAATCTTTTGATATCATATATGCTATCAGTAAACAAGCTGTTCTTTAATGTCGCTGACTGTCGTTTTGTGCTCTGTTTTAAGAATCTTTTTTTTTTTTAAAGTTTTGTTCAGGAACCATTTTAAAAGAATTGTTTTAGCACCGTTATCGGAAAAAACCCAAAAGATACCCAACGCTAATAAGAACTCACCTACAACGTTCTTTGTCCGTCTGTGAGACAAACTATTATTCTTACAGCTACGTGTCCTTCTGCATGTTAAATATTATATAACAGACTCCAGACAGTTCTCTCTTTGACTCCAAAAATCAAATCTTCTTCTGAACATGATTCAGTCTCTGAGTTTGTGTACATTACAAAAAATACAAAGGGACGAATGTGAAGTTTCATATAAGCTGACGGCCTGAAAAGCAAAGTTTATACAGACTTGAGGAATCAGCAGAGAGAATGGGGAGACACTAAGGTAATGTCATGTCTGATATTACGTGTGGTAACTTACGGACAGTTTTAGATATTTGACTTATTAAGTAAATGTTTGCTGCAAACGTAACATCAGACATAACGTTAGCTTAGTGTCTCTCCATTCTCTTTGCTGATTCCTCACGTCTGTTTCCACTTTGGTCGTCATAAAAACTCAGTTTGTTTGGGTCATCAGGTTATAAAAACTTAAGTTCTGGGTTCTGGGCAGACTACAAGTCAACGGAGAGCAGAGAGATGTTTCCCCTACGGTGGGCGTGGCTTTCAGAGTATGACGCGATGGGCTCTGTCTCTATAATGACTTAGAAATATTGGACTGTTGCAGAAGTCTCTTTTTATTTATAAAAAACCAGACTCACAGGTTTGTCTCAGAAGGTTTCACAACATTGTATATATAAAAAAAACATTTTTACAACAAAAATAGCATTAGAAAGCAGAAAGATTGTAAAGTTGTCAATCGTACCAAATAAACTCAACTGAATGTTTGTTCCTGCTTTTAAATTGTCTGCCTTCTGAACACACTTCACTCAACACTGCACAGGTGTTTTCACAAATATAACATTTGGACTGGACTACAGTACTGGAGTAAATGTAATTAGTTACATTCCTGCACAGGTGAGCAGGATATGTTGGCGTTAATAAACTGTGCTGGTTTTTTAGGTGCAGGCGGGAGCGTTGACACAGTTCTGAGTTTCGACCTTCGGCCCGCCGTCGGGCAGCGTTTCACAGTCGGCCTTTGGATCCCCGAAGAATGTCGCTGGCTCCTTCAGACGACCAATGGTAGGACTGAAAACACACACACGCACACACAGAGACACAAAACTAAACTTAACTGTGGTTGCTGCATGACGCCCACTGGTATGGTAAGTAACTCTGGTCACTCATTGGCCCGTAGTACATTTTGAACTCACCTGTAGCTGCTGAAATCAGGTGTACAGCGTCTGATCCGGAAGCGTTTAGGCGATCCACCACAGGACGGGCGACACAAACTCCACGGCTCCCAGCCCTCCCAGGAGAAAACACACACAGACAGACAGACAGACAAAATCTTAATGTGTACCTCAACATTTGGACTTAAGTACGTACTGGAGTACTTGTACTTAGTTACATTTGTGCCGTGACATCATTGTAAATGATCTCTCAAGTATAAATAAAGTGTGTGTGTGTGTGTGTGTTCTCCTGACCTTGGCCAGACATTGGTTCCTGTTCCTGTCAGCTGTTGGCTCAGCTGCACACCACCTTTATTGCTTGCTCTCGTGGAGCCAGAGGGCTGAGAGCCAGAAGTCGTTTTACGTTGGGCTACTTCCCATTCCTCCTAAACAGCTTCACCTTCCCTCACCCATGAGTGGAGAAATGTAAAAAAAAAAAAAAGGTATTACTATGTAAACTAGAATGCAAGATAGGGTAATGAAGTGGAATTTGAAATGGAATTGGGGCCAGGAAGAGCAGTTGCTGTGGACTCTGTGTCTCACGTTGTCCAGTAGCTCACCCGGCCAGACCAGCAGCACCCTCACTGACACACCACAGGAAGAATGGGAGGGAAGGAGGAGGGGGAGATGGCTTACCTTTTGTTCATCTGTCCAGCTGGAAGACCCTTTTAGGAATTTTATTAAGACTGTGATCATCTAAAAGAGAGGCGGAGTGGGAATTAATGTCAAAGCTGCAGGGTTTTTAAAAAGATAATATAAAACGATAAGAATACCTTGATTTTATGGAAGTTTCTTTGGCTGTGTGCAAATTGCGGGTCTTGTAGGTAAAACATGACACTTAGAGGAGTTTATGGAAGTTATTGGAACTATTTTGCAACTATTTTGATAATTGATTATCTTTTTAAGTATTTTTTCAAGCAAAAATGCCAAACTTTACCTAGTTATAGCTTTTAAATTGTGAGAATTTATTTAGTGCTTTTTTGTCTTGTTTGATAGTAAACTGCTGGTTAGACAGAACAAGCAATTCAAAGACATCACTTTGGGCTTTAGGGAATTGTGAAGGCCATTTCCTGTTTACGATTAATTGATAATGAAAATAATCAGTATTTGCACCCCCACTGTAGTGCACCTGGGCAGAGACCATGCATATGATAGTATTTATCAGAATTCAAGCTAAAGTGAATTTTATTTAGTTATGTGTTATTGGTCCCATTAAAGGCTATAGTTTGCTTGTTTGAGTGTTGGATGAGGTGTTATGAAAGCAACAGTAAGTAGACATTTATCCAAAAGAAAAAGGTCCATCGTCTTGCTCTAGGGCACTTCAACAAGCCTGTTGATGATGTCATGCATATGCTGCCCTGTTTGCAGGGTACGCTTCTGCTTACAAAACAGTTTCTCGAAAACAACTTGGCCACCCTGCAATCACACATTATTCAACATGCCTTTGAGGCAGACAATCAAACTGTCTTACTTGACAACTCATTTGTCCCCATTGTATCGCTGCTGCCTCTTCAATCACACAGTCTCTGTCACTCATCCATGTATTGCAGCGCAGAATTAGTTCAACAATTAGGCTGGAATCATCCAAACCTTAGCAGCAGCAGTTTTTAGGATGAGGCAAGGTGCTGCTCCCAACAGATAAAACCCAAATACATGCACACGCACACACAAACTACTCCAGACAGAGCTTGCATGCTTTAATCTGGTTTTGTACCCGTGAACAAGATTTGTGACGGGAGGGAAAGTGCAGGCCACCTAAAGTTCAGCAGCAGTTTTAAAAGCCTCTTAAGGCTGAGTAGAGTGACGGTGGGTTTTTATCTTACCCGCATTATGGCTGGGATATGCATATTGTGTACTGATCAGATTATAAAGTCCTAAGATTCAACTCTTAATGTTTACAGCACGTGTCTTCTTAGGGAGAGCTAAACAAAACTACACTTAAATATCAAATCTGAGCTCTTTAACATCTCCATCATACAGTTATTACACAAAGAGCTTCCGTGGGATAAATGAAAACATTGTACATCTAAAAGCAGATGATCTTTAAATCTCCAAAGGCTGCACTTATTATCTGAAGAATATAAAAGGATGAGCAAGACGGGTCACATTGAGGCATTTGAAACACACAACAAATATGAGCTGTATCATTCTAAATGTTATTCATGCATTAAAAAAAATCTTGTAACTCTCAAAAATGCAACTAACCTCAGGTTTTTAAGCAACGGTTCCCTATGTAACAAATATATGTATTGCCTGTAAACTTCAGAACATAGTTCATATAATTATACACCCCCTCTCCAAAAAACATACTCTTACTATTATGTTTTCATAACCATTAGGTACCAACAATGCTATTTTAAAAATGTAGTTAATGATTTTCATAATCGAGTCATCTGACAGTTCTCTCAAATAATATCTATTTATAAAATGTCAAAGAAATGTGCAAAATATTCAACATAATTTCCTAAAGCCCAATTTGATGATCAGGTACATGTATTCATGTCTTTCAGCATAGCCTTGTATATTTCAATTATATGTTATAATTCCGTTTACAACTTAACACTTTAAAGGTTTAAAGTTAATTCAAAGAAACTTTAGTTTAAGACTAAACAAACTTGGTCATTCATTTTGTTATTTTACTGTTTTTATTTTTTATTGGAGGAAACTAAAGTAGTTCAGTTAGAAGCTCACGCCACAGTTATACAGGAGAGAAGCCAGTCATTTGAGTTTGTGGCAAAACCTTTCACAGTGCTCGTTTTTCAAAAGACTAATTTTCCAGTCATATTTGGCATTGAAATATTTTTTTTAAAAACAGTGTTAAAGTCTCGTTCTCGTGAACCCAATATCTTGTATCGTCTCGTGAGCTGAGCTGAGCGTCAAGGAAAATGCACAAAATACTAATTTGGAAATGTGTTTTTCCCAAATTGAACACACAAAGAGCAAGAGCAAGAAGAAATAAACAAAAACATTTGCAATACTTTTTTTTTAATAACTTAAAATAAAAAATAATCTGAAAACAGTACAAATGAAATACATGGGTCAATAAATAAGAAAAATCCAAATATCATTAAAATAATACATTTTGAATGCCCTTATAAACAATGACATTTAAGATGGGTGTAATATAATAACTAGTGATTAAGTTACAAAATATACTTTGTACAACGTCTTCTTAAAGTCTGCATGCTCTGAACCCCTCTACACTTCTGATAATCACGTGACCATACACGACACGCACTACTGCCTACACAGACTGATTGGTCATGTCTTTTGTGGACGTTGTTACGAGGGTAATGCTTAATACATCCGTGGGGCAGCATTATTGAGAGCGAAAATGGCAGGTGCATTGAGTGAGTGGCGTCAGTGATGTTGGAGTGAGAGTAACTTGGCGTACGAGTGCAGGTATGCGAGGGAATTGCGAGAGGAAAAAGAGATAGCAAAGACAATGTAAAGTGAGTTAACAGTGAACAATGAAACAACAAGCTTCTCAAGACACAAGCTTCATCTGTTGTTAATACTGCCGCTAAAGTGGATGGTGTTAAGAGCATCGGCCTTGGAGGGAATGTCTCCCCTGTGCTTCCTGTGTGTCCGTGACATCGCGATTGCGATTAGATCAATCGTGCAGCACTAGTTTTATATAAACTTGAATTATATTGCAGCCATGGTCTAAACACAAGCAACTGTACAAGGTATTTGCCTGAAGATAAATTAGGATTAGATTTGAATTAGAAATTGACTAATCAAAGAATATGTAAATAAGGTTATGAATCTGACCAGATAGTTCAGGTTTTGGTACTGGAGCCATTTAAATACTTTTTGTTTGGTACATAAAAGTATTGTGATTTGATACAAAGCCCTTCAGTACTCTCATCAAATTGGATAACAAAAAAATCAGAACAAAGTAAAGGAAATAAATCGCTAAATCACTTTTTATATTTCATTATAAAAGCCGTCTACTGGACCTTAAGGTTGTCTCGGCTACTTTTGAGTTTGACTAAACAACTAACTGAGTCACTTTAACATCGTTTTCTATAGAAGACATTGTATTTACTTGTGCCAGCTCTCTCGCACCATTAAGCATTAAACTTTGGGTGTCTTAAACAATTAGTGCTGCTGCTGCTGAACTAGCGTGAAGGCAGACAGACTTGGAGCTGAGTGACTGGAGCAAGCTGGTGAGCTGTGTGGGCTTGTAGTCTGTTAGCCTCAGGAAGCTTCTGTGTTTGTGCAGATTATCTGCTTATCTCTCATGTGCTTATTTTAAAAACATGTTCACTCATTTGTGGCACTGCTAAAAACAGCAACATGCACACAGCAACTAGACTTGCTGGTTTAGACTCGGACGATTGAGAGGGGATCAAAGTCAGTGATGGTTTTTTACTCTTGTCATTATGAGATGTGATCATTCATGATGACAGATGGCTTAATTTGATGTAATGGTTCTGTTCTGAGGAGCTCCTCTCTGCCTATTCTAAGCAAGAGTGCCCAAGAAGGATGCTCATTAAATAGAGTGCCTTGATGTGTCAATGCGTTTGAATATACAGTAGGCACTGCTGTGGACAGCTTACTCTCTGGCCTGCCTAAGCTTGAGATTGTACTTGTTAATGGTGGAATCAGTGACTGATTACTTTTACTTTACCTACAATTAAGCAAACGCGCCATTGCATTTTAGCAGAAAATAAGGCAGGGGGTCTTCTTTTAATGATGTGAAGAACTTATGAAATCCTGCTTGATTTACCTGTCCACCCAGAACTTATAAAGAAGACTTATAAAACCATATTTTAAACTGTTTGTGTACAGAATAAACAAAGATATTAAGTAGTGAGTTTTACAGGTGTTGCTTAGTGTATTTTTGAAATTTAGAGAGTTCTAGATCTGTTTCCCACTGCTTTTAGTCTTTAGGCTAAGCTAAGCTAACCACCTCCAGGCTTAAGCTCCATACTTAACATGCTGATATGTTATCTAACTCTCTGCAAGAAAGTACACAAGCATCAAAACTATTACCATAAGGACCCATACTGTATATGTACAGTAACAGTGTTGACAATGAAACATGGTCGGAAATGTTATTCTGATACAGTGTCTACCTGGGATACCTGACTCTAATGTTTACCAACCTGGATGGTTTATAATGCTCTATAGCAAGGGGCTGACAGGCAGTTTGTATTTTAGTTATCAATTTAACGTTTCTATGCATAGGCAAAATAACAGAAGCCGCCGTCCACAGCCCTATCTGTATCTGTTTTAGGCTTTTGGGGTAAACCAAACAAATGGATAAGTAAACTAACAAATGGATAGTAGTAGTAGCAGCAGGATGCTCTTCTCTATTGTAAATCCACTTTGTGATTTAAGGTAAAAAGATGAGTGGTTTCTTCTTCTTTGATCTTTCTTAGTGCAGCTTGATCTTCCACTCTTCTTCCCTTGGTATTAACACCTTGTCTCATGTTTTTCTTAATTCTTCAATGCGTAAAAAAAGACGAGTTTGTGATTTCTGCTATGCTGATTCTTGTGTACTGGAAAGTTGGCATAAGCAGCTTTATATGACTGCTTAGCTTTGCCGCTGTCATGTTGGTTTGACTGCCGGGAGATGGCTTGCAATGAGCCCGCAGTGTCGTCTCAGATTAAGGTGTTTTGGGAGCAGGCGTCAAACTCAGCTCAGATATGCTGGCCAAGGATGTTAGCGAGAGACTGTCAGCTCTTATCACCGTCATGCCAGTTGTAATTTTTGTGTTCTCCAGGGTAGATCAATGTGCATCTCTCCCACATGTTTAACATTACCAACCTTACAAGAAACGTTTCCGCTCTGAAATCAGCTCAAAATGTAGCTAATTGTTGTTATGTAAAATACATCCTCTGCGCCTTTTGCTGCACTGTCAAATCTCATTTTGCTGTAGCACTCAACCTACATGCTTATCTTCTGCTGATTTGGCACTGAATTATGACATATATAAATAATATACTGCATAAATAATTTGAAGACATCATCTTGAAATTCTTTCTATGAGACTTTTGATACCAAAACAATAGCATGTGGTGTGTTCAGCCAACTCAACCTGTCTGTACCTATTTTGGGAAGTGCACAGTCCGCTCCTAATTGACTGGTTAGAAATAAATTTGTTTTTGTGATATGTTTGGCTGTTAGTAGGTACGTCGTCAAGCAATGCAACTTAACAATATTATTTTATATTGTCTCTAACACCCAGCATAGTGATCGAAATGTGTTCTCTGGACTGATCCAGCCTCTCCCTCACCTCCCATAAAACCAGAGGCTGCAACACTTCGCGGGTGTGTTTGTGAATGTTACTTTTGGAGGACAGTGTGCAGGATTATTTGTTTCTTTGTACCATACAGAGATAAGTCTGCCAGAGTCCACTGTGAATGTGTCTGCTCTGGTATATGAGAGAGAGAGAGAGAGAGATTGAGAGAGAGAGATTATTTGGCCAACTCTCCTCACTGTGTCCAGCTTCATATGGTGGCACATCGTGAGCCAAGCCCAGCAGGGTGCTGTAACATCCCACTTTCCAGCAAGTCAGTTCCATGTAGGACAGTTTCAGTATGTTATGATAATTTGGTTTATCTGTGTTTTTTGCCCCCAACGGCGCCTTCCAGGCAGCACTGCCTGGAAGGAGTAGTTTCTCAGGTGGTGCAGATCCTCCTCCTATTCCTAGGCCTTGTTTGTGTATTTGAGTGTGTACGCAGGATAAACGGTGAGGATCTGAATCTACATGTGATCACAGACCTGGGTTTTTCCATGGTTTCATTAGTACTCCGGTTGAAGCTTGAATGAATGCCAGATAATATTGTGATTGTTACATGAGCAGTTTTTACATAGTCGTCCCATTTAGCTGGTAGCCGTGGGCAGTACACACCATCTGGAACTTTGGCCGTCCCCCACAGTCTGACACAGACGGTGAAACAAAGCATGTACTCCTCCTGTCTTACACTTCACTGCAGAAATCTAAGAAATTAGTGTCCGTTAATAAACCATCATCTTGCCATTCACTATCTGTCATTTTGTTTTAACATTGCAGAGAAATCTGTAGTGCTTCTCCATGTGTTCCTGTCGTCCTTCATTATTCTTTCCTCATTGTCCCTCTTTGTGCTCATTTAAGTCCTTTGCCTCTCCCTCTGCCAGCAGTAGACATAACATTGAGCCGTTGGAGCAATACAGCAGCCACTGTCTTGAATTACCTCCCACTCTCATCCCGCAGTGGTCTGCTCCTTACAAACTATAAAATGTTCTGTCAGTTTTCCACAGAATGCACCAAATTGCAGATTGGCAGTAAATCTTTAGCCGCGGTCCTTCCTCCTCCAATCTGGAGGCAGCCCAGTGGTCGCTTCTATTGGCTGCAGATTCTAACTGTAGATTGTGAGCCTTTTCATTCAGAGGTTTACAGCTCACGATGAATGCTTGTTCAGCCTTTCAGAGGCTCACTGTAAATGTCAGTCCACTGTAGTTTAATAGACACTCAGCCATAAGCACTCATCCTTACTTCCACACGTTCAATTGTTTTATTTGGTTTTTATAAGGCTTGGTAAAAGATGGTGATGGTGTGTATAAGAACTACTAGTGGTGTAAATCTTACAATAACTCCAGGGTTATAGTGGAGAGTAAATAATTTCTACAGTTTATATCAGTGGAACATCCTGTAGTGGTTTACTTATAGATTTGTGAGCAGCATGAACCTTTTTAGCATTTATTTTTTAAATCAGTATTCAGTAAATCAGTAAACCAGTATTAAATCTACTTCTCTCTCATATTTGAATCCCTTATCATATCTAATTAGGTTTAGCTGTTAACAAAGCTGTAGATTCACTGTAGATTTAATGACAGCCTAATTAATAATCACAACCTGTACCTGCAACCTGAAAATGTGATGAGCAGATTCAATTTTTGATTAATATGTATGACACTTTTAGGGCTGCAACTAATGATCATTTCTTTTATCAAGCTGTATATTCTATTCTCAATTAGACAGTGAAAACAGGGGAAAATCCCCTTGTTTTGTTAAAGGACTGGTCCAGATATCCAGATATTCATTTTCCTTAAGTGAAAAGCAGCCACAAGAGAGAGTCTGACATTTTTGCTTGAAAAATAAGGTCAAAATGACTAGTTGTTCTTGATAAACTATAAAAATAAGTTTCCCTTTTGGAATTAACATTTATTAGCTACTCCTTGTATAATCTGCTGCCAGTGATGTTGTAATTTTAACTGCCAAAAGTAATGGTGACATTACCTGACTGGAGCTGCAATTAATGATTATGGTTATCAATTAATCTCTCGACGTGTGTTTTTTTTTTTTTTTACTAATGGATTAATTAACTAATCGTTTTCAGCTCTACCTGAATGTTTTGCACATTGCTCTTTTCTAAAAAGAACTAGGCATTAAGGGTTCAATAAGAGATTAATTAGCATCGTAGTTCAGTAAATCTGGATATTTTGCCAACCGGGAACCCAATTATCTTGCCTTTTATGGCAGAGATCAGTGCACATCATACTACACAGCAACATTAAACTAATGTAGGTTGCAGTAATATAGAGTTTTAAGTGAAATTTGACTATGTGATGCTACTGAAATTCTAAATGTACATAATTTGATATAAACATGCTGAAGCAGCTGGATCAGCCCTTTTTGACTAGAGATACACTTGCCTTTGCCACTGCAAATGCTTTCAAAGTTGTAACAGTAAACAGTGTTGAGTTTACTTTCTGGCTCAGGCAGGCCATGTGGTAAGAACACCCAGAGGGGCTCAAATGCCCAAACCCTGCCAGTGTTTGTTTGGTTCAGTCCCTCATTGCTAAGCTTTATTAAACAGTTTCTCAATGTGTGGCCAATAACGACATTTTCACGGCCCCTGAACGTGACATGAAATGCATGCATTTGTTTTTAATCATCCGCACTATTAATACAATACTCGGCTACTGCATTCTTCTAAACGAGGGCACACTTGCAACTTTGCGTGGAATACCTGCAGAATAGAGACATGTAAGTAGTTGTTTTGTAGATTATGGTGAACTAGTGTGTGTTGTAGCAGTGTTTTGCCATTCAGAACGAGCTAGCATGCTATGGTTAGCCACCTCGTTTCGGCTAGTGATGTAAAAAGCCGTGCCGGTTTTGAACAGCTCACCCAGAGACTGAAGGCAGGACATATTCAGAAACCCGTATCTCACTCAAAACAGCATGGATGTTTTTTTCTCCAAGTTTGTATGCGTGTGGAAGCACCAGAGACACAAAATAACTCCAAATCCCAGAAAAATTATTTTTTTCATAATATGGGCACTTTAATACCATTTCAAATGAAATTCAATGCCAATTTCGTACCCATCCCGACAGAAGTATGAGGGGAAAATGTCAAATCTGTATACATTTTAAACCCTAGAAAATAGTGATGTACAAGTAGGCTACTTGAATTAAATAAAACATTTAATGTTTGTAATTATTTGTAATTGTCATATTTAATGAAATGTATTGGATTATAATATAATCCAATAAAATAAGATATATTACACTGCATAATGAGCACTTTTACTTTTGGTATTTTAAGTATATTTTGATAATACTTGTGTACTATTACTTAAGGAAGATGTTATTTGTAACTCTGTTTTTTCTACTTTTTGCAATACATGATCTGAGTAAGTCTTCCACCTCTGTAAATCACCAACAACAGTCGTGCATGAATACCTGCAGCAGTGTTTAACACTGAAAACGCACAGCTCAGTTCAGCGTTTACTCGCAGCTCTGCTACAGTAGCAGATAACCTTTAACGTTACCTGCCAGTCACATCATCTCTAAACAGTCCGCTCACAGTGAAGTCCTGCACGGATCAACAGATGTTAGTGTTATAAGACGCACACCGAGCAGATTAATGCGCTCACACACCGACACATTCCGCACATCCTCCGCTCACCGCTAACCCCCCGGTACCGGTCAGAGAGGCGTGTTTACTTTGTGTCTCGGTCCTCCGGTGCGTCCAGCGACGGGCTCCGTCAGTTTTTGATTAGCCTACATTAGTAACAGTACATTTTGTTACGGTATGAACTTAATCCTAGGAAAGGCAAAAAAATATAAGCCCTTTGTAACGAAATCCAAGACTTTGTATACCAAATTCAAGGCTTTTAAGGCCTTAATTTGAGATTATCAAATTTAAGACTTTTTCAATGCTTTTAAGGCCCCACGGGTACCCTGCTTTTACAACTTTTTTCGATAACTATATAGTATGACTTTTAAATTACTTTTTTTGACATACCACTGATTTTTATGAGTTTTTTTCGACATGCCAATACGATGACTTTTTATTACTTTTTTTCGATGTGAATTTTTATGACATACTATACTATGATTTTTTTCGACAAACTATACTATGACTTTTTATGGCATATTATACAGACTTTTTTTTACTTTTTTGGGACATAGGCAACGCAAGACAGCTTTATTTGTATAGCACATTTTAGCAACAGGGCAATTCAAAGGGCTTTACATGAAAACCATTAAAAAAATTAAAAACAGATATAATCCGAGAATAAAAGTTACAGTGCAGTATAAGACATTACACATTAAAGAGCAGTTAAAAACAGTTAAAAATATAAAAGCAGATAAACTACAAGATATTAGGCTGCTAGTATGGGACAATGTATAAGCCTTTGCTCTATACACGTAATCCACCCGCAATCTTTGCCGTTGCCAGAACGGGCCGGTCCCACCGATCTTACTTTTTAATTCTCTTTATATGCTTATATAGATTGTCATACAGTTTTAACAATGCAACTTCAGTATAAGAAATTAACATTATTTAAAGAAAGGCAACATCAAAAAAGGTTTTCAGCCTTGATTTAAAAGTTTAAAATTTAAAACTGACATATTTACTATACTATGACTTTTTTCGACATAATATACTATGACTTTTTTTATCACTTTTTTCGACATAGTTATACTATGACTTTTTCATCACTTTTTTCGACGTGCTATACTATGACTTTTTTATCCCTTTTTCGACATACTATACTGACTTTTTATCACTTTTCAACATACAGTACTATACTTTGACTTTTTCGACATACTATACTCTTACTTTTTTATCACTTTTTTCGACACTCTATACTATGACTTTTTTTTGACATACTATGACTTTTTATCACTTTTTCGACACACTATACTAAAACTTTTTTCGACATACTATACTCTTACTTTTTTATCACTTTTTTCGACAAACTATACTATGACTTTTGTATCATCAGATTTTTTGACATACTATACTATGACTTTTGTATCCTTTTTTTGACATACTATGACTTTCATCACTTTTTTTGACATACTATACTATGACTTTTTCAACATACTATACTATGACTTTTTATAACTTTTTCAACATACTATACTATGACTTTTTTATCCCTTTTTTTGACATACTATATACTGACTTTTTTCGACATACTATACTATGATGCTTTTATCACTTTTTCGACATACTATACTTTTTATCACTTTTTCGACATACTATACTCTGACTTTTTCATCAGATATTTTGACATACTATACTATGACTTTTTCATCACTTTTTTCGACATACTATACTATGACTTTTTTTATCACTTTTTTTGACCTACTGTACTATGACGTTTTATCACTTTTTTTACTATATACTATGGCTTTTTTTATCCCTTTTTTCGACATGCTATATACTGACTTTTTTTTTTTTACATACTATACTATGAGTTTTTTTTACATACTATACTATGACTTTTTTATCACTTATCGACACACTATACTATGACTTTTTTTCGACATACTATACTATGGCTTTTTTCGACATACTATGATGTTTTTATCACTTTTTTCGACATACTATACTATGACTTTTTTCGACATACTATACTATGACTTTTTTCGACATACTATGACTTTTATATCACTTTTTTGACATACTATACTATGACTTTTTTATCCCTTTTTTGAGATACTAATGACTTTTTCATGACTTTTTTCGACATACTATACTATGACTTTTTTATCACTTTTTTGACATACTATACTATGACTTTTTTATCCCTTTTTTGAGATACTAATGACTTTTTCATGACTTTTTTTGACATACTATACTATGACTTTTTTATCCACTTTTTTGAGATACTAATGACTTTTTCATGACTTTTTTCGACATACTAATGACTTTTTCATCACTTTTTTTGACATACTATGACTTTTTATAACTTTTTCAATATACTATACTATGACTTTTTTATCCCTTTTTTGACATACTATACTATGACTTTTTATCACTTTTTTTCGACATACTATACTATGGCTTTTTTATCACTTTTTTCGACACACTATAATATGACTTTTTCGACATACTATACTATGGCTTTTTTCAACATACTATGACTTTTTATCACTTTTTTCGACATACTATACTATGACTTTTTCATCAGATTTTTTGGCATACTATACTATCACTTTTTTAATCACTTTTTTCGACATACTATACTATGACTTTTTCATTACTTTTTTCGACATACTATACTCTGACTTTTTCATCACTTTTTCTGACATACTGTAACTATGACTTTTTTATCACTTTTTTCAACATACTATAACTATGACTTTTTTAGCCTTTTTTCGACATGCTATACTCTGACTTTATCACTTATTTCAACATAATGTGCTATGACTTTATCACTTTTTTCGAAATAATGTTCATTGACTTTTTTATTACTTTTTTCGACACTACTATGACTTTTTCAACTTGCTATACTATGACTTTTTTGACATTCTATACTATGACTTTTTTGACATACTATATTATGTTACTTTTTAGCGTCGTATTTTGTTTCTTTTGGGTGGGGGGATAAATGCCCTGTTTTTGGCATCCATGCTTATCAGCAAACAGGTGCCAGTTTCGTCGCAGCTGAGCCCCAGTTCACGATGCCACGGTGGATCTGCGGAGTCGGAGACCAGATCATCCACTTTACCAGCACTTGATCCTCCTTCCTTCTGGATGCAGATATAAACTAGCCATGTGCAGAAAGGCCCATTTTAGCAAGAGCTTTGTTCATACAGCCTTACAAGCTTGTAAAAGGTAACCTCCTCTAAGTTACAAGAAAAACAGTCTGTGGTGTGTAGAGTGATAATTAATGTATTTGTCTCTTTGTATAATTCTGTATGTCCTACTTGTTTGTGCTATGTATGCATCTACTGTGGAAAATAACTTCCTCTTTGAGGACAAATAAACTATCAATCTATCTGCTCTTTTCTTGTTGGTTTGGGGACCAGGGAAGGAACTCTTGTTCCCTTATGTTGCACCCTTATACCCCTAGACAGTGGCAAAACAATAGTATGCTATTAAGATTTCAGAATTTAGTATGTCATGAAAAAGTTAATAAAAAAGGTCCTAGTATAGCATGACATTAAGATGTCACAGTATAGTAAGCCATGAACAGTGTCATGATATAGTATGCCATAAATATTTTCATTGAAAAATCAAAGAAATAAAGTATAATGTAATAAAATAATCACACTATAAAGTTTGGCATTAAAAAGTCATAGTATTAAAATGTAATGAAAAAGTCAAAGATCAATTATAGTATAGTATGTCGAGTATAATCAGCCATAAAAAGTCATAATGGTGAAAAAAGTGAACAAAAGCTATTGTATAGTATGTCGAAATAAGTTATAGTATGTCGAAATAAGTAATTAAAGCCATAGTTTAGTATGTTGAAAAAATAAAAGGTATTGTATAGTATTCGAAAAAAGTTAAAAAAAAAGGCTATAGTATGTTGAAAAAGAAAGTCATAGTATAGTATGTTGAAAAAAAGTGATAAAACACCATAGTATGTCAAAAAAAGTGATAACAAATCCATAGTATAGTATGTCAATAAAAGTGATAAAAAAGTCAGTTTAGTATGTCAAAAAAGGAAAAAAAAAAAAAAACTATAGTATGTTGAAAGTGATTAAAAAACATAGTATAGTGTGTTAAGAAAAAGTCATAGTATAGTATGTCGTAAAAAGTGAAAAAAGCCATAATATAGTATTTCGAAAAAAGTGATAAGAAAGCCATAGTATGGTAGCTCGAAAAAAACATAGTATAATATGTCGAAAAAAGTGAAAAAAGTCATAGTATAGTATGTCGAATAAAGTGATAAAAAAGTCATAGTATAGTATGTTGAAAAAAGTAAAAAAAAAAAGTAATTGTATATCATGTCGAAATAAGTGAAAAAAAGTCATAGTTATAGTATGTCGAAAAAAGTGAAGAAAGCCATAGTATGGTATCTCGAAATAAGCCATAGTATAGTGTGTCGAAAAAAGTGAAAAAGGCCATAGTATAGTATGTCAAAATAAGTGAAAAAAGTCATAGTATAGTATGTCGAAAAAAGTGAAAAAAGTCATAGTATAGTATGTCGAAAAAAGTGAAAAAAAGTCATAGTAAAGTATGTCGAAAAAAGTAAAAAAAATAAATAAATAATTGTATAGTATGTCGAAATAAGTGAAAAAAAGTCATAGTATAGTATGTCGAATAAAGTGATAAAAAAAAGTGAAAAAGGTCATAGTATAGTATGTGAAAAAAGTGATAAAACGCCATAGTATATTGAATAAAGTGGTAAAAAAGTCATAGTTATAGTATGTCGAAAAAAGTGGAAAAAGCCATAGTATAGTATGTCGAAAAAAGCCATAGTACAGAATGTCGAAAAAAGTGAGAAAAGTCATAGTATATAATGTTGAATAAAGTGATAAAAAAGGCGTAGTATAGTATGTTGAAAAAAGTGAAAAAAGTCACAGTATAGTATGTTGAAAAAGTTTTAAAAAAGCCCTAGTATAGTATGTCGAAAAAAGCCATTGTATAGTATGTTGAATAAAGTAAAAAAAAAAGCCATAGTATAGCATGTCAAAAAAAGTGATGAAAAAGTCATTGTATAGTATGTCCAAAAAAGTGATAAAACGCCATAGTATAGTATATCGAATAAAGTGATAAAAAAAAGTCGTAGTTATATTATGTCGAAAAAAGTGGAAAAAGCTATAGTATAGTATGTCCAAAAAAGTAAAAAAAAAGTCATAGTATAGTATGTCAAAAAAGTGATGAAAGTCATTAAAAAAGTAATCGTATAAAGTTATAAAACGCCATTGTACAGTATGTCGAAACAGCCATAGTATAGTATGTCTAAAAAAGTGAAAAAAAGCCATATAGAGTATGTCGAAAAAAGTGAAAAAAAAGCCATAGTATAGTATGTAGAAAAAGTGATAAAAAAGCCATAGTATAGTATGTCGAAAAAAGTTTAAAAAGCCATAGTATAGTATGTCGAAAAAAGTTTAAAAAGCCATAGTATAGTATGTTGAAAAAAAGGGAAAAAAAGCCATAGTATAGTATTTAGAAAAAGTTTAAAAAAGCCATAGTATAGTAGTGTCGAAAAAAGTTTAAAAAGCCATAGTATAATATGTTGAAAAAAAGGGATAAAAAAGCCATAGTATAGAATGTCGAAAAAAAGTGATAAAAAAGCCATAGTATAGTATGTCGAAAAAATCATAAAAAAGTTATAGTATGTGGCCGGGTTGGGTCAGTGGGTAGAGCAGGCGCACATATACTTGGCGGTTTATGCCTCAACGCAGAGGTCCAGGGTTCGACGATTTCCTGCATGTCTTCTCTCTCTCTCTCTCTCTCCCCTTTCTCACCTAGCTGTCCTATCGAATAAAGGCGGAAAAACCCAAAAAAAAAAAAAAAAAAAATCATAGTCATAGTTTAGTATGTCGAATAAATCATAAAGTCAAAGTATAGTATGTTGAAAAAAGCCATAGTGCAGCATGTTGAAAAAAGTGAAAAAAGCCATAGTATAGCATGTCGAAAAAAGTAAAAAAAAAAAAAGCCATATATAGTATGTCGAAAAAAGTAAAAAAAGCCATAGTATATATGTCGAAAAAAAAAAGTATGTCAAAAAAAGTAAAAAAAGCCATAGTATAGTATGTTGAAAAAAAGGGATAAAAAAGTCATAGTAAAGTATGTCGAAAAAAGTCATATATAGTATGTCGAAAAAAGTAAAAAAAAAAAAAAAAAAAGTATGTCGAAAAAAGTTTAAAAAGCCATAGGATAGTATGTTGAAAAAAAGGGATAAAAGCCATAGTATAGTATGTCGAAAAAATGATATTCATAGTTTGGTACGTCGAAAAAATCATTAAAAAAAATCATAGTGTAGTATTTTGAAAAATCATTAAAAAGTCATAGTATAGTATGTCAAAAAAATCATAAAATGTCATCGTATAGTAAGTGAGTACGTTTTTAAAAGTCCTACTATAGTATGGTATTAAAATGTCATAGTATAATAAGCCATAAAAAGTCATAAAATGTTGAGAAACGTCATAGTATAGCATGTCGAATAGAGTCATAGTATGTCGAAAGAATTCATAAAGTCATAGTATAGTATGTTGAAAAAATAAGTCGTACTCTAGTATGGCATTAAAATGTTACAATAAGCTAAAATGTGACAGGTTCTTAACCACAATGGCACAATCAATAGGCTAAGTCTCCCATTTAAAGTCCTGAAAAATGCAGGTGAAACAAAGTTAGTATAATAAGGAAACACTATGTGTAGTGGTAATTTCATATTGTGGGGGCTGCAGTAGTTTAAGGCCCTTTGGTCAATAAATAGCTTCTGGGATGGTTCAATGGCTATGTGTCATTGTACTGTAAGTTTGTGCTTTTTCAACATTACATACAGGCTTATGGGTGAAACTGTGAGGGGATCTGGTCACCATGGAAATTTAGCAACACACGTATCAATGTGTCAGTTAGTTTGTCTGGAGCCAAATGGAGGTGGTTGATTGTGTTGATGACCCGGTGCAGACCTCTCTGTCAGAGTCGATGTACTCTTGAGCTGTCTAAAACGGGATGTCTCGCATTAGTAAGTCACAACTTGGACTTGCTGTGTAGTATGAAGGTTTTACCATTCATCTGATCATCACCGTTAATCAGCAGTTCTAATCCCTTTTATTGATTTTGGACAAAACAGCTCAAACTGATGACCAGATGACAGGGAGAGCTACTTGAATATCAATTGTAATTCCAGTTGTGGCTGAAGTATCAGAGAGACTCAAGCATTTTCAACACTATATCACTTTGAAAACCAAAAGCACACTAAAGGCCCTCTTCATATGATCAGCGACAGAATTGTTTGCACGAGTGTAAGCAGTTGTTTTTCTGTGAAGGTGGTCAAGGTACTGAGCCCACCTTGGTTGTCATGCATGGCTAGGATGGATGCAGTGTACAATGTTCAGTCAGTTTTAACCATGACCTTGTTTGTTTTGACATTATCTTAAAGCAGCCAGTGATAAATGGTGCAGTTTTTAAAGAGTAAAAGTAAGCTTAAACAACCTTCCCTAAACTGAGTGGAAGTGGGATGGTGACTCCAGTTCTCAGCCACTTACAATACCATTTCAATATCTTTTCACAACAATTTACACTTCAGTTTGCGCATCACTTCCACAAACTGAAGGTGTGAATCACCCACAAGGCAAAAACAACTTCAATGGAGGGAGTGTGAGATCAATATTCTACTGATTTATTAACCAGGCTGAATGCCAGAACACAATCTGAAAGCTATCCCTAATTGTGAGAATATATGTATAAGTTTCTCCTCAGTCTAGCAAGAAATCCTTAGTCTCAGGAGTCGATACGTAAAACAGCTTCCTTAATAAATGAGTATGGAGACAATTATTTATGGTAGATTCTTAACACTTTGAATTGTGTCTCAATGTTAAGGTGCTGTCCAAGGTGCTGTCCAAGGTGCTGGGCCTGGAGGAGCAATGGAGGACGAGCTCTGAAGTTACTGCCATCACAGCCTGGTACTAAATCTAACGAGGTATTTGACACTAACTACTACCTCACATACACTATTGTCTGTAAGGTTAGTTTGATATTAAATTGCAATCATTATTTTTTTTTTTAGCTTGTAGCCTTTGATGATATCACTAACACACTATCCAAAAGATGGTTAAGTTAATAATAACTTTTGGACATTTTAATTGATAATTCGATTCCATACGAAGGTTATTATAGTTTAGCATTTTTCATTAGTTTTTATTTTTATTTCGTTTTGACTTTGTTTTCAAATTCAGTCTAGTTTTAATTAGTTTTTAAAGCAGGTTTGCTAGTTTAGTTTAGTTTTTATTAGTTTGTCTTTTTTTGTAATATGGGTTATTTGTCGGGGGATTCAAAAAGGTCAGAAAAAGTATTGTGTAATAATAACAAAAACATCATACAATTTTAGAAATATGTATTCACATTCAATATGTATTCAATAATAACACCAGTGCATAAAATGTAGCCTACTTATGGTCATAAATATGTACATAAATATGTATGTACTATGTAATATAACAGTCTACACAAGACGCCGCAGTAAGTGCAAAATGTGTAAGTGACGTGTTCCAGGAAAAAAAACTAAATAGCCAACAAGACATACATGAACAGGTGTTTTGAACTTTGGTTCGAGTAAAATGGCAAACTTTTTGAAGTCAATCGAGTCACACAGTTGTGTAGACCTCCCAGTATCAATCCACACATTAACCCACGCTTCCTCCCGCTTTTGGTATTCCTGGGTATTTACTAACCAGCAGCTATCGTGACGTCGGTGAAAACCCTCTATAGGAGGGCTTTCACCGACGTCACGTTCTGGGCGGTAACCTGGATGTGCGGCCATATTGGAGGCACTCGGTGTAAACAACTGAATGGAGTAAAGGAGTATTGTGCACTTTGGATACTTTAATACTTTATGTCTAAACAACAGAAAAGCTCATCAAAACACATAACCAGGCTTATAACCAGATGGTGTGTGGATGGGTGAGGGAGACGCAGTACCAAGTCATTAACGACCAATGTGTTGTGAAGGCCAAAGTAAGTAATGCAATAACATCTTTAATCAACCTAACCTTAACTGTATGATATCATTGTGATACTCAAGGTGTAGCCAAGTGACTCTCAATGGTTGTTTTTTTCATTTCAAAGACCGAACAAGACAGAGTTTTCCCTCGTAGATCCTGGTTGAGCTTCCAACCACAAGCGCCTCCTTTCTTCTGATAACTTCTGGCATTCCTCTCCCTGGTTTTTAATAACTTTTGGAAGTCGATAATATTCCAAATGTTTTTCTCGGTCTGACCTATTGGTACAACCTAAAACACGGCAATAATTAACCATTTTCCTTGACGCCGTTCGGGATCTACTTCAGTGCCTGTGCTTTGTTGTGATGCGGAGTACCTCCAACATGGTGACTTCGGGTCTGATGACGCGTCGTGAAAACCCTCTATAGTGTTCTCTGTCCTGCTGTTGTCTCCGTCATGCTGCCTGGCCCTGTATCCATACATCCATGCCCTGTACCAGGGTTAGCTTCTGTTTCGGGGGAAAGGGGGCTTTGCGTTCTTCTTTACCTTGTTAAGGTAAGCTAGGTTAGCCTCCTAGCTTGTGTGCGCTTCTCAAATGTACTTTCAAATTCATGGGATTTTTCCCTGTAATAAATTGTCCACATATTTTACCACCTTTCACTGCAAGGCACTTGCTTTTATCTGATAGTCATAATCAAATAGGACTTCCGCTTTCTTTCGACTTTCGGTACCGCCATGATGCCAGGCGAGGGGCACGGACATGTGTTCAATTTGACATGGAATGTCGGAATTTCTGGGTTCCCAGTTGGAAACTATACGTCTACGGGAAATGTCAAGGTCGGAAAGATATAACGTTATTTGCTCTATGAAAGACATCGACAAAGACGAAAACTAAGGACATTACAGTTTTAGTTATCGTTTTTTTGTAATGCCTCGTTTTTATTTTAGTTAACGCGGTTAACGTTATTTTGTTCGTTTCCGTTAACGATTATAACCTTGTTCCATATACCAAGTTAATTGCCGAGATGTGTAAACACAGCAACATTGCTAAAAAGAAGTGGGATGGGGCAAGAAACAAACAATCAGAGATGTTTAAAACAAACCTTCAGGTTGACAGTGAATGGTTTTAAACATCCATCACAGTTTCAGACTTCCTGGTCAAACCTTGATCTAATGTAGTTGCACCCAGACTAAGGAAGTATAATACAAACATACGATACACAATACTTTATTAATCCCCCAGGGGGTAACTGAGTGGCACCATACATATAGGACAGACAACAGGTGAGACAATGGGAGAAGACATACACATCTCAAGGCAATACAAAAAAGGGGAGAGCACAGCACTTTAATAAATGGTGTAAACGTTAATGTGACTATACTAATATGACAACATATTCATGGACACCAACATTACCACAATCCTCAGAACAACCACCATCCTAGTCATCAAAATCAGAACATCAACAAGCAAGTACATTTCAGATGCACTGTTTTAGATAATGTAGCTGAGCTTTTGGCTTGTTTACAACCTGTCTGATTGTTTGTGTTTTCTTGCCCCATTCGTACTGAAGCTGTTGTGTTCCCAGATTTCTGCACTTTGGCAGTACAATTTTAACACCAATAACATGTTGAAGTAATCAACTGTAATTATCCTTTCAAACTGTAGTGAATGAAAAAAAAGGAAATAACTGATGACAGCTTTATCCAATAATGGTTTTAACAATTCATATTTTATTCCATGTGCTTTACAAGGATATAAATAATGGCCAATATTACAAAAATCAGTGTGCTGGAAGCCCAAGCCTATGTACATAAGTTGGTCAGCAGTGATGTAACCAAATAACCCTTTTCAGTTTTCACTCAAAATACAATCTATACAATCTACCGTTTTCTTTTAATTTCCAACCTTTATTTTGGTACCTTGTTTCCAGTGCCACATACTTTACTTCAAATCCTTTTTCTCTTTTACATTACATGTATGAACAATGAGTTGGCAAAATATCTATGTACATTTTATAATTGGATAGCGTCTCATCCAAATAATACAGTAATACTGCGTTTAAAATAGTACATCTGCTAGATAAGAGTAGAGCCCCATGAGAAATGATGGAGGGTTGACCTGACAAGAGTTAGCTAGCCACCTGCAACATTCACTCTCTTTGTACAAGTATGATCATATAGTTTAGATTTTTTTTAAGGATGGCCATCATTTTCAAGCCTAATGTTTTCATCTCATATCATAGAAAAATAATGTAACATTAAGACAACAGTAGACAAGAATTGCACAAGAATAATCATAATCATCATGGTAATATAATACTCTCATATTAAACATTAAAATGTCGGGCAATACGAATAGAATACTTTTTTTTTTTTTAACGCCAGATGCTGTTTTGTTCACATACTGTAGGTTCATCCGTTATGAGACACATCTCATCAGGACACACCTGTTGCATCTCCAGCATGTTGCAGCTAGTCCAATCACATTTACACGCTTGTGCATATATCTCAGTATTATTTTCTGACTTCAAAGAAAAAAAGAAAAAAGAAAGAGCCAGCCAAACGTCCTTAAACCCGTGCCAACACTGACACATGCCCAGTGGTGTCTTTAGCGAGTCCATTGTCTGTTACCAACAGATGCCCTGTAACCATACTCAGTCTCCATGGAGAAACGGTGACCATCCAAAAGTTCACAGGTCACACGTCCCAGTTGGGCGCGTTAAACAGATCCTGCTGTAGTTGCAGAAACTTGAGGCTGCTTTCAAATAAGTGTACATTCAGAGCAGACCGTCATCTGTCAAGATGCAGTCCTGTTAGTGTGTATAAGTGTCTGTCATGTTTACTGTGTCAAGTATCATATGGATGAATGATGTTAAAATGTGGTAGTCAACCTTAAACACTGTGGAGTAGCATCCATGTTTGTAGTCCTTTTGTAGTCCATTTTGCATTGTGTGTGTGACAAGGTCCGTGTTTAGGGCTGGCTACATTCTTTGCATTCCACAGTAATAGACATGAGCGTCCGGCATTGCCCTGCAAATGAGATGACATCACTTATCGAGAGAGCCCTCACACCCCGCCTCTCCACCGGCCCCCTGCTCAGCAAATCCAAAATGGCCACCATGCTTCTCCTAAGCCACATGCGAAATCTTTTACATACAAGATTGTTTCCCCACGAAATAAAATAAGGTTTATGGCCAGGGAAATTTGGTCAAAAATAATTCTGAACACATACACACACACATGTGCTGAAAAGGATGCTAGAAAAAGCAACAACAAAAAACCCTACTACTTCCTGTTTCACAGGACAAGATTAAAGTTGTTTGTCAAAGAAATTCACAAGTTCATTAGTATTTTCAAAAAAATAATCTTATATAAAGAATCAAAAAGTTGAAATACATTCTAGTAGCCTGCTGGATGAACCAGTTTGAGTCAAAGTTAGACTGTGCTACATCACCTCTCCTGTAATTCAGCTCTCCTTTTTGATTAAAAAATGTCTGTTGTCATGTTTCGACAACGGCCCTCCTCATTGTCAGCTCCCACACTGGGCTTAACAGACAGCTAAAACACTGTCACAGCTTTTAGCAGTATTCTGGTTACAAATCTCATTCAAGTTGTCAGCGGGCAGTTGGACAAAGGGGCTGAAATGTTAAGAGAAGCGAGGGATGGAGGCAGTCAGAGGAGAAAAAATAGGAGAGACGAAGCCAAACGGTTGCACCCATCAACAGGAAGAAAAAAAACAAGAAGCTGAAAGCAGAACAACCAAAGGGTTGACTGCTGACCGACAAACAGGAAGTGGAAAAATGGAGCTGACCATTCCCCCTACAGGTGGAGACAGAGAAGTGCACCACAGCCCTGGTTTCAAAGGTCATGCGCCAGCCCTACAGGCAGGAGGATGGGGCCCGGGCCAAAGAGGGGGAGAGCAGAAACAAAGAGAAAAAGAGACAAGGAGAAAGAAGAGAGACAGCGCAGCGCCAAACGTCATCATGCAGTGGGCAGGCTCGTCTAACAGGGGCGGGATGTTTAGTTTTTTTTATTTTTCAGCCGGTGAGGTGACGCGGCGGCGTGCGTCACTCTTGCCCAACTCCGGGGCGGGGCCCCAGTACAGGGCAACCTCTGAAAGGCACACACACACAGGAGTGGACAAGGCGGGTGTATGTTAGAAAATAGTGGTCTCATACTTGGTGTTGACTCCTCTCTTGGCCTCCTGACCCGGCTCCACAATCCATGGCACGTTGGCGTGGCCCTTCTGGTCCATGGACGGCTGCTCCATCTGATGCAGACAGACATGGAAAAGGAGAGGAAGCAGAGAGAAGTCGGAAAAAGAGCCAAATTATTATATTAATAACGACCTGCATATTCTCAATTATAAAAAATACTACACATTGATTGTATACTTCTTTAGGATGCAGGATACAAACAATTCATTGACACATTTTCAATGCAAATGGCTGTTTCTGTTGGAAATCAACATTTTGCACACTGTAGCGGCAATTTTCTGATACAATTTCATGCTAATAAAGTCAGTAAAAAGAGTGAGAGAGTGAGACGGTAGAAGGAATGAGATGGAGGATGTGCTGCTTACGAAGTAATGTCATGGAAAATAACTGAAATGTAAGAGGGAGCTGAGAAAGCAGAACACGGATCATGAACAGAAGCTTACAGTCAAACATTTAAAAAAAAAAAAAAAATTAATTTCCCATATCTGTACATTTCTAAATGCAAGATCCTGCTGGTCCTGAACGATTGCAATAACCACGTGCTGTATTTGCAGCAGTGCACTTCCTGTACATCCTAGTTGTTTCAATTATCAAAGAGCTGTGGACTTTGTCTGTTGCTGCCACTGTGAAGCTATTGCAGATTCTGAGCTGAGAAACAAACCAAACAATCTACATTGCTTTCAAAAATACCCCCACGGCAACCAATCAAGCTGCTGTATTTTGTTGCTGAGGGTGTTTTTCCCTCCAATCTATTGGTTTATTTTCAGTGACTTAGAGGAGGAGAGACCGGACTTTGAGAGCTGCAGTTTTGACAGTGGAAGACTAAATTTCTCCTTGCACACATTGTCCAATTATGTATATTATGTACAAATATATATATTACATGTAATGTTCATATTTTATAAGCATTAAAGATCTACTTCTGGAGTAAACAGGGTTGAGTTCTGCATTACACTGACAGAACAATGTTTCTCTTAGTATCTTGTCTCAACACTGCTACAGCAACAATACTAAAAACTAACTATAATATTAATCCAGTTCTCTATCCTCTCCCTCACTCTCGGACAACCACAGCAATAATCTTGTTAGGGGGTTACAGGATTACAAAACAAACACACTTTTGATTTCACAGCAGCACAACACCATCATGCTTAGTGAAGAACTCGTTCAGAGCATCATCAGGATTAGTCTCAAATTCATCAACCACACGTTGAATGAATTGAATCAACCACTAAATGAACCATGCCTGCTGCCTTCAAACTAAGTTTTATATCAACACCCTTTTTGGTTTAGAACATAAGAAATAATGCTGCAGGGATATCACAGTGTATGATTTAGACCACAACCTCAGTTATCCAAGCTGATATGGGCAATGAGCTTAGAACATTTGAACCCTTTCTTGGCACACTGTGTACACTCTGGTACTGCAGTCTTCTTTAGATGACCCTTTAAAATGTCAACTGCCTTGTTAAGATAAAGATGTAGATGAGTGGATCAGAAGGAAAAACACTCCAAGCATTCAATGGAGGTTTAATGGACTGAGTGTTTTAATAAACATTAAGCTAACTTTAAAGGAGTGGTTATTGCTTCAAACACTTCTTATTTACCATCTAGAACGTGTATCTTTAAGGAGGCAGTGTATTCCCATCCAGGGGTGGAATCAGTGCAGTGGGGCACATAAAAACTTACTGAGGCACTAAAGTCGACTGCTTTCAGCTCTGTAAAAGCTGTAAAGAAATGAAATGGGTTGGCTTTGCAAGACTGGCTGAAGTCTTCCATCTGTTTTATTTTAATGTAAATGTTGATATGGAGATAGCGGGTAGTAACTGTAGAATGAGAGACACAAATACTCACTGCAAACACACCACACAAGGATGCAGAGTGAGTTGAATAAAAGCGACAGAATAAAATGGAAGCACTTACAGACGCCGCTTTCTTCTTGACTAAAAGAAAATAATGTGGGAATAAAGGATAAGAGAAGGAAAAGCAAGGAGGACCTGTGACTGAGCTTTGTGAGGAAGATGGAAGAGTCGAGGGGGAGGAAGAGGAGGGTGGAGAGGAGGCCGGTGAGGGGTGTAAATGTGGCCCAGTGACCAGCGGCTGACGGGGGACATGATGACCTACAGGGGCAGAGGTCATATACAGGTCAAAGTGGGCCTGCTCAGCAACACCCAACACAACAAAGCAGCAAGGCAAAACCACAGCGGTGACAGAGCAGCTGCATGGCAACAGGGAAAGGCAACAACACTCCAAAAACCATGGCAACAACATGGCAGCAAAGTTATTGACCTGGCAACAGGGTGGGGCAGCAGCATTACTGCAATACAGCAACACTAAAGCAAGAGTAGGCCATGTTACGCCACATTTATATAGCAACTCCTGCATGGCAAAAACACTCCCAGCATGACGAATATGGCACAGCAACTGTGCAAAACATCACTCTGCAAAAGCATCTTCACAAGCCAGACTCATATTCAAATTTCAAATGTTTTTTCCTTTAAGTGCTCATATTATGCTCATTTTCAGGTTCATAATTGTATTTAGAGGTTGTATCAGAATAGGTTTATGTGGTTTAATTTAAAAAAAACACCATATTTTTTTTTGTACTGCACATTGCTGCAGCTCCTCTTTTCACCCTGTGTGTTGAGCTCTCCGTTTTAGCTACAAAGTGAGACATCACACTTCTGTTCCATCTTCGTTGGGTGTCGCACATGTGCAGTAGCTAGGTAAGCACTGCTAGCTAGTCAGTTGCAGAGTATGAGGGCGTTAGCCTCGTGAGACTGTCCTGATCTTGCGAGCTCCAGTTTTCCACTCGCAGATCAGTCTGGCATCTTGAGAGAAAATTTGGAGCCGTTGGCCAAACGACCGACCAATCAGCGTTGGTTTTAAGGCGGGTTTAGGTGTGACGCAACGAGAAGCGACTGTTCAGTCTAAACAGCATGGCGGCTTCCACGGATGAGATGAGCGTAGCTATCGCGCAAGTTTTATCCAAATTAGAAAGTATTCCTTCATTGAAAGAAGAGCGAAAAACGGCAAAAGGAAAAGATGTTTTTGCTCTTTTCCCGACTGGTTTCGGCAAGAGTTTGATATATTGTTGATCTGATTGGCTGATTTGGCCCATCTATCACCAACATAGGTGGTGATAGACAGATGGTTTATCCAATCAGCTAACCAGTATTTTCGCCCCTTCCCAAAAGTTCTCCAACGGAAAGTTCCCAGATGGATATGCTGAGCAAATGCGAAGCAATCCATCTGGCGGAGTCAGGTTATGAGGGTGTGCCACGCAAGCAACTAGGCGAGTATTATAACGCGTGTTACAAAGTGACGCACGTTCGTCACGGAAGTAAAGGCTGGACTACAATAGAGCTGCTTGGAGCAGTTTGTGAACAGTGTTTTTTTCTGGAAGATGGTAAGTCCCTTTGGGGTGGACTTTGGGCTTTTTCACTTTGTAAACCTATAACGTGCACAAAAATATATATAACACAATAAAGGAAAGGGAAAAAGCCAAAAAGCATAATATGAGCACTTTAAGTTATAAAAAATTCTGCCAATGTTGTGAGATGGCTTGGTTACATTTCAGTTGGTCTAGAGGGTTTTTCTTTACAGAAAGTGTAAATTTAAAGGGGCGCTATGCAGTTTTGGCCATTTCTTTGCAGTTTTCTCGCTTTTTGCTGGCAGGTTTCTCTATAGAGCTCCCCCTACAGCTTCGGAATAGATATTTGGCAACTCCTATGTTTACTTGTGTCTGACTCCTTGCTCGGTCAGTCTGCCGTTTCCTCTTTCTCTGTTCCTCCGACAATGCTTTCCTAGCTTTCTGCTTCTTTTTTGCCGGCTCAGCCATGACGATAGTGTGAAAAACTCCATCGCTACCTTGTTAGCCGGTTCCAGGCGTATGTGTGCAGTGCTGTGAAGCAATTTGTTACATCGCGAGACCTGATATCATGCAATACTTTCTGACGCTGAGGCCGGCGGCCGGCCGAAAAGTTGCAAGGGTGGTTTTTCTGCTCACAGGCGCTAGGGGGAAGCGAGACGACCACCATTCAACCCGAAAAAGTCATATAACCATTCCAATGACTCCGAAGCTGTTCAGTTAAGGTAAATTAAGCTAAACAAACTGCATAGTTCCCCTTTAAGGCTCCTAGCCAAGAACCTCAACCAGCTGCTTGGAAACAAGCTATTTTCACTTCACTGGGAGTTTTTTTCATGACTTGAGACATGAGAAACTATGATTGTAAAACTCAATCATGTAGGCTTAGGGTCATGTATTTCAATCCGTTTTGAAGCTACACTACCATTACAGTAAAATGCCGATGCTGATCAAAGACAGTAGTCATATCAGACACGGTCACACTCATAAAGGAAAGTTAAGAGAAAGTCGAGGGAGATTTACAAGCAGATATGCTCACATAACAAACACACACACATCATAAAAAATGAAATAGGAGGGTGTGGAGAAACAGATACTTGTGGGCAGAAAAACAAAGCATATTATTTTAAAGCACAAGGGGCTTTAGAGGTTCTGTGGGTTTGAGATAATGCCTGGCAGGTGGCAGGAATATTAAGTGAATCCTGCAGTATCTTAGCCCTGCTGCACACCACAAGCCATTAACCACACACACACACACACACGAAAAAGGCAATTAATGGTTAATGTAACGTTTGCAGAGTCAGCAGATTGTGTACACATGCCATCGTCCATCATCTCTGTAGGCACAGGACCCCCCCCCCCACACACACACACAGGAGAGCGAACACACAAACACTGCATGCGTTCTTTTCTATCTTTTCCCCCCCTTCTGTCTTTCCTCACCGTCTCACGTCTCCCTCTAACTTTAGAAAGTGAGACCATTCCTCCGAAGCCACCGATTCTCCTCTATCACCATCTCTTTCTCCCATGACTCACAGCACGTAAATGGACCTACATTTGGTCTATAAGCACACTGATATAGCAGCCACCGTAACTCTATACCAGGTCCACAAGACACGTGTGCTGCCGGCCGATGCGTGTCGGTGGAGGAGGGAAGTGTGTTAGCGTGACTGTTTTAAAGCTCTGTCGGGGGTTAATGAGAGGTTGAAAGGTTTAGAGATAGACTTTATGACGCTGTGGTTGTAGAAAGGCCACACACACACACACACACACACACACACACACACACACACACACTAGTATGTGGGACACAAGTATCTAATATCACAAAGCTTGGGAGGCTATTAAACAACTGTTAAAGGGACCCTGTGGCATTTTTTTTTATCATGAGCTGTGTTTCTGTGGGTGGGTCCTTGTTTTGTTTGTATGATTGTATAGCTAATTTAACTCTATTCCATTGATTGCGGTAACACGCAAGGAAGCATAGCAATTTGCCAACAAAGGCAGTGAAGATGAAGACTGCAAGCTAGCAAAGTATGGATTTAAACAATGCCTGATTTTAAAAAAAAATTAAAATCTGCTTTGCAAATGTTTGAGGAAAGAAATGTATTCAACTTGAAACAGAACTATTGTATGTTTACAAGAAAATACTCCAGAGGGCACTTATGTACTGAAAGTTGGCATCAAATCTCTGGTCAGACTCATAATCCTAATAAACTACATTTTGATCAGATAGCTCCAAAACAAAAATCTAAATTAAGTCAATTAATCTCCATTTTTAGACAAGGTTCTTGTATCGCTGCTTCTGTTGGGACATTTAACAATGAGAACTGTGGAGTTATTTGTTAAACTGAAAATTTGTATTTTTCAAAGTAAGGTATTAGGCAAGTTTGTGTCGGTGCTGTACCTGAAACAGAATTTTCAAGTTTGGGCCGAATATTTGGGGGGGCACAGTCTGTGGAATATATTGGATTTTAACATTGGTTTCGTCCCGGGCAAACATTTCAGTATTCTGGGAAGATGGTAGACATCTTTGAAATCACGAAAATTCCACTAAAGATATAAGTAAAAAAAAAAGTTTAGATTCTTCCTTTAAGTTTTGAGTAGGGAACAATGTGTGAACGAATTAAGGAGCAACGTTTGAAGTGCTGAGGTCACATATAGGGCTAGGGATGTGCCGGTATCATATTCTAATGCTACGTTTATCGTGACCAAAAATGTCCCGGTAAATAGTATTATCACGAGAATCTTTCCTTAATTACTACTATTAGTGCTAAAATATAGTGAAGTTACTTCACACCCTGATCACTTTGATTTGATCAAACCTAACAAAATAAACAATGATGTGTGTATTGCAGCTTTGTAGGACTAACATCAAATACACTGTAAACAAAAGCAGGTCTGTGTAGATTCTATGCACCCATTGCAGTTTGGGTGCTGCTCAGACACATACTCCATCAGAGACCCCAGCATTTTGATGAGGCTCTGATGGACTGAAATGTCAATAACTTAATTCTCCATGCATGGCTGCAGTATGTAGGAGTCTTCCACATGAGGATTCTTTACCTTCTTGCACACACAGAGTGAGGTGAGCCAAGCCAGCCTTCCCAGAGCCCTATGCAAACAGGCCTCATCAATCTGCCCAGTGTGTAAGAGACTGCAGGGACAGGAAGACCGAATAGACGCTTAACAGATCAAATATCCACCTAGACCTCTGCCACAGTGTCTGCTGAGCCAAGACACAAAACACAAGCGTTCCAGGATAAACCCCGTAAACCAAACTGAGAGTTGAAAACGCATTCAAGCAAGGATGAGAGACCGGAATGAATCAGAGCAGAGGGATGGAAATTATGGACACATTCAAGTGTAAATGGGACAGAGTTAATGGGATGCTGGTTAGATTTGAAAGGTTTTATCAGAAGTGAAAATCCATCTTAAAACACAATTCTTCTATTCTTTTTTTAATAAATAATCATGCACTGTATATTACTTAAAAGAGCATATTTATCTTGAGTTTATTATGAAGCAGCTATAAGATGTAGAGACAGTTCATAAAAATGTTATCAACTACTCTGCAAGGCACAACCGCTTTTTTTAACCAAAATTCTTCAAATCTGGATCACCAAAATGTTGCTGATGTAAAATTCAGTTTAGGATGGATTTTCCTTTTTTAAACAGTAGTGCGGCTGGCTGTGCTACAGCGATGCTTACAGATTTGCGGATGTTGACTCGAGGTTTGGGGACAGGTTTGCTGGGCTTGCTGTCAAAGCTCTCAGGCAGTGTGGATGATCCATGGCCGCTCTTTCTGGCCTGCAGGGCCAGCTGGTAGGCCACCTCGAAGGCCTGGCCGAGTGTCAGAATGATCTCATACGCCAGGTTCTGACAAGAAGTTGAAGGCAAAAACACAGCAGTGAGAATACAAAGTGATATTATAGGAACTATGCATATGATATTTGCTTTTAAACACACAGACACAGTGTCAGTACTGACCACATCAAAAGCAGTGAAGACGTGGCAGTAGTGGTGACTGGACTTGAGGTCTTTGGTGATGTAGGCAAATGTAGACAGATCCTCTGGATCCTGAGCCGCACACGAGATGTTACGAATCTCATGTTCTGCTATGATGTTCTGCAGAGAAAGAAAGAGAGAGAAAAACAGAGGCAGAAAGATAAAGAGGTGCAGAGAGAGATTGTTGATTATCTCCAGTGAGCCACTTCATCGAAAAACAAATCTGATTTATTATACATCTAATTTCACACATTCCAAAACCATAATCACAGTAGCACAATGTTGGGTTTTAGAGTTTTCTGGAGTCACTGAGTTGGAATGTGTTCTCTGGTAATGTCACTGGAGAACAGTCTTGTCTTTGTGTTTTGTTAATTAAAGTCTCAGTGCAGTGAATTACAGAACATCAAAGCCCGAAAGAAAGTTTTACTGAGGGATAACATTAGCAAAACATATTTTGTTCTTATACTGCAACATGACATCATGATTTCACGTAAACATACACGCCACTTCTAAACTGTTGTGTTATCTGTACACATTTTGAGCTATCTGCGTGTATGTCTATGCCACGTGTATGTCTGCCGTATACAGCATGTTGCATTTTGAGCTATCCGCGTGTATGTCTATGCCGTATTGAGAATGAGGACATACGTCATTTGGGAGGTGTCTGATCCACCATTTTGGGATCCTACGCTATCGTTTGCCAGGGGCAACAGTGTAAGAGCAACACAGAGACGGAGCAGGAAAGACGGCTCGAGGAATTAGCATCACCGCGAACGGGTTGGGTTTAGGAAAAGAAGAACGGGACGGTTGGGTTTAGGAAAACAATAACGGGACGCGGGACAACAACGGCACGGTTGGGTTTAGGAAAAGAAGAAAGCGACGGTTGGGTTTAGGACACGTGACACGCGGGACACAATCGCCCAGTCTCCTGGGTGAAAGTCCTGTGTTGTTTGACCCATCCACCACCCCGACCAACCTCCCTATGCGGATTTCCGGGCTTTCATACTACTCGCTACCGTTCTTTTCTCAGGAGAACTTGGCGTAAATTGACACACAATCGCAAGGTCATGTAAGTCAATGGAGGCCAAACGGCGTTGATAAACACACTAAAAAGCGATTATGCGTCTTGATAACACACCAAAATGACATACGAATTGGCGTGTCATACATACAGCCACTTCATGAGATCAGTCTGCATACTGGATGGTTTTATCTTTGGCTTTGATTCTAGAAAAAGAGATCAGCCTATTGATTTTTTTTTTTTTTTTTTTTAAGGAAAGTAAGAACAACTCCCTCTTTTTGTAAACTGGAACAGCAGATAGATAAGTAGAGAGAATAGAAAAGATTTACTACTTTCACAAAATGACCCAGAGAGGTGAATCCAGGAGAAGCCACTGTCCCTTTTTGATTTCCCTTTATGGTGTGCCTTATCCCCTTAATGTATTTATTATCTGTATTATTATTTCTTCCCTTGTGTCAATCTCTATGTGATACTGTTACAAGTTACAGTAGGATCTGAGGTCTGGAAAACTGGGATGTTGATTTTGCAAACTGGTCGGCTGCTAAATATCAGGAACATACTGGGGCATGTCTCTAAGCAGGCTAAGTGGCGATGCAAAATGAGTTTGATTGCCTGATGGCCATGCTAGAGGCAGTACCAGCACATTTCATCTCATATCTGTGTTCTGAAACCATGTAGAGCTGAGGGAAGAGAAAAGTATGTCTGTCTGACTAACTAACTAATTAAAAGGTTTTGGTAAAGACAGGCACAGCACATAGAAGAAATAACTTCGCAGGAAGGTGTCACCAGCTGGCCACCGTGTCATCATTTTTGGCTTTAACTTTAATATCTAAATCTGTCTGTGTAAATCATTATGTATTGTGGCCACCTTACTTAAGTCTGTGCTCTGTGCAGTGCTGCCTGAGGAAGAATTTGAAATGTATTCAATATCTGCAAAGAATGCTCATCTTTTGCTGTGTGTATGTATGCTCTTATGCATAACAGATGCTTAAAGTAATACCTTTTTGCAAGCAAGCTGCTTATAATCTTAAAATTGTTTCTCACTGTGCCACCTTTATTACCCACCTGAGGAGGATTAGATCCTATTGTCTTACACGTATGCACGGGAATCACTACCTGATAGGAATGACTGACTCCTTAGTGTAAAAATTATTCGCCAGGTCTAAACCGCCTTTACATAATATTAGCACAGAGACAACGACCCAAACTCATTACTCATTCACACATGAAAACATTTATTTTTGTGTGTGTCTAAGTTGGACAGGCTGACACACACTGAGCACCCTTTACTCAAATGTCACTCGGAGGTGATGATAACTGTGAAACTTATTTTTCATAATAATAATAATAATTCATTACATTTATATAGCGCTTCAGGGAGGGGGGCTACTCTCTACCACCACCAATGTGTAGCACCCACCTTGGTGATGCACGGCAGTCTTACGACGCCAGATGCTCATCACACATCAGCTTGGTAACATTAAAACCTTGAAAGATTTTTAAGTTTTTAAACTTTCCATTAAGGATTTAATGAACTGAGTAGGTTGTTATTGCTTTTTCAATAATCCAGCTCATCCATTCCATACTAATTATTGCATGTTTGCCTTTTTTTTTCACACCTTATTGATTTTTATACCATATAGCAGACATCAGTACTGCAGTGCCGGCCATTTCTGACACCTGTGAATGTCACTCATGCTTGTGTTCAAAAGCCTGACCTTTCACTTGTTTTTTACAGTAGAGGTCACAGGAAGTGAGTGTTACCTTATTTGTGGCGTCAATGAACTTAACTCCTTTGTAGGACACGGAGAGCACGATGGTTGGCACTTTCTTCATCTGTTCTGTCGACTTCTTGGAGTGCAAAAAAAGCAAAACAGAGACAAAACAAGGATGAGAGATGACATGATTTGAGGCATATATTAGCCAAAAAAGTGCACAGGAATCAGTTCCGGTATTGAACGTTCGGTTGGTAGAGATCTCCACTGAATTTAATGACCTTTTATACAAGACTTAATCTATGTCTTAAACGCATGTGAGAAAAGCAATGACAATTTAAACAGAACTTAAATTGTCATTGCAGCATGAAGTAGATGAGCTGATCGAACAATCTATTGATGACTTCCTCCTTGAAAACTATAGTCAATCCAAATAATCTCCATAGGTCAAGGGTTGTCAGGCACAACTGCTTTTGAATTACATTTCTAAACCCAATCTACTATGGCCCTGAACGTCCAATAAGCCTATTAGCTTTTAAGCCACATCAGGCTCCGACTGCATGTCTCTCCTCATTCTTTTTAATTACATATTGGCACTTTAACGCGTCTCAATTACCTATATTTAAACTCATTATGCAGTGAGGTGCTGTGGAGAATTGTGTGGTTTACAGCGATGTCAGCGTCACCCTCCAAGCTGTCATTCTACCTGCCAAAAGACTTCAAAGACACGACATGAGAGGAGTCCCTTTCCTGCTTTCTCAGTATCACTTTTAGTCTTTCAACACTTGTCATCTCCTTCTCTCAGTATCCTCATTTCTATCACACTGCCGCCCCTCATTTCTAGCCCTTGTCGAATCTACCCAGTGCTATGCTATCCTTTCCATATCGGTTCCTTTTCTTTGTTCCGTTTCTTTCCTCTTTGCTCACAGTGTGTTGCTGCTGCGGTTCGGCCTTGTCAGGATCAGGTAGTGCTGAAAAGCTGACAAAGACAGCGCTGCCTCACTTCGCTGGCAGATATCCAGCTAGAGGCTGTGAAGTTGGGATTCAAACAGCCACATCTACCTCCACAGTGGAAAGATGGAGGCAGATGAAAGGAGTGATGCTGGGAACAGAGGGGAGCGGGTAAGGAAGGAAGGTATGTTCACATGGTAATAAAAGCCAGAAAGATATGACGTGCATCTCATTGCACTTAATTACAACCTTGGTTTACAGCAAAGGTTTGTCAAACTGAGGAGGGAGAGAAGGAGAAGAAATAAAGATGCCCTCTGATGTGGCAACATAAATATAGAGACAGAAGGAACGAGGGAGGAGGGGAGAGGAACAGAAAGCTTTGCTCATGAATATTAAAATATATCTTCACACTGCAGCAGCTGAGGATGAGAGAGCGATACGAACCAGAGGAGCGAGGGAGTCAGTGTTACAGTAAAACATGGAAAGAGTGAGGAAGCAGGAAGTATAGATGTGGATAGCAAGAGACAGATAACAGGAAAGGAAGAAAGAAGCAGCAGAATGACACAAAAGGTAAGAGGAAGAAATGATTTCAGGTGAAAGTGGGGTCATGGGGTATTGAGCCACCCAGGCAAGGATATTAAAAATAAATCCCTCAATAGACTTAATCCACTGTCATGATATTTTAAGTTAATTTAAGTTCTAGTGTGAGTGCACTCAGACTATGAGACTGTGTGCCATATTTAAAAGGCCCAGAAAGGTTGTTTTTTTTGGAGAAAACATTTACATAATACAGCTTTAAGTCTTTTTCTTTGTTGTTTTTGTAGCTTCTTTCAGATGTCTTTTTAGCAATGCCGCTGTGTTTCCAGATCTCAGCAATGGTTGTTAATAGCAACAGTAGAAGTAAAGTGTGCTAGGCTGTGCTTTACCCTCATTTTGGCACAAGCATCTTGTGTGGACTCCGTCCCTCTCAGCTCCTTCACCAGCATGGAGCCCAGGTACTGTGGAAAAGACACAGAATCATACTTAGTGAATACACTCGAGGAATATAAAGTATGTGAGGGTATGGGGTTATGGCTGTGTACAAAGGTATTTCTGCCAGACATTCTGGTGGGTCTAACCTTACAAACTCATGCTGTGCAGCAATCTATTATTCAACTTTATTGTCTAGTTAATATAATTCTAGTGGACATCCCAAGTTTGGTAACAGCACCAGTGTCTCACATTTCAGAGGCTCGAACCAGGACATTTTTGCACAGTGGTTTGTTGAAGTGGTTGAAATAGGGCAGGGCTTTGATTCAGCTATGATTTGTTTAGTTTTTTGATAATGCTGAAATTCAAACTAAAGCTGAGCCTATGTTCCCCTATCAGATGAAGATGTGTCCGACCTACATTTAGACCCTGCTTCATCCCTTGATTATGGTGAAATGTCAGAGCCATCCTGGCTAATGACCAGCAGGCAATGCTGCAGAAGAATGCAAAACTAATTCTTGCTGAGGCAAACACCGCTGCCTTAACCAGCATCACTCAAATGTTCCTTCCTCCAAAAAAAGAATATAATAAATAATAATTTTTTTATTTGTACTTTTCTTTTTATGAAATAAATGGACAAAAATGTTAAGTATGTGTGTGTATTCATTTAATTTATAATACTTCTCTGTGACAAATAAACTCCAATATTTTGAGTAATTTATGGATGAAACTTTGTGTTAGTACAGCTGAATGTCAATCAGCTTTACTAACATGGAGTATCATTACACACACACACACACACACACACACACAGAGCAGTGATTACATCCACCTTGAAAGGCTCCTGGCGGTACATAAACACCTGAGTCTGGCTGATCCTTCGATCTGGCACGACTCTGTGGTCAGACATTCTGCACACAGTATCGGATTTAATAAAGAAGCTACTAATGGTGATAGTGTTTTACAGGGACAATGTTTATGTCGACATTAGAGCACTTAATGGGTGTGACATCCTCCATCTTATTCCCCTAAGCCTAACAGGGCTTTTAGTGGATTAAAAGGGAAATATTTACAGCTTTATCTGTTTGACTCTACAGGTAATGACTCCAAGATCAAGGACCAAAATATTATATAGATCTACCTCACAGGATTTATCAAACATTTGATTAGCAATATATTCCTTATGGAGGCAAAACAACCTTTTGGACAAAGTGCTTTGCGTGATGAGTTACTTTTTATGTAGCATAGACTCCAGTCGGGGAGTCTGGTCCTTGGTGGATCAGAAGGAGGTCATGTGGGCATGTTAATAATTTGTCTTGACTCAAGCTAACAATCTTAAATCGCTGTTTTAGCAGGGTTGCTGGAAGTTATCCTAGAAATTGTATTACAGCTGCAGACAAAACCAGTGCTGTCTGGTCTACCGTGTCTCCGTTGCAGCAATTGTTGGTGTACACAAACAGACATGCTTTTTATGAGTTCCAAATGAAATTCAAAGATGTCCATAACATAACAAGACGAAGACAGTTCTGTGAGGCTGTATATAGGCACAGTGGTGCTTTAAACTAAATGCTAACATCAGCATGCTAACTTGGTCACAGTGACAATGATTACAAAGCACAACGGAGACTGATGGCAAAGTTGTTTTTAGTCATAAACCAAGCTGCAATTCAATACCAGGAAGAATTCCCTAATATTTTGTATATTTGATACGTCTACATAAGCTTTTAGATTCATATAAAAGAACACATCGACTCATTGTCGAGATAACATTGGTTGTTAATGATGTAGAGCGTGGTAATGATGTTAGAATTTCTGCAGGGTTTTACTGGAAATGGATTTGTAATAACTTCAGATATTATTTTCAGGCTCTGGTCGTAAAGCTGACATAATAAAGTTAGGGTGCCGTCTGAGGTAGTGCTGAAAGTGGAGGAGAGTGGTTTGTTTATTTAGAGCCTGGAATAAAAAATGTGAACTGTGCTGATGCATCCTTTATTCTGTTCTTTTGGCTTTTTACAATCACTTTTTCTCTATTAACACAAACACAATACACTCCTCTCTTTGCTCTCTCTCTCTCTTTCTCTCTCTCTCTCTCATCACTGTCTTATCCATTTCATTTATTCTTATTCACTCTCCATCTCCCTCCAGCTTGCCAATATTCACAGTGAGCGATCTGCCTTCTCCTCTGTTTTGGCTCTCGCTCATTTATCTGACTTTCTGAGCCGTTTGGAGCCCCGTTGTCCTGGGACAGCGAGCGTTAGAGATGTTGTCATAAATGGCTCCATGAAAGCACCTCCATACCCTCTCCCCCCCTTTGTGTGTTTCCCATCACCCGCCCAAAACTGCATCTGTACATCTGTCAGAAGCCTAATGGTCCACTCCATGTTGTGTCTATCAATCTGAGGTGAGAAAACAAATAAGGGGAGATTTTTGACTGAGGAAAGACGCGCTCTTGGGATACCTATCTTTTATTCACAGGCTCTATCTGATCTTTTCTTGATTTGATTCATATTTGATTTGAGGATCACATTTGATTTATCATCTCCCCTTCTTATTTGTTCAAACTGGAATTTTTGATCCCTCTTAAACTATCCTTTTCCTCTCCTCCTGCTGCCGCCGAGCCAATCAGAAGGTGCATTTCTAAGATTACATTCCCTTTCTGTTTTTCCGAGAGCCAATGGCATCTCAAATTGCATTTCTGCACTGCTAATCCTTATTGTCTGGGTGCTGAGCATACAGAATAACCAATCAGAGGTGCAAGGCTGTATCTGTGATAACGTGGATATATAACATCCTTTTATGTAACTGGCAAAGGTCTAAATTTACCAAAATGCAGAGAATAACTGAGTGCAGTACTGACTGAAAGGTGAAGTTGAGGATCATTGATCTTGAATATTCTAACCTTACTGTAGGTGTGTGTTGATAGATATGATAGCATGCAAGTAGAGCTTAAACGATTCAATCACAAAAATTATGGCTATTTTGACAATGATAAATGAACTGTTCTTGTTTTTTTTACCAAAAATGCTAAGAAAAATTGTCTATGATAGTAAACTAAGTCTCTTTTGGTTTTGGGTTGTTGGTTGGACAAATTGTAAGTTGTCAAGTTGGATTTTAGACAATTGCCACTATTTTCTGACATTTTATAGACCAACCAATCAATTAATCGAGAAAATAATCTGCAGATTTATCGGTAATGAAAATAATTGTCAGTTACAGCCCTGCAAATTTAAACTGTGTACACACACACACGAGTGAAGTGAAGGGGTAGGACTCACATAGGCTTCGTAGTCACAGGACTGAAAGATGAGCTTCTCGGGGTGATGCTGCCAGTACTGCACCGGAGTAGACGAGGTGGCCTCGTTGGGCGGACGCAACGTGATCGGCTCGCACCACTCGCCTGCCTGAAACGACCAATAGCCAAAACCAATAGCTTTTAGGACACAAACAGGATCACACAGGATTACAGGATGGGTCGTGACATCGAGGCACATGCTGTGTATCCCATGCTGAAGTTCATAATGGAACAGCTTTCCTGACTGAACATGTACATGCCTTCAAAGGGACAAGATTAAGAGAACATCCAAGAGGAAATTAAACTCGGATGAATAATGCTCGGCTTCTACTGAAGATGTTCCCATTCTTAGCCTAGTTTAGGACTCGTTGCTGCTACTCACCGCTTTTTCACCAAGTAAGCTTTGAACCTTTAAACAAAGGAAATACCTAAATCTTATCTGCATACCTCTGAAATGTCTGTGGATAACACTTCAGCTGTTTTATGGTCTTTCATTCTTTGGTAAATGAAACCAGATGATTTTCTTGTGAGGAGGTATGCACACATCTTGTGCCAAAGACTGTATGTTTATGTGTCTATCCATATCTAATTGCTTGTGTGTGTAATCCCCGTCAGAACAGTGGTGAGGCACTGTGGAGGTGAAATCTTGTAATCAGATGCAAACATGTTGGATAACAGGCATTGGCAAAATCTATGCTAAACTCCACCAGCTTAACCATATTACACATTCTTCTCCACACACTTTGACCCAGCTAACGGAATCAGCTGGAAATCTTCAGTGACTAAACGTTTTTAGTGTGCAAAGGACCAAATAATGTGTTGCAGTTGTTCTCCTGGGTTTTGTTTTCTAAAAAAAAGAAAAAAAAGAACAGAGGGCGAGGGTAGAGCCAGAGGGAGAAACATTTGTGAGGTAACCAATCATAGAAACGTGGCAACAGTCAGAGAAAAGGGGTAATGAAACAGAATAAAGATATTTCCACGTTTCTCTAATAGCTATCCTATTCTGGCAAATCTGACTCATCAGCGCCACCTCAAGAGTGTTGTTAGAAAGAGGGATACATTGTGACACACACACACACAGACTTGAGGGATTCAGCAGGGTAACCATAAGTGTGTGTTAGTCGGAGTTGATATGCTCTGTGATTCACACAGAGACACAAAAAGACCCTAATCATACTGAATCAAAACACAGCTGCTGCCTCAGATGTTTGCGTGTGTGTGTGTGTGTGTTTGCTGTTGCTGATTGGAAGTTATAAAGTTATAATGTTGCGTTTGGATGAGAATAAAATTGGCTGGAGAGTTGAGCCGCTTAGTCTGAAAAGTATGTCTTGTTTATGCAGAACTATTAAATCTTTTGATGTTTGATATTAGGGACAGACTACTGGAGATAAACATTTATTTTGTACTGTAAAGCAGTAAATTAAGCCTGATTGCATCTATAAGCATGCCAAAATAATTGTTGCACTCTGCATTGTGGTTTGTATATTTTATCATTTTATAGCACAAAGTTTCAGGCATTCATTTCATGTTTCCTTAATTGTAAAATGTATATGAGCTCTACACTGCAGAGAAGGCTGCTGGTGTCAGATGGTCTGCCTGGTACAGATTATTAATGGCGTCTTTTCAGCAAGTAAACAGGCAGATAAAACACACTTGGCTTACATCTTGTAGCTATTAGGGACCAGCATTTAATTACTGAGATACTTCATTTATTATTAAGATATATTCCACCGTCCTGATTAGAAATGTGATACTGCCTGAAAGCTCATTAGTTTATTATTGCCTTGAATATCACTGAAATCTGATTTTTATTAATATTTTTTATTATTGGATTACAGCCTTGAAAGGACTTCAAAAAACAGTATTAAAGGATAAATGTGGATTTATTCTATATTATTATTTAGTGTCGACAATCCCATGAAGACCAAAACCAACCAAGTGTGTTACTCCCTACCTTCTTAGGTTACCCATCTTAAAAGCTCAGCATTTTCCTAAAACAGCTGGGCACTGTAGTTTTAAGTTTTTTTCACTGAAACAGTAAGAAATAGTGCTTTTATTTGTTTGTTTATTTTTCAGCTGCAGATTAATACAAATGTGGTGCTCTACTGAGTGTTTGACTAAAAGAAAAACATAGAATATTACCAAACTTATGCTTTAAGCATTCAGTCAGCCAACTGTATCTCTGACTACGACCATTCATAATACTCTCCCCTACTCCCTGCCTCCATTCATCCCTTCATCCTGTCCTCCCTTCCTCACCATGCTGACTTGGGCCATCTGTCGCTCCAGCTTGGATCGCGGCACGTCCTCGAAGTAGTTGTCATTGCTGCGCTGCCTGCGCCGGGCGTCCGCCTGCATGATGAGGTGCTGCACGTCCAGAGATCCGCCCGGGACCCCCGCCGTGTACGCTGCCTGGCCCACCGACGGGCTGAGCTGGGGAGGAGTGTGGTTCCCACCGGGCTCCTGGGACAGAATGAGGGGAGGGGATTGGAGGAGTGGAGCGAAGCAAGACAGGGTTCATTCATCATTTCATAACGTGCTGTGTTACTGCTGCAATTACAATAAGTAGGGAAATTGCATTCACTGTTCACATTTTATTTTTCAGCTACAGTGTTGCCATGCTGCTGAGTACTAGAATCCAAAAGTGCTTTGTAAAATCAGGGACAAAGACTCTGTCCTCTTACTAGAAGGTCTCAGCTGGTCTACCAGAGCATCCTTACGTACTGAAGCCTTCCTGCTGAGTTTCACTTTTAAGTGGCTAGATCCTTAGAGTGGAAAATTGTGTTCATTTAAGAGGCTTTCCAAGCTGAGTGGAGACTAAAATTCCCAAAAGAATTAGAATTTACTCTCTAAGTTCTAAACTATATGTTTTAATGGTCTTACACACTACAAGGTCAGCTATTTCTCCTGAGAGGTTAACAACTTCCAGTTGATTACATATGAGAAGAGTCTCAATAGAAGAGGCTATTTCAGGATTTTCTTAATTTATTTCTGGGCTGTGGAAGCTAAAGTGTTACAATTTTGTTGGTCAATTCTCCTCCTGTTCAATTCACCCCATTTGCCCTAATACACTCAGCTGACAGCCACTGTTTGTACTGCGTTGCTGAGTAAACACAGTTCTCTGCTCACACACTGGAAGAAAACGCCAGTTAAACTCATAATTTTACTATGTATTAAGCCATATATAGTATAATCTTGCTTTTCTTCAATTACAAGCCAGTGGCACCTCTTCTCTGGAATGGAGTGAAATTAGGGCTGAAACAACTAGTCGATTAATTGATCAAGAATCAAGCAGAGATGCCAAATAAATGCCTGTTATAGCTTCTCAAAGTTAACAATTTGTTGTTTTTCTCTTGGTTTTTCTTGCAGTATTTTCTTACATTTTAATGGCCCAACAAATATGGAAATAAGATTTTGTGTTTGCCCCGACATTTTTTTAATACTTTTTTTTAAGGCCTAGTACATAACTGCAGTTCTCAGATGGACATGTGACAAAGTGGACAGTTTAGTTTTAAAGCTACGAAGGGATCTATATCGACCATGCCAACACATTCAGCGTTCTCTCAGAAGTAAAGGGCCTCCCTTGGCTCAACATCACAAAGAGCAAGAGACCATTATAAGGACATTAGAGCACAGCCCCAATGGGAGAGGGAAAGCCAGTTCCTTGTGATTAGTATCCAGGACAAGCCGGCAGGGAGGAAACTGTAGTGGGTCGGCCATTTTGTGCCTGCCGGAGAGATTTGGGTAATATGTTGGGTGGTAACAGCCGCAGTGGGGAGGCTGTAGCTCCTTCGAAGAAACACAGCCATCTGGGAAAAGAGACTAGTGCTTTCTTCCTCTGTCTGATGAATTCATAATAATTGAAATCCACGTTGGTTTCGATATTGCTGCGTGTTTCATGGTTCATGTAACATCTGTCTGCTAATGGAGACTCACTTACCCTGAGGGAGATGGCCCGCGGAGGTTTTTGTGGGGTTTCTTCGTGTAGCCGGTCCCCCAATGAGGCAAGGATCCGTTTTCTGTGTCCGATAAGACCGATCTTCAATACCTGAATGGACACACAGATATTAGACGTTAAAGTAAAATTACATGCAGGGTAGCGATTAGTTTCAACTTCTTAAATGTGAGGATTTGCTGCTTTTCTCAGTTTTATATCATTGTAAATTTAATATATTTGGGTTTTGGACAGTTGGTTGTGCAAAACCATAGACTGTAAAAAAATAATGGACCACGCTTCCGGGCCTGAAATGTGAAGCCAATGTGGAAGTGCCTTAAACCTGCATTATTTCCAATTTCAGGTTGCAAAAAGGAGTCTGTTTTTATAGAAGTCTATGGGAAAATGACCCTACTTCTCACTTGATATATTACCTCAATAAACATTTTCATAATGTGTTAGGGTTAGGGCCTCAATTGCTATTGAATTGCAATACAGCATGATGTTCAAATTGACGATAAAGCATGGAAGCTTTAGGGGTGGGGCTACACACCGACCTGTCAATCACGGATGCCACGTCCTCTATTTTTACAGTCTCTGGACAAAACAAGCAATTTAAAGTCATCACCTGAGGCTACGGGAATTGTTTCAGTATTTTACTTTTTTATAAACAATAATTTAACGATTAATCAAATCTTTAGTTGCAGCTCAACAATAAGGCACAGAAGGAGTTAAAATGTCAGATTTTTGTGTTCTCTGCAAACAATAAATAATAATAAAACAATAAATGCTGGGTCAAAAGCCACGGCGCTGGCAGAAAATGACTCACTGACATTTGCATAATTTAAAACAGCTGTTATAGAGAGTAATAGTTCAAAGTCTTTCACAATGGATAATAACAAGATTATACCAGCATCTGCAAAAAAGGTAAAAGATTATCATCATCATGAGCCTTAAATGGAGTTTCACAGAGAAAAACACCAGAACTCAGGGAAGTGCTAATGAGTGCATAATAATATAAAATGCCCCTGGGCATGGACATACATCTTGTCATTATTATTAGTACATAACCAAAATGGCTTGGACGGCTGAATTCATGCTGTTACTTGTGCCGTTACATCAACAATATCATAGAGTGTATCCCATGCCTTTAATGTAAAACATGCATACCAGAGTATGAAGTATCCTGTATGAGACTCATACACACACACACACACACACACACACAAAGAGGCACATGAAAGACTGATTAAGTTAATTGGTGCTCCTACTGTAATACACTGTTCTTTTCTTTCAGTCAAATTAATAAGACATTAATATTCCCCTAAGCAGCGAAGTATCAGGATCAATTTTAAATGTAGACTTGGGACATGAGTCAGATTTAAGTTACAGAAATGAGGACTTTTTTCATTTATTTTTTAATTTAACCTTTATTTATACAGGTAATCTCATTGAGACACAGGGTTCTCAAGAGAGACCTGTTAACTTGCGACTTGACATGACTTGAGACTTGAAAAACAAGCCACACACCTTGAATATTTAATCTTTAGGCCTCAGTAAGGCTTCAGTCATAAATACAGTCAGATGTTCAGGTTATTTACTAAGTGCACCATCTGATAAAACATGCCCAAAGTCAGCTAAGAGTTTTTCCACTGACAGCCATGAAATGCAAATTAAACAATATTAGATTTGTAATAGTCTATTGATTTTCCCCAGGCGCTCATTACACAGGCACAAACAGAGACAAAATACACACTTGGACTCCAATGAATGCATTCATTCTTTCTCTGGTCACCAGGCATCCACTGGGTTTTCTAAAGAGAAGCTGGAACATGGCTGCTTTCTGCAGAGATTCTGCAGAGTTGTTTACAATGTTTACACCTTTTGGCACCATACATATGTTAGTATACAAGATGGTTTTATGGGGCTTTCTCTGGAGGTCTTTCCATAAAGGTATGTGCGAGTGTGAGAGAATGTGTGTGTGTGTGTGTGTGTGTGTGTGTGTGTGTGTCCGTCTTCAGGGCAAAAGGTGGTAATTAGCCTCAATGCGAGGCCCAATGGTTCAGTCTTGTCTTGCTTTAAGTCAGTGCAACTCACACATACACACACACAGATACTTCATCATCTCCTGCACCAATTACTGCTCTACATCTGCTAGAGAAACAAAAATATAAGCTAACAACGAGAACAGTGGTGTAGGATGCACATACTTTGGTTTTATGTGTGTGTGTGCATAAACCCTAAACGCACAAAGAGAACATAAATAAACCAATCCCAACCACATGAATAGTGTATATATGCAAATGGCATGCAAACAACTTATATATAATGTATGAGGCAAGCCTAAAAATGCTAAACACTTCCTCTTGTTGTTTTCTTTGCTTTGTAGGTTTCATGAATTTTATTTCATGTCATACAGTAAATAAGAAAAAACAGACAATTTGATTAGTAGGATGTTAAAAAAACATAGCAGTTACTAAGGGGTAAACTACACCCTACGCTGTTCTTGGATCAAAGGGAAACAGAAAGGAGAGCTGGGACTAGCGGGTAGTGGAACTAATTGGCGTATTATGGCCGCCCCATGCTCCCTTTGCCAATTTTTATTCACTCATCCTTCCCCTCCTATCGTCCCTTTCCTCTCTCACAGCTCATTCTCGGCTTTCTCTCTTACACACCATCCTTTATGGACAAACAATGTCAGTCATACTACAACGTCTCTGCCTCCCTCCATCTCTTTAGGTCTCTTGTACTAAAGATGACATTGGCTCGCTGAATTTTGTGCATTAAGATCAGATGATTTGTTCTTAATCTTGGGCTTTTAACTTTTGAAAATGAACGCTTCCTCTTTCATGAAATGAGAATATGGCGTTGTTGTATCACTCCACCAGTAAAAAGAAAATTATACTTGATTTAAAGGCAGGGTTGGTAATGTTGAAAAACTAGCAAGATTTAAAAGTAGCATCTCCTCGGGGCTTCGTCTCACTCCTCCCTGTGCCCTCGGAGCTCCGATCCACACCAAGACGTGCACGAGCACCGCTGCGTCGCTGCTTCAGACAAGGGGAAAGGGCCACAGTTTTACTTCAGGTCTCATTCACTGGTAAGCAAACACCGAATGTTTAAAACAAACATGACTACAGTTTTTTAGCTCAGGCTTGTACATGGGAGGGGTAGAGTACGCGCAGCAGGGCAACGAGGCATTTAATTGGTTCTGACCAAGCAGACCGCAAAGCAGTGAACGGTGGGCGTTTTTTACAGGATTACAGCAGCTACGGATATTTTTTTGCTCCTTTTTCAGAGCCCATAAGTTATTTATTGCTGTCGGGGTGTAAAGACCATTTCAAACAACATACAAAAAAGTGTATATTGGAAAAAGTTACCAACCCTGCCTTTAAAGACATTATTGAAAATAATGAAACATTACTGGTGACATTACTTTACACTTTTCTAGTTTTGAGTACAGTTTCATTTGTTTCAAGAGTTGAGTGTCAATCGTGAAATGAAAATTAGAGGTGAAAAGTCAATTAATCTATTATATGATAGAAAATGAATTTGCTATTTTTTTTTATTGATCAAGACATTATTAAAAAAGAGTGCCAAACATTTTGTAGTTCCAGGTTCTTAATTGTGACAATTTGCTGCTTTATTTTGTCTTTTGTGATAGTAAACTGAATATCTTTCTTTTTTTGACTGTAGGTCTGACAAAACAAGAATTTAAACCACATCACTTTGGGTTTAAGGGAGTTGTGATGTGCAGTTGGACTATTTTCTGACATTTTAAAAACCAAATGATTAATGGATTTGCTGATAAAATAATCTGCAGATAAATCCATAATGAAAACAAGTTGCAGGCTAATGAAAATATGTTATTGCTCCACTGGTGAAAGAAAATTACACTTGATGTCCTTAAAATAGTAAAACTAGATTATAAACTATTTTTGTCTTGAGATTAATGTATATGACGTGTTATAAGTAATGTAGGTTTTTAAAAACTCACAGTACAAAATGACCTGGGTACTGTAGTAAAGGTTATGAAATATTCATTCTCTTGCTTACCTGTCTCCTGAGGGGCTATCGCATGACACCGGTCCTCATGCTGCGGTTTCATCATGTACAAATACTCACATACAGTACTGCAGAGAGAGAGAACAGCCATTGCGTTGCATGGTGCACATCTCTGTGTATCTGTGTTACACTTTGTCTTATGCAACAGCATCTACTTCAACTACAGTAGAAGCCTCAACCTCATCCTGAAGTGTAACTGTCACCATGGCAACACAGAGCCGCAGCAGTCACCCATACACACACATCCTATATCTATATATATATATATATATATATATATATATATATATATATATATATATATATATATATGGGCTGTCAATCGATTAAAAAATGTAATCTAATTAATTACATACTCTGTGATTAATTAATCGAAATTGATCGCATACATAATTAACAGTGCCTGAACCGACTTTTTAAGAAAGTAAAAAAAGAAAAGAAAAAAAAAGGGTACTAAACAACAGTTGGTGACATTAAAGAACGGCTTGTTTATTGCTAAGGCCATATGGTCAAAATGAAATGTTTAATAATAATGTATAACAATAACTTATTTCACTAGTAAATTGCTGTTGAACGACAAAAACAACCACCAGATGGTAAAGGACATTTACAATAACTTCAAATGCACCACGAAGCTGTAGTTTACCAGTTTCATTGAACGCACCGTCTGTGTTGTTTCTCCGACGGCAGCTGCAGATTGTTACATACCGGTGTTGAATCCTCTACAGTAAAACACAGTCAAACTTTACACCGTTTAGCGTTAGCTGTCAGCATTGTAACCGTGTTTATCCAGCTACTAGCTAGCGGTAGGCTAACGTTAGCTGCTGTCGAGTATAGAGGGTTTTCACCGACGTCACGTTCTGGGCGGTAACCTGGATGTGCGGCCATATTCGAGGCACTCGGTGTAAACAACTGAATGGAGTAAAGGAGTATTGTGCACTTTGGATACTTTAATACTTTATGTCTAAACAACAGAAAAGCTCATCAAAACGCATCCAAGATGCAAAGGCATGGAAGGACCACAAAAAAGGTGCGATATTTTGAGAAATTACAGTTTACTGGCGGTGCAGATCCCTACAAGTTGGCTCCCTCTTCTTGGATCCATGGCGACCCGGTGATTCTTCCTTCAGTTGCATATCCTGATATAGTCAACTACCTGGTTTTCTCGCCGAGCCCATACACAGCGGAAGACCTTCAATCCTACAAAAGTTTGGAGGCTTGTAACCAGATGGTGTGTGGATGGGTGAGGGAGACGCAGTACCAAGTCATTAACGACCAATGTGTTGTGAAGGCCAAAGTAAGTAATGCAATAACATCTTTAATCAACCTAACCTTAACTGTATGATATCATTGTGATACTCAAGGTGTAGCCAAGTGACTCTCAATTGTTTTTCATTTCAAAGACCGAACAAGACAGAGTTTTCCCTTGTAGATCCTGGTTGAGCTTCCAACCACAAGCGCCTCCTTTCTTCTGATAACTTCTGGCATTCCTCTCCCTGGTTTTTAATAACTTTTGGAAGTCGATAATATTCCAAATGTTTTTCTCGGTCTGACCTATTGGTACAACCTAAAACACGGCAATAATTAACCATTTTCCTTGACGCCGTTCGGAATCTACTTCAGTGCCTGTGCTTTGTTGTGATGCGGAGTACCTCCAACATGGTGACTTCGGGTCTGATGGCGCGTCGTGAAAACCCTCTATAGTGTTAACTAGCGTCACGTGCAGCTGTGTTTGTGTTGCCTGTATCGTCTTCAGAGCATCAGAGAGAAGCGCAGACATATCAGTGGCACCAGATTTCGGTAGCCAGGGTTGGCAGGAAGAAGATTTTGAAGTAAATGTTCCAATTAATGATCCAGGCAGCACATTCTCGTCTCCCTCCTTCATTTTACAGTCGAATGGTGGCTAGAACGGCTCTGGGTCAAACGTCAATATGGAATGGATTAATCTGCGTTATTTTTTTTAACGCGTTATTTTTTTTCTCAGATTAATTAATCGAAATGAACGTGTTATTTTGACAGCCATTATATATATATATATATATATATATATATATATATATATATATATATATATATATATATATATATATATATATATATATATGTGTGTATGCACGTGGATGTGTACAAACAAACACACACACACACAGCTGTTTCTGTTTTCTACCTGGGGTAGAAGATTATATTGTTATCCCAAAAAATGAATGAGAATTTCAATGCAACCCGGCCGTTATTGTTAAAACACAGACTCACGCTCTCTGTAATGCTTGACTGCAGAATCACCCCATTTGCATTTAAATTATAACCATAGCAGCTGCATATACTGACAGGAGAAGTGTGGAGCTACCACACCATACACCACTCTGCACCGCTTTCCTCTCTTTCTATCCATTGCTATCGCACTAACCACTCATTTATTTAAGCTCAACTCTATTCAAATCAATTTAGAGAGCTCATGGAGTTGAAATGATCTCATTCTTTCCCTGCCCATGTCTCTCTACCCCTCTCTCTTGTAACATTGGTGTCACTGAGTGGCTAGATGAGGGTTACTTACCCTCTGGTCTTGATTTTATTACCATAGTATGAAGTGATTTAGGACGCTGTTTGCCTCTAGTAGCTGGCTGGGCTGCTATGTTTGTGTCTTATGTGTGTGTCTCGATCAATGCACTAATCCTGTTAACAGTCCTGTTAGCCCAGATTGAACGGGCTTGATTAACAGATTAGCTGCTGCACATACGGGTAAGAGAGCTGTGCTTTCTCACATCCATCTCCTCTCTGTAGCCTGCTGTCACTTTACTACAAGAATTAAACAAATAATCTGATTCCTGGCAATTCAAATATTTGTGTATGGATGTAAACTGTTCCACCTTCAAGTTATTCAATTTAGCAACAATTCATAAAACATGCAAAACATCTCCCAGTAGAATTGAGATTATTTAGCCCTCTTTGAAGATACTGAACTTGTATAAACGTCCAAGAAAACCCTAAGAACACACTCACCTCTTTAAACACAACAGGGACCACAGAATAATGACGACAGCTGCGACAAAAAGACATATTTTGCAAGGAAACCAGAGCAACAATAAGGGATAAGTGGTAAGCGTCAGTGATTGGGGACATTAACAACGACCTCTCGCATTCAGGACACTGGAGACAAAAAGCCTTTTCTCTGTTTTCTACTGGAGGGGAGGTTGGAAGCTGGTCGGCTCACTGGAGCATGAAACCCATTGAGGGAACCAACAGTCCAGTCACTGTCTGTGCTCAGGCTAGCACATAGTTTTAATGATAGAGAAGGAAGGGACTGAAATTGCTTTCATCAGTCTCTCTGCTCCTGTTTAATCTACATTGACTCGCCTAAATACCCCTTTCATCGGCCTCATATCCCTTTTCACTCTCTGTCCATATTCTGATTCCCTTGACCTCTAATTACCTCTCATCATCGGCTCCAGCCTCTCCCACTTTGTCCTTACTTTCACCCCCCTTTCGCTATATCCAGATGAAAGAAAGAGAGGCTAAAAGAAGAATAAATAGTGTGAGAGTGTCAGTGATTTGGCCTAATAAAAGAAGAGGCTGTGCAGTTGCACATTAAAGAGCTTCTTCTCTTCAGCCTTGGCAACTGCATGTGATTGGTCCATCTTTATTTGTTCGCTTTCGCTGTGTGTATCTACCTTCTCCATGCTCATGTCAATACGACCAACCACCTCTCCCCTGCAGACAAAGAGGTTGTGACCTCTGTGATATCAACAGGCCCCTGAATCCCCCAGGCATTGTCTGCTAATGGTGGGGTTGGGCATAAACCCTTTGAAGAATCCTGCATCGATTTTTCCAAATCAAAGAATCACTGGCGTAAGGTTACTTAAATTGCCCAAGTCAGAATACATTACAAGCCAACTGAACGGTTATATTGATCAGCAAATAGCCCGTCTGTCTGAGTGACATCTCAGAGGATGAATTTAGGGCTGTGGCTACCACTGACATGAAGGTCATCCTCTGGAATATTTCTAAGAAATTGAGTGCTTAAAGGCTGATTCTGATATTTTTTAGACTAAATATCTGACTGTTTCTTGTCAAAACAAAAATACACTGAAAACGGATTAGCAACTCTATGCTTTTTCTCTTTTTTGTTAAGATGAAAAGATTGATACCACCCTGATATGTAGCTGGAGTAGCAGCCGGTTTGCTGAGCTGGGCATACAGACTGGAAACAGACTCTGTCCGAAGGTGACAAAATCTGCCTACCACCACCTCTAAAATAACACTTTGTGTCTTGTTTGTTTTTGGAATTGGGACTCAAACAGCCCTGGTTGAGATGCATAATTACTACAGTCATGTGAAGCGGCTTTGGGCAAGAACTAAATTTGAGAATAAACATTAGCAGATAATCATGCCAGGGCTGTGGTACTAAATCTGCTGGCTAATATGGGATATAAAAGAAACTAGCTTCCATCTTGCAATCAATAAAAAAACATTGATGCAATGTGGATAATGTGCACAGCACACACTGAGTGTGAAAGCAGACATTTACAGCAACAATGCCTGGATCATTTTTCTCTCCGATTATTATCGACATTTTCTAACCCTGAATACTTAATCACAGCCAGCCACCTTCCTCCGGGTCCTTCTTCATCGCTCCATCCCTCACTTAATGTGTGTGTTGTTTGGAGGTGGAGCCTTTCTGCTGGAAGGATGAGTATCGATTTGCCTGGACTCTCAATAGACCACACACACACACACACACACACACACACACACACACACACACACACACCATATAACCCTCAGAAAGCAAGCAACTGTGAGCTAGGCTAGGATCAACGGTGAAGTCCAGGTTTTAGCTTCATCTCTTTGTTTAGAACCACGGCCGCTCCAACACACAGCCATATAAACACACACACACACACACACACACACACACACACACACACACACACACACTGGGAGGGGAAGACCAGAGACCACTGGTTGCCTAGCAACCAGAGAGCAGAGGGAAGTTGCAGCAAAGGGTGATGTGTTGAAAATGATGTCCAACAGGGACCAATAGGAAGGCTTGTTTCAATGCTGACAGAACAGGCAGCCAATGAGAGCGGGCCATTAATAAGGCCGCCTACATGGAGACAGATATATCTCCATTAATAGCAAGAGAACTATAACTACGAAGCACAGGCTGGAAGGGTGTGTGTGTGTTGAAATAAGATCTCTCAAAGCTTTACTTCGGCACACACACACACACACACACATTATTTGCCACACACAGAGGAGCTCATGAATTTAATTGCCAATATGATAAGAGAGGAAATGGTGTATGATATATTTTCTAGGTTAATAAATACTTCAAAGCCCCAAATAACCAATTTTCACACTGCAGAGGAGCACAAGCTCTCCTAAGGCACTGGTGTGTGTGAACCTCCATGCACGTGTGTGTTTGTGTGTTTGTTTGTGTGTGTGTGTGTGTGTGTGTGTGTGTGTGTGTGTGTGTACAGGGTGTGGGTGCTTCAAGGAGTTTATTCACCTTCGGCCTTTTCAAACTGTAAAAATGTAAGTGTTTAGTGTGCTAAAAATATAGAGAGAGGTTTAGATTTCATTACACAGTGACGAAAATGGTAATGAGTTATAACTACCGAATGGATTTATGTTCACATTGTTAAACATTTTGTTAAACGACAAGAGAAAGTAAAAATCTAATTCCTTGATCACTTAGGCTTCATTTCACACGTTTTACTTTAGCTCCTGATGGTTATATGTGGTTAATAGTAAATGCCTTTTGTCAATCATGTGTATACAACCTTGTGTGTGTGACCCGTGCAGCTTGTGTGACATGCATATCCACATGACATAACACAGTTAAGGTTGATATTGCAACAGAGAAAGTACCCAGTGGAGTCAAGTTTACGTTGTTTGTTACTTTGAACGTCAGAGGTATACTGTAGTAGAGTTCACACATACAACAGCTGCTCCCGGTCAGAGTCAGTGAGGTGAGGAACATACTGGCACATGCACATTTGGGTGGAAAAAAAGGCTACAGATATAAGATCAGGTTAATAGGATGCTTGTTGCAGCCATATGTGCATCTGTAAACTCTCTGCTGAGACACAGCATGCTGTGTAACGCCTTCATGATTCCCAGTGTGGTGGGAAAACTTTAAAATGAAAAGAGGAACAGTTGAATATTGGTGCCGGTGCTTTTTTCTAACACCGAATGCAAGTAAAGGAGTAGCCAGTTGTGTTTTATGTGCCAATTTCCTTCTGGTATTTACATTAGTGATCAGAATTGCTCCATAATTTACAGCAAAGGAGCATATGTGTCCAATCTAAAAACATCTGCTACTACGTGTTTATCTGATGTTTACACTTTAGACAAAAAATGGATTGTGTTGCACCAGCGATTTGTAAATTCATTACTAAGTTTGTTTCACTGTCATTTTTCACAACTACTACTGTAATTGTTACCACCTGGTAATTGTTGGGTGTAACTGTTACGATTAATCTCTACATAAAAACTTATTTGAGTGGTGCAACCTATTTTAATTTAGTGACGCATAAATCTCCACTTAGTAAACACTTACATTATAACAAGACTATGTTTTGAGTTACAAAGAGCTCCTGATCCGTTCAGATATGTCAATAATTATGTAACTGTAGCCAAATATTACAAGTGGCTAATAGTGAGGTCAAAGCTGTGGTGCAATAGATAGACCAAACCTTTACCCAAAGCAAGATGCTATGTCCTTGCTTTGACTTTATTCAAGATGTCACTCAGATGTTTATACACGCATACATATAGACAGCAATTGTAAGACTTTAAGCCTTGACCACCTTACTTAACGATGATGTCGCCAAAAGTTTGGGGCAAAACAACCATCGGCTGATTTACGGTCTGTGGTCCCGTTTTGTGACCCGGTTCAGTCTCAAAATAAACTCTTCCCTACTAATGTAAATGACTGAAGGATGTGAAATAGAAGTGTTAACGCTGTGAATGCGGTAATACGGTAAAGTTAACAAAATAGAATAAAACCATTTGTGTTGTGTGAGAATTTAAACCCTTAGCATCAATACTCCAGTTATTGTATGTTAAAACCCTTTGTCTGTGGAATGTCTCTCTGCATAATCCATCTAGCTGTGGTTTCTCTGGGCTGCCTACTGACTAATGTCGGTCACCGAAGAGGAATCTATTGCTGTGACTCGCCATGGTTACGATTCGATAAACAGGAGGCAGGATTATGATTGATCAACCGGAGTCTGAGGTAAAAAGCATCTGGCAGGATTGCCGACTCAATCTGTCTGTCCGGGCTGCTCTTTAATAGTTGGGAGAAGACAAACACTTCTCTTTCCGTCGTCCTGCTGGGACCTGTCTCATTCTTTCCCTCTATTTATCTCCCGCAAGTTCCTCACTTTTACTCCCCGTTAAGTCTCGCACTATGACTGCTGCCTTGTTTCTCATCATCTTTATTGGAATTCAAGTCCAAACAGGCTAGAAAATATGAACGTATCTCCCCTGTTTAACTCTTAGTTTCCAGTGGATTTAGGACAACTTAAGGCAAAGTGAGGAAGCCTTCAACAGATGTGGAGGTAAGATAATTTGGTAATCACTGCGGTTACCAAATTCTTTGAACATAAAGCAGGTCTAGAAAAAGTAACGAAGATTAAAAACCTGAAAAGAGTCATCATATGACAGCGGATAAGCCTTCCTTGTGCCAATAAATGTTTGCAGTTCCCCTCACACATCATGATTATCACTTAAATATGTAGTTGTGTTAACAGCACAGACCCTTACAAACCAACAACTTCCCTCTCTTTAGCAAATATATTCTTACTGGGTCTCGTCCCAGATTTCACTGCTCTCAACATCTTCTAAGAGTATGTTAGTGCATGCAAATGAGGCTAGAACACAAATTAGGGAGGCATTTGGATTTGAGTGGGTTTAACTGTAGTAGTTATAGCGTTTTGCTCTTTTTCTCTGCTTCACTTGACTCAATCTGAAACTACAAAAAATAATTGCTGAAATCTGATCTGGGATTTAACTTGCTTTTTTACAAAGTCTTGTAACACATATATGAGAACCTGGTCCAAATTCTGGCAGGAATTGAGTTTCTGCTCAAGAAAACCAAAAATATACCTAGTACACAATGTCAAGATAAGTCCTTACGTCTAAATAACTCTAATGCAACTGAGAAAGGTAATATGATTCAAATGATGTCTGTCTCCACCACTCAGAAACAAGCGCCAGAGCTGGGGCCACACAGCCTTTTCTATAGCTGCCCCCTCCCTCTGGAACTCTCTCACCAAACACATCCGACTGCACCAACCTGTCCATGTTCAAATCACCTTTTTAGAGCTGCTTTTCATGTATGATTAATATGTGTGTATTTTAGTGTGTGAATTTTTAAGTATGTGGATTTCTTTTTAAATACTCTGTAAAATGTCTTTGAGTGTTGTTAAAAGCTCTATATAAATAAAATGCATTATTATTATTATATTATTAAGTATTGGAATTCACAGAGAAGAGACAAAAATAAGAGGCATAAATTGCTTTCGTGTTATGATACTTGTGGAATAATAAACTTAAGTTTTATCAAAGCTCAACACTAAGCTCATTCGCTCAGGTGGCTCAAGGGCAGACTCCTAAACACTAGATGCACAAAAACATTTATCTCCAACTCCGGTGCACACACGCAGCCAATAAATCAGCCTAGTCAGCAGTGTTAATTGAGCGCCATGGAAGCGTTCCGTATGTTGTAATCACCTCAGCCTCGCTAAGCATGAAAGATGTATAAATAAATCAGCAAGCAGAGAACAAAAGGATCAATGGCTCCTCATCGTGTCCCTTCTATCTCTTTTCTTGCTTTTAACAGAAGCTTTTAACAGTTTCTTCATCATTCATTCCCTGTCTTGGCTATCAGCATGGTTACCCACCTCTCCTCAAGACTGGACTTATTCCAAATGAAAGGTTGTAGAGTTGTCTTCAGTTTGCGCTCCTCTGTCTCCTTCTGTGCTTTCTTTTTTCACACTCCTCTCTTCTTCCTCTTTGCTGTTGCTTTCTTGCAGTCCAAGACAAGTGTGTCTTCCTTCTCTTCTCCTTCTCTTCTGTCTTCAGCCAGGCTTTCCTAGCTTTACTCCTCGCCTCCTCACCACCAGCTTTTGTCTCCCTTTCTCTCACTCGCACTCTGCAGATTTCCAGCGCTCACCAACTCCTCCTCTTTCTTCAGCTTGCGGCAGCCAGACTACATCTCCTACATGTCTCTGCCTGAGCTCGCTCTCTCTCTCTCTCTCTCTCTCTCTCTCTCTCTCTCTACACACACTCCCTCTCCCTGCATTCACTCTCTTCCTACCCAGTTTACATTCCCCCCTTCTCCTCCTCCTCTCCATCTCGTCACTATGGAGACACTGGGCCCATACAGAGACAAGCTTGTGCTGGTTCACAAGGAGTGTAAATGTGTTTGTTTGTATGCAGCATGAGTTGAGACAGTTCAACAATAATAGTATCATCGTCACAATGTCTTCATTTACCCCACTGTTAATTCCCATTACAACGTTTTGTTTTGAAAGAATAGGACAGCTAGCTGTTTCCCCGTTTCCAGTCTTTGTGCTAAGATAAGTTAACCGGCTGCTGGCTGTACAGACATGAGAGTGGTATCAATCTTCTCATCTAACTCTTGGCAAGAAAATGAATAAGCGTATTTCCCAAAATGCTAAACTATTTCTCTAATTATATCCTTAAGTATGAGTCAGTGTGATACGCACATAAGCTCTAAATACAATGCCCATTAGCCTTAGCCACTGTTGCTATAGAGAAGACGCCAACTACAGACACGAATCAAACACATGACGCATCATGCTGCAATTTGGCACAAAACACCTGACCATAGTTGATAAATTCATCCTAAATGAACCCTTCTCTCTACAAAATGCTCACTGGGAATCGTCGTTCGACTTCTCTCCTTACGTTTCTATGTACACAAGCCTATTGTACCTTAGATATTTTATCAAAGAACCACATGTTCTCTGACGCAGTTGCTCATCTTTTGTTTTGATGATTCAACCAGGAGAGTTTGTTTTATTTTGTTATTATTTGGAGCATTCTACAGTTTGATGCCTATCCAAGCCTTGGAAGTGTGTCACCTAACATTGTGGTGGTAGAAAATGAATGAGACTTTTATTTCAGGAATGCAGACAAGTTTAGACGTTTGTCAGAAAATAGCTCAGAGCAGAGGAACTCCCATTTATGTGATATTGATTACTCTTTAGCAATGATCCTTGAGGCATCATGTAATTCAAAGCAACATTGCGTAATATATGAATACATGCAGGATGTATTAGCCACAACAACCCAACATCCTCATCTGGAAACCTTTTTGAAACCTTACTCACTTACGTGTCCTCTTGAAAAATCAATCAACTGACCACAGGACACTCACACCAGTGCTTGTGTGTGTACATGTTTAGTGCATTATATTAAACATGTGAATGTGTTTATGTATAAGAGTATATATTTGTATGTGTGTCACTGCAAGTGTCACATAAATGAAATCCAACCCACAAAGCTCAACGTCATTCTGTCTATTTCTGTCTTTTACAAGTCTACGTATGACATCCAGTAGGAGAAAAACCAAAGATAGTGCATGACTCCTCCTTATTGCCTCCTCTCTGAGAAACGCTAAAAACTATAATATGGATTTTAATTAGGTAACTATACGTGTAAATGTGAGAATTTACAAATGCACTCAACTTCATCATCTCGAGGTAAATTTAGTGGCTATTCTGGAGTTTTTTGATCATGTCACAAGATCTTCATCACAAGTTTGCCCAGTTCTCATAAAATTGTCGTGAAATTGTAATGTTAAAATGTAAATTTTTTCGAAGCACTTTTAATCCATGTTGGCTCAATAGTTGAGCTTCTAAGTTTTTCGTTTACCTTGAAAACAGCGGACGAAGACAATGTTATATGATAGAAAGCTCGACACAAACACTAAATGGACTTGAGCGATGCCTGTCAATCAAATCCAACAGAACTTATAAGGGAAGGAAGGGAAATGAGTTGGTAAAAACATTCTCAAGTCCAGCAGAATTTAGATTTTGGAAGTAAGAGTTAATATCTATTATTGAAAGGAAGACAGAAGCTTTAGATTTGATTTAAACCTAAAGCAAAGCTGATAATTCTTCATGGGGGGGTCACACACATTATCTCCTGATACCTCCCACACTATCTCCAGCACGGTGAGCGCTACAACGGGAAGTGCAAATGCCAAATAAGGCTGCAGGAGAGCAATATCGGCAGGCTGGGCCGGTGAAGTACACTGCAGTCCTGAGGAAAATCCACCCACACGAAAAGCTACTACTCGCTCCCTTTCACACATACTGTCCGTGTACTGTACAATATCCTCGCACATTTGAACACATCGGACACCTCGGAAAACCTACGAGTGTAATACGTGTGTGACAGCCATGCAAACATGTAGATGCCTTTTTGGTGTGAAAATTCATAAATCTGTCATTGAGTAAACTAACAAAAGTTTGGATGCATGTGTGTGTAGGTCTTATTGTATGATATATAGGGTTTAATCCTGCAGTGTCTAACAAAGGCAGGAACCATCTGGTGTTGGGATGTGAGACAATCTGTCCATTTGGAGAGGTGACAAAAAAGGTGATGAGCACAGGAACATGACACACACACACACACACACACACACACACACACACACAAACAAACACATTTCATTTATACCAAGTGCACATATCTCTAGTCTCTATGGTAACTAGTAGCCGTCATGGCAACGAAGTACAAGAGGTAGAAGAAAGGCTGAACTCTCATGACTGTCCTCAATTTATTTTGGACCCCTTGTACACTTACACACAAATTTGCACACACACAAACACACACGCAGTTAGTCATTTCGAGATTTTCAGAACACATTCCGTGTTTTGAGTATAAATACCTCTTGAAATGACATGTTGTAATAATAGTGGGGAATGCAGGGGCAAGTCAGGACACACACACACTCCTACACACACTAACAGGACTTCTCATGCAAGATACAGACATGAAGCAGAAAATAAGAGGTTGCGAAATGACCGACAAGGTAGGAAATACATTGTCGGAAAGCAACAAAGTACATTTACACAAGTACTGCATTTAAGTACAATATTTAGGCCTCTGTACTTTACTTGAGTATTTCTATTTTATGCTACTTTATATTTCCAGTTCACTACATTCCAGGGGGAAGTACTGTAGTTTTCACTCAGATCCACTACATTCGTCTGACAGCTATAGTTACGAGTTTGCGAGTTACTTTACAGATTAAGGTTTTACATACAAAACCTATTGTCAGCTTATAAAATACGATACAACATTATAGATTAAACTACACAAGAGTATTACAAGTAGTATTTTTCTCCTTCTTGACCAGCTACAACATTCAAATGATGCTCACATTTAGTTCCTATTACTTTTGAATGTAGGACTTACTTGGAAGTAGAAGATCTGAATACTTCTTCCACCATTCCTATTTCTGCTACACAAATGTTGATATTTTTTATACCTTTTTTTTTTAGTCTTTGCTTTTATACTGTGGGATACCAGATAGTTGTACCTATTCCGGCCTGTAAACTCTAATGATTCAAATGAAAGAATCTGAGAAGGGCACATCACTCTTTGGCTGAACTTCTCACAGCTCATAGATATATGGAACCTGTGTCAAGGTGTTGCAAGAAAACATTGCTTCACTTTAAACAGACTTAAGACAAAGAGGTAGGGAACTACTGTATTAGACCACTGCAATTGTTTTGACACTGTACTGGCAGGATTTGACACGATGAAGAACACTGATTTGTCAAATATTTACTCTATTTCACTGGATCAGCCCAAAACAGGAATTCCTATCTGGCGATTTTAGGTACAAATTGTTTCTTAATTATGACCTAATTATATCGCTATGGCAGGCAACATTTATTTTTTCATATACTATGATATAAAACTTCATCTACATTACAAACGCCTACTACATGGTGTTATGAGATTAATCTAGTGGCTCACAAGAGGATTTTCCAGCTAGAAAAATAAGAATAAAGTATATTCTAATGAAGAAAATTACAATAAAATTATTATATTTTTCACTTTTTTCCAATCTTTGGTTCTCTCTTATGAAATACTGTACTTTCTCTATTTCAGGCCTCCAAAAAATATTCAAATCAAGCGATCTCAGAGGGAAAAATTCCTCACAATGTAAATACATGCAACCAATCACAAAGAGCAGATGTTGCTTTATATTAAGGGGTCACAATAAAAAAAAGTGGTTGGTAACAACTCTAAAGAAACAAAACCAGAAAGACTTCACTTCCTTTAATCTAAGACCGTCAATCAAATGCTTCTCATTTACAGTACCATACAGTATACAGGTAACAAAGGACACACAAAATGTACACTTGCACACAAACACATTTGAAGGTACCCTTCTCCGTAATATCAGGGTCCACTTATCTAGAAAACATTAAGGGAATTGTTTCATTGTATCCTTTGTACTGCTGGAGTGCAGATAGTTTCGGTGTTCAAGGAACACCGAAACTATCTGCACTCCAGCGTCATGAACGTGACTCTCCAAAACGAAATCCATCTAACTGCTTCCCTCTGGGCTCTATGAGAAATCACTTGAAATGAGAGCAATTTGCAGCCTTGACGCAGTTGTTTTGTACTTTCTTTCTCAAGACAAAGGTGGTCTGACTGAACTGAGAGGCAGCAGCACCTCCATGTGGATTTCTACATGATGTGTCTGCAGCTCACTGCACTGCAGGGAAAATAATATGTATATGAGGGGGTCTATTCATCTGCTGATGGATAAAAGAGACACCAACACAACAATAATCAAATATTAAACATACAAGCTTTTTGGCATGCCAAGCACTGACTACTGATGTTATGTTCATCTTTATATTTAGGTGTATTTTCACCATCTTTGTTGCAAATAAAATGTCATGCTCATTCATGTTTGTATGCAGGATCTGTTTTTTTTTGCAGCATTTACCCTTCTTCCTCTCATGGACCAATCAAAGGATATCGTCTGGCTATTACATTCTCAAGTAGCTGATCATAGCTCTCTAAATTAGTTTGGGTTCAGGGGTAAATTAAGGGAACAAAGTAGCTTAATGAGTAGCTCCCTAAAGACAAAGACTGGCATTAAGGCAAGCAAATACTTATTTGTAGTGTAGTAACCACCATGTTTCATACTTTACTTGATAAATTACTTGAAGATTCATCGCTTATGAAGATTTTTACAATTTGCTATCAATCGAGTTAGCACTACCGGTGGAATCAAAGTGGCTCAGTACTGTACATTAATCCGAATGTGATTAGTTTAATCTTAGCATTAAGTAATAAAAAAAGAAGAAAAAAAAACACCCTCCAATTATAAGCAGTATGTGCACACTTACAGTACTCATCCATTTTTAATAACACATTCTTATTCATTATTAAGATTAATTTAATAATTTAAAGATAGAAAGTATAATTTAATGAGTTTTCATTTCAAGTCTTCAGACTATAAAATACAGTGTTTTTTTTTTTTTTTTTTACTAAAATGTCACAACAGTCAATGAATAACTGTATGTACATTGACTATACTAACTGTAATTATGTACACCTTATTCTTTGACGTGGAACTGGTGTTTCTTTTGCAAATAAACAGGTAAAGAATAATTCAGATTTATTACAAGTCTTATTTTTGTAGTTTTGTCCATCATTTCTACAAGTAATAATACAACTACTGAGCAAGTTGCGTTCTGAGATGTGGGAATAAAAAGAAGTCTGCAAACTTATTACACCAACGTATTGTTAAGAAATATTGTGTATCATACTTCACTACAGTAGAACGGTACACTCTGTAGACTGCAATGGATGTGTACAACGTACAGTTTGGATAATAATTGTAGAGTTTCCCTTTTAAATAAGTTTGGTTTAAAAAAAATTGTTTTTTGCCTCATCCTACTTTGTTCTCACATCTCAGCAGTTGCTTCAGTAAATAACATGAGTTTGCATTGAGTTTTCTTAATTGCCTAAAAGGCTTATTGACTACCTCTACCTACCTACAGTAACTATCTACCTAAAAAAAGTCAGGATAATCTGTTAATCCTGTAGACTAAATGTAACAGTTAACCTTCAGGTTAGCAGGTGCAACTCAGATGAGTCAATCTACTCTGATGACACACACACACACACACACACACACACACACACACACACACACTTGTGTCCCTATATTTTGAAATGCTGCAACAATGCTAAACACTCCTGCCGTGTCTCCCAGGACAACACAGCATCTGTTGCCAATGGCAATTATCTGGTGATTACATGAAAGCAGCAGCCAAATTGTCCTCTTTTCTCTCTCTCTTTCCATCCCCCTCATTTATCTTACATCTGTATGTCCTTCCCCACATCTGTTTTAACCTCCCACTACAATATCTCTCTCCACACCACACACAACACACACATACAACACACACCTCTCTCAGGTACAGCAGTGACTTTTGCAGCGCCCCAGAGAATACTTCAGTGAACTGCTGCAGTGGCACGCAGTCATGAGGACAGCTTGTACAGCAGGCACACACACTGTCACATGCAGTCCTGCACAATCAATAAGATCGGCTTCAAATTAATACACCACATAGGCAGAAGTATGTAGACACCTGAACATTACAGCCAAGTGGTATAGTCTGCATTCTAGTTCATCCAAAAGGTGTTGGATGGGGTTGAGGTAAGGGCTCTGTGCAGGCCAGTCAAGGGTGAATTTTTTTTCCGTGGGCCTTTTTTTGGTGGCTAAAATACCCTGTCAACAGCAGCAGTACATTGCTTGGTCCGTGTCACCTGCTTCTCCAAACTGGAGGCGTGCCGACCTGTAGATAATACACTGACTATAGATAAGTACCTCATACAACCCCACTTCAAAAGATCCTAACAAACCCTTTAAGTAAATACAACCTGCATCTAAGGTTTCCTTTGATGATGTCTTATTTATAATTCATTTTACAGTAGTATGCTTTAGTATTTGGAGGGCTGCTCTAGTAGTGAAGTGTCTCGTAATCTGGAAACTGCCTATGAGTTTACAATGAAATGTCAGTTAATTCTATGAAAATGTAAAATGTGAAGTTAAGGGACCAATAAAATTAAGTGTTAGCCACTCAGTCAAGTTCTTTCAAACAAAACTTGGAAAATCATTTCTTTATAGACTTGGCTTTGTGCACAGGGGCATTGTCATGTTGAAATGGGAAGGGGCCATTCCCAAACTGTTACCACAAAGTTGGATGCATCCTATTGTCTAAAGTGCCTAGTCCTGATAAACAATCCCAGTACTCAAATGTATGTGGACACATACTTCTGGCCTTATTGTGTACTTGTGCAGCCTCTAGTGGATTCACTCTGCACTGCTGTTTTACTCAGAATTATATGTGAATTCTTCATATAGACAGAATCCTTATGCTATACACTATACGTATTTACATGCACATGAATTTCTAAATGGGAGTACTGAAGGAGTACGTAGTTCATATGCACATCATTTAGACTTTAATGCTCCTCTGTTTTCCATAAGAGAAAGGAGATTGATGTATAGTTTGGCTTGTGTTTGAAAAGTGATGCATTTAAAAACACATAAAAACAAAAGCATGTATTAACACTTTCTCTATCTCACATATGCATCCAGAAACACTCACACACACACACACACACACACACACACACGCGCAGCATGTGGGCGGTATCCCCAGCACTGTGAAACATCTTGCATCCCACATGCTTATATAACTCCCCGTCCACCTCCTCCAGCTGATCACTCATCACTTCATCCTCCGCTGGGAAGGAAAAACACCCCTTCTCTCCTCTCTCATTGAAATCAGCCAGGCAGGTGCCCTCTGCAATCGAGCATGATTTCGTTACACTCGGAGCACATCACTCCGATGAGATCAGGCTGCAGCATACCCCATCTCTACTTAAGATTTTATGTTGGTAAAAATGTAATCATAAACCTGCACTACTTGTGCCAACATAGGAGTCAAACCTTGTTATCATCCTCCATTACTGATATTTACAGGAGAGAATTCAATCTAGGGAAAGCAGCTGCAAACTATCTGCTTACTCTTTATTACTGCAAATGTTAAACCACAAACATCTACAGCAAGACAAAGAGCTGGTATGACAAGAAGCAAATTAGAGAATAAGCAAACAACAACAAAAAAGATGCAGTAAGGTTGTTATATAACAGCAAAAATGCACCTCCTTCCTGTTTGCATTCTTAGCACGAATTGCACAGTAATGAGAAGAAATGCCTGATGGGCATTCTGCACACTGGGTATTGCCTCTGCATGTATTCCACAGAGGGAACTTTCACATCGACTTCAGCCTTGTTTCAGATAAAAAGCCAAAGCACAAAGCTTGTGCGTCTACTGATGTATGGGGCCTGAGTGTGATTTATTGAGCAGGAGAAACAAATTCACTCTGTCACCCAGGTGAGAGATGAGGACAGAAGCCAACAAGCATTCAGCTTCAAAAAGCCACGGCTGTGCCACTGCTGTCCTTTATCACAAAGAAAATATATCTATCAGAACCCATCATTCAAGCTAAAAAAATAAATAAAAAAAAACAGTGTTCCACTGCTTAAAAGGTGTAGTTAATATCTGTCTATGAGGGAGAAATTTGACCCGACACAAAAATGTATTTCAAATAAGAGATAATACTGTATGTGGACACAAGAGGGATTACTCTATTAGTATCAACATTGCATCACTTGATTGAAAAAATAAGTTGTTTCAAGCGACAAGCCAGTCAAAAACCCGTCATATCTGTCCAGGTAGCAGATAAACCTTGTTAAACCTTGTAAAACCTGTTAAGGATAAAACTGGTGTTAGTCTATATTTTTCCTATTGTCAACGACTCCCATGAATGATGAAAACTTACAATGTGTTAGTCCATCTCTCAATACTTTCCTACTTCCCTACCCTGTCTGTGGCACTCAGCCACAAGCCTATTCCTTCCTAATGAAGACATTTTTTTTACTTTCAGAAAGTCGGAGGACTTGAGAGAGACATCAAAAAAAGAATGGTCAAAATTGAAGCAGCAGAGCCAGAGACATTCTGACACTTAGTTCCTGCTTTGGGTCAAACTAAAAAAAAACTGGTTTCCTACATTTCCCATAATGCAACCCAGTAGTATTTGTCATTAGTCCTTCCTGCCTGGTAAATGGTCAGGTCTTTTAAACTCCACGGCCCTTGGTCAGAACATTGTGTCACTAAGCATACTCTGATGAAGACCGTGAGATGTGTTTGAAAGAAAAAAGCTAGCATTTTGTCAAACCATCATCATGGTTATTTTCTCAGACTTTGGTATACTGATCTTAATGTGTAAACAGTTTGTGGAGTGCCCCTTAAAAAACAGGTCACAACTATATTGTTTTTTTTCCTTAAAAATGCTCAGTAATTTCCTACAACAGCCAGGCACTGTGTGTTTGTATTTAACAATTGTTGGGGACTATTTTCAGCCATGGAATAATACATATTTGGCACACTGGTGAGTGTTTACTTAAAAGGACAGTGTATGTGATCGACTTAACAAGATTAATCAGGATTTGGATACACAGACAATACTTTAGTCTTTTCATTGGAAGAAAAGAATATCACCAGAAAATAGAATATCACCAGCCTTATCCTTTAAAATTAAACATGTTCAGTACTGCACACAGAAGTAGGAAGTGGAAATAACTGTGACTTACATTGATGAGCTCGATCTCCCAGATCTTCTTGACCAGCTCCATGGAGGTGTAACCATTGACGAGGAAAGCCTTGGTGTAGTCACCGAGCTCCAATGACTCCAGCCACTCTGCCACCGACGTGGGGTTGTTGCCATCGTAACCGACAGGTCGCACCTTCATTACAGACAGAAAAGTGATCTTTCAAGTTCTGTATTTTCAACATGTTATTACTTTTTCTGCCATTCTTTACAAGACTTTGAAACATATCCTGGACTGCTGAGAATACTACATTAATATCTCTGTACACTCGCCGCTTGGGAGATTTCATGACATGAATTTGTTTTCTTTGTTCTCTCTCCGAGTTGTCCTTCATGTTCTCATAAAAATATGAGAACATAATAATAAATGTTAGAGGTGGTCTGCCATTTTTCTGCCCATATGGTCCACTGCCTTTGACCTGGAGCTTGAAAGCTTGGAACGCTCTGTACAAATGCTAACTACATTACAGCCAATATACCTATTTCTTATATAACATACTCAACCAATACTGAGCTCTAAAAGAGTGCATTTTTCATGTTTTTCAATTTTTCATCATGTACTGTATATAATGTAACAAATAAACAAAAACTTAACTTTTGAAAAAAGGCAGAAAAGGACGCCAACAGCAGGGTTTTATTGCCTTAAGTGAGATACTTTGTGAGGGTAGCACATAGATCATAATTCATTCACTTCCATTTTGACAGTCAATACAGCTTCAGAGAGTTGATGGTGCTTCACACAAACATCCCACATTCTCCACCTTGAGTTGAGCACGGGTTTGCCTACCTGTGAGGGCAGGCAAAAGTTAAAGGTTTCTTTTTTTTTTGAGAAGAGGAAAGTGCTGACTGGAGATCAAAGTTATCTGGAAGTCTGTATGAAACCTACTTATCTCTGAGCTCAGAGTCTCTCTTTTGCAGATTCCTTTATCCTGTTCTCACTCCAGTTCCACACGTTTGATCCTACTTTCTCACTCTCACTTTCTCTCACACACACACACACACACACACACACACACACACACACTTGCCCTTGCTAACATAGAGCTGCAAAATGGCCTATGAGTCTGTATTTGATGTGTATTAATTCAACAGCCACTGGTCCTTTTTTGAGAAACTGTTGGCCTTTTGCTAAGTGACAGATAAATAATCAAATTGTGTTTTTATCTCTGTGTGAATTTTACAGATGCAGGACAATGTGGATTTAGTTTCTCCGCCAGTTTCCTTGCATCATTACATTTGTTGATGTAGTTTGGATACTGCGATCTCTAGTAGCATACAGTGGCTTAGTGCATCTTTTCCTGAATCCAACAACTCCTTGGCGCAAGTATTCTCCAGAACATGCAGAGATAAACCTAACCACCCACAGAGAGAGAGTTCACACAGAAAGACAGATGGAGCAGAAGATTTGCTGAATTTAATACTAAACAAAACAGATTGGCTGCAGCTACAGTACAAGTAAATATCAGCTCTCATTTGTATTATGTCAACCTTACAATCTTAAAACTGGAAATGTGGACATAAGTTGTTGAGAATGTTATATGGATTTATATAACTAGTCCCTCCAGAAAAACTTGAATATGTGATCGCATAATTCAATGCATAGCCAAAGTCCGCATATTTATGCGGGGGCCGCATTTTTTCAAATACGCCGCACTTTCGCTGCATAAATTGACGATTTCCGTGCAAAATATGCGGGGCTTGCATGATTTCATAATCCCCGCATTTTCGTTGCAAAAAAGTCACATATATCTTAGCAGAAAGTTGAAAAATGTTGCGTTTACTTCACACAAGAGCAGCCATTTTCCCATGTTGCCATGGGAACGTTATGAAGTGACGTAATTACGCGACGTGAACATCATCGAAAAGCTGCAAACCCCGCGATGAAGCCATGATGAAACCGCAATTTTTGCAAGTTCCCGCAATTTAATCGCATAAAATTGCATAAATATCCCGCATATTCCATCGCATTTTTTAAGAAAACGTGCTGCATAATCAAGCCGCATTTTTCTAGAAGGACTGTATAACTTGCACTAGACTGACATTACAAAAAACACAGATTAGAAAGCTCAGGTTTAGTCCATGTGTGTGATGTTCTTGTTGGAGTGTTTGATTAGCTCCAGTACTGACCCTGGGCAGCAGCCGTATGGCCTGCAGGAGGCGTTGTCTGTGAGCCGAGTTAAGGATCCCAATCTCCAGCAGGTCCTGGTCTTCCACCACATTGCTGCCCTGCAGAGTAACCAAACAGCTATGGTTAGGAGCTAACAATGCAACATTGTCTACAAGCGTGGCTCCACATAGGATGAAAACACATACAAAACAATAATAGCAATACTTGCATTTCAACATTCAAGTTATCCTTGTTGTCCATTTTTGATTGCACGCTGTACAATTTTAGATGTAGGTCTTTTTCTAGCATTCTAGGTGGCCATGTTTTCCATTTATTGTTTTCCATTTATTGCCATATTATCAAGTCACAGACTTGCTTAAAGCTTGCTTGAGGTGTGTTATCCATCACAGTAAACATCAAGAATGTATTAAGTTGTTTTTTAAGTTCTATTGTCATTACATGGTAATCACTTTATATGCAGATTGATTTGAAAAGTCTGCACTGCATTACCTCATTGCAACAATGTAACTGATTAAAATGTGTGATGAATTACACAACACATGCAAATTTGATTAGTGTGGTAATAGTTTTCATTTTGTTCAGAGAATTATTACAAACCAGTGTCTGTGTGGAATGCTAAAAACATGGACAGGGTTTGCAAAATGGTTATTTGTGAGTCTAGTAGTAAATAGGTTAAAACATGAAAAAATACTGGTATTGATTTGATTTAGGTAGCCGCACCTTTTAAATTGAAACTATTGTAGTTCTACTATAATAGTCGAGGACTGTCTGATATTTGTATGATGGCAATAAAACCTTCCTGACTTTTATTGTATTATATTTCGCCAATTCAGTCCAGGTTTCCTATCCAGAGTAAATTATTTGTTCGCCACACGAGAAAATGCATTAGTCAAACTTGAAATATGAGATAAAAAAAAAAAAAAACTTTCTGACCACTTACTCAGGTAGTCAAAGTATGGTCATGTAGAATTAAAAAGAAATGGGAACGGGTAAGCAATGTGCGGGTATTTTGTTTGTCTTTTTGTGCAAATTGTTCCTCAGCACTTGCAAACCATTTACAGATGTGCGTGTGCCTCCTGATGCTCGCCTGGATATCACTAACACATCCACATCAGTAAACTCGCAGCCATGGTGCAAAAGCAAAAGTTGACACTAAATCCACATGGGATTTTTAGGAGTTTATATACTTTAGTGCATCAACATACACTCTATTACACTGGCACTAGGGGTATTTGGCACCTTTGAAACGCTAACTACTAAACAAGCTTCAGCATAAAACAATAAGGCATCAATCTGTGAGTAGGAATATCATAGAGGACATGACTAAGAAAAGACTGGAAAGCAATGAAACATCAGATGGCAACTTTGATATTCTTATTTAGGACTCACACACACACACACACACACGCACGCACGCACACACAGAGCAGCCTGTATCGGTATCATACACAATTTAAACTTTAATTAATGCAATGGGAAACATTGAGACTTATCGGTTATCCCCCCTCCAGAGAGTCAGACAGAAAGTGTCTTCATGCAGACAGATAATTAGAGGAAAGGTGTGATGCTGTGAGGGAAGAGATGCTGTGTGTATGAAGACAGCTGCAACATAGAGAAAGGCCAACACAGCCACCACCAGAAATATAGATTATGACAGAAGCAAGGTAATCACCGCAATAATGATAAAGATATAGAAGGAGGAGAGGGGCTGTGTGACCAGCCTGGAGGCAGTCTCAGGACCAAACGCACGCACGCGCACACGCACACACACACACACACACACACACACACACACACACACGTCAAACTAATAACAGTGATAAACATCCAAGAGAGGAGGAAAGTAAAGCAGGTAGATAGCAGATATCTCTGCTTTTTCCTCCCTCTACCTTACATATGTCAACCACTCTGGGGAACATTGTGTGCTCGAAAAGGACATTTTGCTCCGACGCTGTGACATATTAATTCTAGGTAGGAGATAGCTGTCAATGATATTTCACTGCAGTTTTCTGCAGAACATTTGCCAGAAAAATCTCTGTTCATGTTTACTTTTGAGACTCCAGATCTTATTATCGAGATTATCACACGATTGAGTACCAGCCATTTACATTTCCAACTAGAGGGCTTTGAACTGTCCCCATCTACAAACTGGTCAAGACCTGACAAGCAACTAAAATATCAAACATGGAAGACAAGTGCTGGAAGTAACAAGAAGGTTAGAGTCTTGAATCGTCTGGGGAAAATATGAGTATGGGTATATGTAGCACTCAGATCTAACCGTTAAGGAGCCCTTGAGCAATGAATCTGAGCTGGTCCTAAAGAATGTGGTTGTATACTCGGCATCTCCCAGGCATGAATGTGTGGATCTTCACTTGTTTAAAAATATGAACATGCTGGAAAACCTTACACAAAATCCAACACAAAGACAATTACTAAAGGTTTGATGTGGAAATCTGTGCACATGGTGCTAAACCATGCAATAGGGTGAGAAATATATGCTCTTGGATTCATAAACCATACTAATTTAGACTATTCCACTGATGGAAGGCTGGTGGCAGAAATGCACCAAGAAAAGTAGCAATGTGCCAACAAAAGGCAAAAAGAAGATTAGTAGGTAGTTGACATGGATGTAAAAAATGTTGGTTCAAAGATCAACTTTGCAAATGTTTCAAGAGGGAGTATCGTGGCACGCCAAGCCAGATTATTAAACTGTGTGTAGTTACTCTTTAATGGACTAAACGAAGTTGCAGCTTGTTAGCCATTCTACAATAGCTCTTTGATTGTTAAAACATAAATTACAAACTAAAAACATGCACCTAACCTGTACTTTATCCTAAAAAAAAAAATGATTCATTACCAATCAAATTAGACCCAACAGGACATTAGGACTGGTTTTATGTGCAATGTGCAATTTGTGTGTATGGTACTGTATATGGCATGGTTATCTCAGTGCTTTTCTGACACAGATTTTAATCATTGCTTTCATTTAGTGCCTACAAACATTAAATAACGAACTGTAGTACCCTAAAATTATCTAACCGCCCCATCCCTTTTATTCTGAAGGTTAACGGCCCATATTGAAAGTCTGACTGTTTCCATTAGTGCATCTTGACTTTAATCTTCCAGTTTATTAACCCATGGGCACAAATTGCTAAACCAAACACATGGGCTATTAATCCATGCACCTGATTTTTTGGCACATCCGTTTTTTTTTGGTACCTTATGTCCCAGGTTCTCTAAACTTTACCTTGATGAAGGAAATTTTAAAATGTCAACACACTGTGGACAAAAAGAGCCCCTTAAAGTGAGGGATATTGCTGCAGCCTTATTAGTATAACTTTGTCTCCAGGGCTCCACCAGTTTGTCTCTGCACTGAAACCTGAAGCAGCAGCAGCTGATTGGGCTCATCCTGTGGCTAAACTTATTCCTTCCACATTCTCCTCTGCAACCTGTACACTGGGGCCTCTGTCAGAGAAGAGTGCAGTTCAGAGATCAGCTCTCAGGCTGATTATTAGCGCGCAGAGCAAAGCCGGCACTGGAGTTACCATGCTAAAACTTCACAACAGAGAAATGACTCTCAGAGTCAGCACAGAGTAGACGGTGGGGGGACTTTAAGGCATGACTAATTGCTCCCTGTTGGGATCCTGATAGAAAGAAATAGAGTTCCTTAATGTTATTTCTCTCTCCAAACGTATCCTGCCTTTTCCCTTTCTGTCTTAACATAATGTTTGTCCCATATCTGCCATTTCAAAGTGCACAGGATGGATCAGGGGATAAATATCACATGGATACATCAATATTACTTGAGTGAGGATAAATGGGAGACAAACAACAGAAAAATAGGCTCAGCTTTTCCTCCTGAAACATACATTGTTTATTCTGTATGGTACCAGTTATGCTATCTTGCATATGTATGATACATTTCCAACACTTGGTATGCAGAACTGGTATTAACACTAACAATCTATTTTGCTAGTGAAAGATGATTAGCATCCACAGAGTGGATAAAATTTGCCATGGCCTGTGGTGAGCTTGTGATACGACCACAGCACTTTAAAACATTGCCGCAGTGGTTCACAAACTCTCTGAATGCAGGAATTAAAATTCATGCGCAGTGGCAGGGGATTGAGGAAAGACTAAAGATGGAGTAAAATTGATATTCAGTGATGGCAGTTAAGGCCATTATCTGAGCCAACAGACTTAGAAGAGTACTACAAATCATGCTCAGCCTACTGTATCTCTTGCTCTTTCTCTGTTCTGTTCCTTTCATGCCTGTTCATCCTCCCTCATGGTTTGCCATTATCCATTGCTCTGCTATTAAATAACTTCTACTATTTTCTTTTGCCTTTCTTTTAATTACTACACAAACCATCCCTTCTATATCCTCACTTGCACTTTAAGAACGCAATTCATTTTGGTTTCTTTACAAACTTGTTGGTGTTGCATTTATCTTTTTCTCATATGTGTAGAAGCTGTTAGCTAAGTTTCTCTAACTTGGTGGCAGTTTAATATTCATGAGAATGTTTCTTTCAGAATAATAAATTCCTTTATGAGGAGGAGGATTAGAGGTGCCACCTTTGAAGGAAATATGGAATACTGCCAACATTTCATTTCAAATGCTGTTTTCTCCCTCTGAGGAACAGTTGGGTCAAATTAATTTCACTAGCCTCACGACTGTTCTTATCAATTGCAGAATCTTTAGTACACACAGCACAACATCATGCTTTATCTCTTCATTTCTGTTATCTATCTAGTACTACGCCCCAATTCCTCTTTGTAATTCCATGTACAAGCCAAACCCCGCTCTACCTTTTGTCTTCATCAACTGGCTTCAATCTTTCTTGCGATTCATTGTGCTGCCTGCAACCAAATAAAAAGCATCCTGATTAAATACCTTTTACATTAAATTCTTTCAGTATTTGTTTGTGTGTCTCAGTGCCTCCACAATCCACAAAGCATCAGTTTATGTGACACTTGGGAGAGTTTCTATAGTATTAATCTCTCAAGTGAGCGATAACCAACCGTGCTTTACCCCATCGTTTCCACTATCGACTTCCTTTGCTCTCTTCCTTCCACTTCTATATTCCAGTCACATTTCTAAGCGGCTACGGTGGTATGCATAGTTTAGTAAGGAGTGTGTGTATGTTTGATGGTAATGATTAGTGTTAAAAGGGACTGCAGTCAGAGGACTAAGCAAGGTGAATTGGCTCTTTGCTACAGACTAGTCCCATAAAGATGCCTAAGATCCGAGGTTAAGTGGCTCTGAACATGAACTTGAGACACTGATTTCAATCACAGGCTACCCGTTTTCTAAATGCATGCATTTGGAGGAAGAGTTTGCAATAAAAACAGTTTAACAATCAAAAATCCAACTGAAATCACCATTAGTCTTTCACTGTTTTGGTGCAGTCTCACTGCTCTCATTAGCATTGTTTCCAGACCCTGCACGCATCTGTTTTCAGCAGAAGTAGATCCAATAACCCACAGTATACTACCAGCCCAACAACAAACAACAGATACCAGGCTAAGTTAGTGACTACCTGGTGAACAAGTGGAGCATTTAGCAGCTAAAAGAGACAGATATTTTCCTTAAGAGTTGGTGGAGACCAAAACTAATATAGAGTGAATATCGGGCTTACATGTGCCAGATGATGCAAAACATGACTACGGGCGCCCAGATAGCTCAGTTGGTAGAGTGGGCGCCCATATATAGAGGTTTACTCCTTGTGCATCACGCATCAGCTGTATGCTTGGCCATCAAGTGGTCTTTCAGACTGGACGTGCTGCGATGATAGCTCAGTTCACAACGACAAAACACACAGATCACTTTGGTCTTGTCAATGGAATCATTTGGCAACTTTTTAAATGTAAACTTTCCATTCAGAAACTTATTGGCATCCATTTTGCCGTCTCGCGCACGCCATCCACTCAAAACGTAACGTTAGCCTACTACTCTTTGGCCGGCTCGCAAGCCCAAACAAGTGTGTGCGGCGTGCCTGTTGTTTTGTTTCCGGGTCTAGCTAGATCCGGTGTGGTGTTGTAGTTTTTCTAACGTTACTAGTTGTTGCAACAGCATGTGAAAAAAAACTACAAAGTCTGCTATGCCAAAAAGAACGTTAATCTGGTGATAAAAAAAATTGACGCTGTTAAAATGGTTTTGCGTTAACTCCGTTAATAACGCGTTTAACTGACAGCACTAATGTGAAGTTAATTGTATTTTAAATAAAAAATAAGAAAAAAATCAGGAATGCTCCAGCCAAGTCTGCCAAGTAGCTGTCTAGCCAGCAAACTGACATTAGCAGGCAATTTTTTTCCAGGTAGAACTGTTCACTGATTCTGTGTTTAGTCAGTGTTATTTCAGTTGTTTTTTAAGTATACACATTGAACACACACAATAAAATCTCTCTATCTGAGTCACTTTCTTTGTTCAACTCCACTATCTGTCTAATGCTCCCACCTCCCTCTCTTTCACACATATACATTTGTTTAAAATGGGCGTGATTAGTCTCCATCCAATGTCCTTCATATCAAACGCTGTCTCCATAACAACCACTCCGCCCTGTTGCTATTTGTCCATCAGTTTAGCAGCACTTGTCCTCTACTGGATGGGTAAGGTGATCAGACACGCCCACTCTAATGACCCCCATTAGTGGAAAATGGTAATGGTGGATTGGTCCAAGTTTACGTGCATGTCTGCATACATTCCTGTACAGTACACGGTGCCTTTTCACTGCCATACAATTCTACAGATCAGAATCAAGGTCAAATTCATTTGCAAACCAATCAATTCTACAGATGAACTTGAACTGGCCCTGAAATGAAAAAAAAAAAGCTTAAACTTTTCTTGTTTTCAGTTTGAATCTGCCATTTAACTCGATTTCCCATACTGAGTGGTGCTGAAATGAATTTGACCCGAAGAAGAATCCACAGCCAATGATAATAAAAAGGAGCACTGCAAAATACCAATGTAATCCCTGTAAACTTGCACCTTAACTGTATTAATATCAATTTGTGGTAGCCATGGAGTTTTCCCAAGGTCGGAAAACATTAACTGTCTTCCTGTTTAATCACAAACAACTAAAAGAGGTGAAAAACTTTCAACGGAGAAAGACCCAGAGAGAGGCCCAGTCACAAAAGGGACTTTGAAGTTTCCATGGTGTATGTAAGGCTGTTTCATCTTCAGCTCTTTTCAATATTAATTATATCCAAAGGCATTTCAGAGGAAATGACTGAGCTATTGAGAAACATTTTAAGACCAGAGGGGCGATGTCCCCATGTCTCTCAGAAGTACTGACGAAAACTGTTAGCGACTACAAAATGGGTGCAAACAACAGTACAATACGCTGTGCGCTGATATGATGGCATGTACATGTGTGGGGAGAACAAGTATTTGATACACTGCCGATTTTGCAGGTTTTCCTACTTACAAAGCATGTAGAGGTCTGTATTTTTTATCATAGGTACACTTCAACTGTGAGAGACGGAATCTAAAACAAAAATCCAGAAAATCACATTGTATGATTTTTAAATAATTAATTTGCATTTTATTGCATGACACAAGTATTTGATCACCTACCAACCAGTAAGAATTCCAGCTCTCACAGACCTGTTAGTTTTTCTTTAAGAAGCCCTCCTGTTCTCCACTCATTACCTGTATAAACTGTTTGAAGACACCTGTTCACACACTCAATCAAACAGACTCCAACCTCTCCACAATGGCCAAGACCAGAGAGCTGTGTAAGGACATCAGGGATAAAATTGTAGACCTGCACAAGGCTGGGATGGGCTACAGGACAATAGGCAAGCAGCTTGGTGAGAAGGAGACAACTGTTGGCGCAATTATTAGAAAATGGAAGAAGTTTAAGATGACGGTCAATCTCCCTCGGTCTGGTGCTCCATGCAAGATCTCACCTTGTGGGGCATCAATGATCATGAGGAAGGTGAGGGATCAGCCCAGAACTACACGGCAGGACCTGGTCAATGACCTGAAGAGAGCTGGGACCACAGTCTCAAAGAAAACAATTAGTAACACACTACGCCGTCATGGATTAAAATCCTGCAGCGCACGCAAGGTCCCCCTGCTCAAGCCAGCGCATGTCCAGGCCCATCTGAAGTTTGCCAATGACCATCTGGATGATCCAGAGGAGGAATGGGAGAAGGTCATGTGGTCTGATGAGACAAAAATAGAGCTTTTTGGTGTAAACTCCACTCGCCGTGTTTGGAGGAAGAAGAAGGATGAGTACAACCCCAAGAACACCATCCCAACCGTGAAGCATGGAGGTGGAAACATCATTCTTTGGGGATGCTTTTCTGCAAAGGGGACAGGACGACTGCACCGTATTGAGGGGAGTATGGCTGGGGCCATGTATCCTGAGATCTTGGCCAACAACCTCCTTCCCTCAGTAAGAGCAATGAAGATGGGTCGTGGCTGGGTCTTCCAGCATGACAATGACCCGAAACACACAGCCAGGGCAACTAAGGAGTGGCTCCGTAAGAAGCATCTCAAGGTCCTGGAGTGACCTAGCCAGTCTCCAGACCTGAACCCAATAGAAAATCTTTGGAGGGAGCTGAAAGTCCGTATTGCCCAGCGACAGCCCCGAAACCTGAAGGATCTGGAGAAGGTCTGTATGGAGGAGTGGGCCAAAATCCCTGCTGCAGTGTGTGCAAACCTGATCAAGAACTACAGGAAATGTATCTCTGTAATTGCAGCAAAGGTTTCTGTACCAAATATTAGTTTCTGCTTTTCTGATGTATCAAATACTTATGTCATGCAATAAAATGCAAATTAATTACTTAAAAATCATACAATGCGTTTTTCTGGATTTTTGTTCTAGATTCCGTCTCTCACAGTTGAAGTGTACCTATGATAAAAAAATTACAGACTTCTACATGCTTTGTAAGTGGGAAAACCTGCAAAATCGGCAGGGTATCAAATACCATCTCAAATAATACTTGTTCTCCCCACTGTATGTGTGTGAGTGTAGGAAGACGGGTGAAAATGATAGGAGTGTTCACCTGGGGACATTACAAATAGAGAATTCACATTTTTAAGTAAAAGAAAAATACTGCTTTTGAAAACTCACACAGCTGCTGCAGTGATTCCTACCTCGACTCATTCATAAAGATACAACAAACAAAAAACTTCTTTTAATTCTGATATGAGACAGCAAACCTTTGGAATAGATAATCTATGCTAATACTTCATTTCATTTAAATCAGATTCAAATTTAAATGGGAAGCAGTTGTGACAAAGGAGAGGTTGGATTGAGTTGGGTAGTTTGTGTATTCCCTCTGACAGATTATAGTAAAATGTATATATTGGAACTTTTGAGCGTGAAAAACCTCTTAACCAAAAGATATGCCCAGTGACTTTTGTTTCAAGTAACGTTTAAACTTATAGCTGCACTAATCTATGTTTTAATATTAACACTGGGTAAAATGATTCCCACTCGCATTCACCTGCAGTTTATCTCTTCTCTACGGAGCGTTTTAGCCCTTGGCTAGCTTTACTGTTGTTCATCAGCATTGTTTCCACTCGTAGCAGGAAGATTTTAGAGCAGCTCCCTAGAAATAAAACTGTTCTACGCTACCTGCACCAAACAGAGACAGACAAAGTTAGTGACTAGCCAGATTTTTCCCTCAGGCATTGGCAGAAACCAAGACAGAAAATGAGAGTGTATATTGGACTTATATTCATCGGTTGGCCAGAAACACGACTTCTAATGAATCCTAAAGTTGTCTGGTACGTGAGTGGAAAGAGACAACCATTTCACAAAACTTTTGCCATAACACCTTTATACAGTAATGCTATAATATGTCAATGTTGTTGCCAAAGATAAATTCAATTATGGCTGCTTTCTGTTTTGATTTAGTTATGTTTTTGGGTGTAGACAAGAGAATTAGGTGAGTTATATTGAATTTGGTCAACTATATACTCCTGCATTAGGAATAACTGTTATACAACTGTAAAAACCTAGCCTAGCAAAGATTATGGGTAAATAATTTCTGTCCTTTACTACCTGTGGTACGGCTACCTAACATTAATTCTGGAGGCATTACACTCACAAAACTAGAGAAATACATAGTAATACAGTTTCACTATATTTCTCTTCTTACTTACTTCATGTTATCAGTAACTAATTGTTTCACTCCACTTACTGTAATTATCACCACTTGTTAATGTATTCATTTGATGTGTTATTTACTTTTTTCATGTATACAGTATGCTCTGGCAACATCTTTTTCGCTCAAAACATTATGCCAATAAAGCTTTATTGAAAAGAACTGACATAAGGAAAAAATAAGGACAGAAGAGAGTTTGTATGTTGGTGCTTTAGTAGCAGTCTAGGACTGATTAATATGGAAAAATGATAATTAGCCACTGCAGAGATCTGAGATGTTTAAATGTAAAGGAACACGAGGAACAAGAGTGTACTCTCCCCACACACAGACAGACAGACAGACAGACCGACCCCCCCCCCACACACACACACACGTGACACAAAATTAATGGTAATTTTCCATCACCCACAAAACCAATTAATCAGTATTAAATACGTAATGAAGCGTGTAAAGTGTGGCCCAAAACATACATATACACACTGACCACGTGAGGGAGGAATACGTGAAAAAAGAGATTCTGTGATTTCCTCCTGTTGCCGCGGTAACCAACGGAAAGAGATGCAGGTCACACTGAGTGGAGGACCAGAATGCACACATAAATAAATACATATACAAATGCCTGCATACATTGCTAGTTAACCTCATGTCAGGAAATAACATTTAACTGAAAAGAAAACATTATTTTCTATTGGTTGGTAAAATACTCAAATAATATTAGTACTTTGCTTTTAAAAACCTTTGGATAAAACCCAAAACATTTTTCAACAGTGACAATCTGCAACTACAGACAAACTCCTCCAGTCAGCATCCCTCTGCTACAGTATGTCTCCCATCTCTCTGCCTCTGCTGCAGTTTCTCTCAATTTAGCTTCGCCACTTTGCTTTCCCTCTTTCTCCTCATCTCCTATTTCTACAGGGTTTACTTAACCTCTCACACACACACACACACCAACATAAAAAGTTTCTAAATGTGAAATGGCCCAGTGAGTTTCTCTTCCTACACTATGTAGATGAAGGGACCAACGGATAAAACAGAGGATCAGGTTACATCCTGATCCATAGGCTACAGGTGGCTGTGTTTGTATGCACATTCATGTACAATTGTATGCAAAAACCACGAAACAAACATGTGCATTTTCAGTGTATTAGGAGCATGTATGTCTGCAGCTTGACGCTGGAGATGTGGCGTAGGATTTCTGTGCGTAGGAGGACCTCACATGGTATCAGTAGGGAGAGGCAGCAATGATGGGAAAGGAATAATGAGAGGGAGGGTGATACAAAGAGGAAATCCAATAAATGAAAGAGATCAGAGTGAAGGAGAAAAAACTAATCACGCTAATCACGGCAAAGACAATGATAGATGATATAATGAGGATGAGCTACACCTAGGGGAGCAAAGATTGCTTAGTGGAAGGTGGGACAAACAGAGAGAGGATATTACATTTAAAGCACAAAAAAAGAGCAAACAGCCAACCAAAAGACAAAAAAAGAACAAGGGAAGAGCGATGAATGAACAAATCCCACCCTAAACTTCCAGCATCAATATCTCTCCTGCCTCCTTTTTTCCCTTAACTTGTGCAACACTCACCATGAACTGGACGTTGTCAAATCCATTGGCTAGCAGGTGGTTCTCATACTGGACCAGGCCGATGGAGTCAAGCCACTGGCCCACGGACTGCAGTGGGCAGCGGGGACCTATGAGGGGGTGGAGGGGCAAACGCTTCAGTAAGGAGTAGCCGTCCACGCGGTAACAGCGGCAGTCCGGCTGAGACAGCTGACACTGCCACATCATGTTATGGCGGGCAAAGTGGCTGTCGAAGGAGCCCGCCATGCTTTTGAGGAGTCTTTTGGCAAGGCAGCAGGAGGCAGAGAATAAAGGGGAGGCAGGCAGGTAGAGGGTGGGGGCGGGGCGCGAAAAGGGTAAAGAAAGGAGGAGGAGGAGGAAAAGGAGGAAGGGGAGGCTAGGCTAGGGGCATGGTAAGGATAGAGGGGGTCAGCATGCAAGAGTACAAGCGGGTAAAGGTTAGGTTAAGGCATCCAGATGCAGCTTTCTCTGAATCCAGCCAGAGGAAAGATGAGAAGGGGGTGAAGGCTGAAGTTGTATCCAGAAAACAGCTTCCGTCTTGGGGTTAAATCCTGCCAGAGATGGGTGTTGGATAAGACTGTAGGTATAGATCCGCAAGTAAAAGCGAATGACTGTGTGTTTGTCGCGCACAGCACAGCAGCCGCTTTCTTTTCAGCTGTTGCGCTCGCTTGGCTGCTCCCTTGAGCGTGTGTGTATGCATGCGTGTGTGTGTGTGTGTGTGTGTGTGTGTGTGTGTGTGTGTGTAAGAGAGAGAGAAAGAGCGAGAGCTGCCTGCACTGTAGATTTCTCTTTATCAAGTACTCCCACTCTCATCTGTATGCTTCTGCAGCCTCTTCTCTCTCTCTCTCGCTCCTCTCTCTGAGCGCTGCTTTTCTCCCTCATTCCCTCACTCTCTCTCTCGCTCCTCTGTCTACCTCCTGTGTCTATCTTCTCTCACAGTGTCCATTGTCACCCTGCTCTCTCTGCTGCTCTCCATATATCTGGCTTGCTATGCTGATAATAGCCATCACAACAGCTCCAGCTTCTTTGTCTGCAAGAAGCCGAGCTCCCTCCCACTCACACACACACCATGCTGAGTGTATGTATATAGCCACATCCATATGTGCATGTTTTTCTGTGTGTGTGTTCTGTGCTGTGCTGTGGTGTAGCTATGTGTGTGTTGGTAGGGTGGGGTGGCGGGGGGCTGGTTTGGCACCAACAGGATTCTCCCTGCGGTAACCATGGTTAGCAGAGGCTTTGCATTGATAGATAAAAAGAAAGGATGAGAGGAAAAGGGGAGGGAATCAGGAGGTGGAGGATGGGGGAGTTAAGGGAGAGGGGGATGAATACAGTAAATAAAGATGGGTAGCAAGGGATTCAAGGTATGCAGGTAATAAAACAAAAACAGGGATATGATGTGCACAAGAAAGTCAAAAAGCAGAATCACCCACACTTATTTTAATTCAGGTCTTATTTTTGTAGTTTTGGCAATCATTCCTTTGGGTTATAATGAATAAAGCTTTCAGAGCGACCTGTGTATAGGCACTTCATTTTGAGTGTTGTTGGGCAAAGGTTCCATAATAATCTTTCAGCATGTTGTAATTTCAAGTGGTCTTTGAGAAAACTAGACGTCTGCACCCCCTCTTGGCTCTGTATTCATGCTTTAGATAATTTAGCCCGTGATGGGAGACTTTGGTCAATCACTGGTCATTTCAGAGAGAGAAAGCGTTCCTATTGGCTGTTGCGTGCATTGCCCATTCTGGAGATGTTTTGCATTCTATACTGCATCTTTAAGCAGGTAGACAATTATCATGTGTCATTTTTCTGTGGCTCCACCTCTGTTATTAATGACCTTAACAAGATCTGTTCGCAGGCTTCCTGTCACCCAATAAGCATCAAGGATGTTTAGCAACCTTACATGTAATGTCATTGCAGTCTATGCCACTTCGCCCCTCCAAATCCCTTAGCCACCTGTGTTGGCTGTCTTCAATGCCCTTGATGATGGAAGGAGGTTTTCACTCAAAATCTCACGATACATGGCCCCATTCATTCTTTCCTTTACACGGATCAGTCGTCCTGGTCCCTTTGCAGAAAAACAGCCCCAAAGCATGATGTTTCCACCCCCATGCTTCACAGTAGGTATGGTGTTCTTTGGATGCAACTCAGCATTCTTTCCCCTCCAAACATGACGAGTTGAGTTTTTACCAAAAAGTTCTATTTTGGTTTCATCTGACCATATGACATTCTCCCAATCCTCTTCTGGATCATCCAAATGCTCTCTAGCAAACTTCAGACGGGCCTGGACATGTACTGGCTTAAGCACATGTCTGGCACTGCAGGATTTGAGTCCCTGGTGGCGTAGTGTGTTACTGATGGTAGCCTTTGTTACTTTGGTCCCAGCTCTCTGCAGGTCATTCACAAGGTCCCCCCGTGTGGTTATGGGATTTTTGCTCACCGTTCTTGTGATCATTTTGACCCCACGGGGTGAGATCTTGCGTGGAGCCCCGGATCGAGGGAGATTATTAGTGGTCTTATAGGTCTTCCATTTTCTTATACGTTCTTATGCTCCCACAGTTGATTTCTTCACACCAAACTGCTTACCTATTGCAGATTCAGTCTTCCCAGCCTGGTGCAGGTCTACAATTTTGTTTCTGGTGTCCTTTGACAGCTCTTTGGTCTTGGCCATAGTGGAGTTTGGAGTGTGACTGTTTGAGGTTGTGGACAGGTGTCTTTTATACTGATAACAAGTTCAAACAGGTGCCATTAATACAGGTAACAAGTGGAGGACAGAGGAGCCTCTTAAAGAAGAAGTGACAGGTCTGTGAGAGCCAGAAATCTTGCTTGTTTGTAGGTGACCAAATACTTATTTTCCAGAGGAATTTGCAAATAAATTCATTACAAATCCTACAATTTTCTGGATTTTTTTCTCCCTCATTTTGTCTCTCATAGTTGAAGTGTACCTATGATGAAAATTACAGGCCTCTGTCATCTTTTTAAGTGGGAGAACTTGCACAACTGGTGGCTGACTAAATACTTTTTTGCCCCACTGTATTTCCAATCATTCATAGAAAAAAATAAATAAAAATAAATAAAGATTTGAGGAACATCTGAAATAATCTCCTGTAAATGAACTCCTGTAAATATTCTATATGTAATCTATATATATCTATATAATGCAGCAGGATTAATGCATGACCAGGTTGAGGACCAATCCCCTTGTGGGATCTCAAGTTGGCTGCTATCTGCTCCTACTGTTGGCTGTCTGATAATCTGACTGCTTCTGTTTCTTGCCTTTCTTTTAGCAATTATTTTGGTGAGTACAGTCTTATCATAACCAATAGTAATGATCGCCAAAAAGACCCAAGTTGTAATAAACCTGAATTATCTCTCAAGGCATAATTACTTACATGCTCACATATACATACTTGTTTGTATTTTACCTGAGGTGTCTTTCTTAATGTCCAATCCACTGTTTATTCCTGCACCAATAGAGCTCATAATCTTGTCGATCTGAACAAATGGGAGAGAAAGAGAGAGAGAGAGAGAGACAGAACCAGAGTTAGAGAGATGTACAGCATGTTCAATGGAAAGTCATTTTCCACTAATAAGGCTAATCCCTATTCTGGATTCAAGTGTCACATAACATGATCATTACACCAGCCAGCTCACTGAATGTCAGACATTCCCCCTGTGAATTGAAAAGGCTTGGAGGAGCATACGGGGGGAAAAGATGCGTTAGAAGGAAAATTAAAGACAGAGCAGAGTTGAAGGAAGAGGAAGGCTGATTGGAGGGAGCTTCAGTGGCTTCATTAGTGTCTGGCTGCTGGCTGTCGACCGGTCATCCCTGACCCTGGACCTGCTACTAACCACTGAACTATGCAACCTGCACATCCATCCACCTGTCAGGACCGCTGGCTCAAAACAGGTCAGAGAAAACCGGCCATGTTGCGAATGGTAAGGGAACGGTGTTTAAAGGGCCAGGTCTGACAGATGCAAACCGTGTTTACAAGCTGGCGTACCATGACGGTGGCCTTTTCTTAGTAGCTGGATAAACAGGTGGAAATTTCTGCATATGCCACTGCACACAGAGCACTAATTCACATGTACACAGAATATGTAACATAGAGGCTAAAACGTCCGGTATTCTCGCCGCTCCCGACCTGTCGCGCGACAGTGTGAAAGTGCGCCGTGACTATTTAAACTCGCGCGTGGTGGTCGCGACACATGTTGCAGTCTTCTCCTGAACAGAGGCAACTGAGGAAAGGCTACCGACTTTGCTATTTCTACGGACTAGAAGAAGAAGAAAAAGGTAAACAACGGCAGAACTGGCAGCAGCATTGATGACGAGAAGCACTTTGAATACTTCAGAATGTCTGCACAATGATTTGATGAGCAAATTCGCCGGATCAAGCCTTTCATTCACTATAAAAGAACTCATCTCAACCCAGTAAGTTTACAAGAGAGACTTGCAGTCACTCAGAGTCCTGGCATCCAGTTGTCCTCGAACTCCTCCGTGCTTCATGTGCTTCACGTCATTGCGACGTCACATTGTCGCACGACAGGTCGGGAACGGCGATTGTAAAGAGGCCATAAACTGTACCGGTGCCTACAATGTTATCACCAAAAGGAAAGATACACTACAAATATAAGACTCAAGTTGTTATGTACCGGTAATACCTTTTAACTGATCCACCATCGCTACCGTTTTCAAGATTGAACACATTGTACCAAAATTTCACTGCAGGCTGTTAATTTTCATCCAAATAACCACAAACAATCCAACATCAGCGGTTTTCAAAGTAAAGCCAGATAGAAGCACACATTTGTATCATACAGAGGCAACCTTATTTATGCCTGTAGCACTAATGAGTATGGATATCTTCAGATTTCTTACTCTGGTGGGACATCCCATGTGGCTCGTCTCTTGCTAGTAATGCAAATCTTTCCCAAGCATGTGCTGCAAATAGACCAACTTTTTGTTATATATCACTCAACAATTTCCCTGAAGCCATCTTATCTCATCCTCCTGTATCATGCAATTAAACAGTAAAGACAGCAGAGAATTATGGGAAATTCCATATGGTAATTCATCATCATCAGCAAGTTATTAGCTGTGCTGAGGAACTAATTACCATGTACATGCAAAAGTGGACAGGAATGTACAAATGTACTTTCACTCATATGCATTAGCATTATTTAAAAAATAGAACGAATAATTAAGTCATTATCAATGTTATAAAATAAAATGGTATGAGATTCTTCATTTCCAGGGGGTAAACATGCATAAGCATCAGGTTGGTGAAATGTGTGTTGTGTGAATGATGAATAGTGACTGTGTCTCTGTGACCCGAAGTGTTTATAAAGGGACGAGATCCAACAGCGGTGTCCAGTCAATGGATTACATCTATGTCAGAGACACTTTAATACCAAAGAAGCCCCAGGCACAAACACACCGAGGACCAAAACACACAGAACCCTCGACCTCCGCTCTCTACCCTCTATAACAGAAACAGCCTTCTCTCTTTTATCTGGTCTTCCCTGCAGCTCCAGTGCTGGGTACAGAAGGAAATCAATGTGGGAGCTATGTGGATGTTAAATTAGCACTGGGGCTACTTCTGCACTTTGATAGCGTGAGTGGATTTCAAAGAGAGGAAAAATTGAAGAAGCTCACTGCTGTTGGTGCAGATGTTTCAACTGCCCCCTGCAGAGATGCATCACTTGGAAAGGCATCAGTTTTACTACAGAAATATATGCAGTGTCACAGTCAAAGGAACTGATTAACCTGAGTGATGCAGAAATGACACGTTTATTGTTTTCTGTAAAATTGACTTCCCTTTTATATCTCAATTGATCCGAAACATCTGGTAAAATAAGTACTTCATGTCGGGAAAAAACTCTTCTTACCTCTTCCCACTCAGCAGTGAAGGAGGGCGTTCTCTCCAGTCTTCCCCCTGGGCTGGCACCCTCTCCGGGGCTGGGACTTCCAGGCCCCTGGCCACGAGATGCAGACCCCCAGCCGTGCTCCTCCTGGACAAGGCAAAAGCCAACAATTTGTTTTCCAAGCATAATCAATCTACCGACAATGAGATGCAAAGGTTGCCAATGTTTTAACCTTAACATTTTGGACAACTAGGCACTAAATACTGTTTAGAGAATAACCATATCAAAGTTTTATCTGAAGCATTTTTCATCAGACTATGTATTTAGCTTATGATTTATTTACAATGAATTAAAGAAAAAGTCTCATAAAATGTGCTGCACAGTAGGGAGCACTGTGGCCCAGATTAGTGAGTTATCTAATTGGCTGCACTGGTTTCTGTGCTGTTTCTGAAGTCACTCAGAGTCTGCATGATACGGCAAGATGCAAACTATCTCCATGGCTGCATAATTTATACAACTGAATACTTAGAATAAATTCCTTTGCTCTCATTGCTAACAGAGATCTTGGTGCTGACCTAAACTTTTATAAAAAAAGAGAAACTTTGTATAACTTTTATTAAAAGAAGCTTATCTTTGGCCTCTTACATAAATGTCTCAGAGAGCGAAACCGTATCAGAGAAAAAAAAAGTTTTAACACGCCTTCATAATGCAACATAAATGCTGGGCTCTACTTTATAAATCATTCTCTCATTAACACTTTGATGAGTCATTTTAGATGAGAGTAACAAAAGAAGATGGAAAATCAAAGTTGAGACTTTGAGAACAACCTACCTGTATGGGAGATACAGCTACCAGGTTGGAATCAGATTTGGACAGAGACTTGGACAACTGCAAGTCCAAAACACTGCGGGGCATGGACCTCATCCTCCCCAGGGTGCAAGCCCTCTCTTCGTAGCCAGCACCCAATGAACTGCCCTTGGGCACACCTCCTGTCTGGATCCCCCGTAACTCTGGAACTTTCCCGTTCTGACCAGGGGAGTTGGAGGGTGGGTGGCCCAGTGAAGACCAGCCACAAGGTTGATCTGCCTGCTCCCAGTTCCTGGGTCGGGCCTGGTCCTGGTTGACCCTAGTGTGGAAGATAGTCCGGTACACCACCTGTGGCTTCTGGGGGTCGTTGGTGGTCCTCTGAGGCGATGACTCGCTCCCCGTCCTGGGGAAGATCTGAGTGGGTCCTCCTCCGATTACGATGCTGAACTCCGGGGTCTGCAACAGGCTGCTCTGGACGTCCGTAGAGGCATATTTTCGGGGTTTGGGGCTGTAAAGATGGTAAGGTGTATCAGGGGTTTCACAAGCTGGGGAAGATCCATGAAGGAGGCCTGCAAACTCCTCTGGAATGTGGCTCTTTCTGCGCTCCTCCAAAGCGTTGGATGTGAAGGAAGAGCAGAGTGGAGTAGGAGGAGATGGGTCTCGCTGGTACGGCCCGTCGTCTACACAGAGGACACACGCACACCCAAAAACATTGACTGATTAGGATCGAATCATGGAGATTTGCATAAAATGGTTCTGTCACAACGATACACACTAATGAATTTACTCTTGAAGAAGAGAGAGACATTTACACTCACTGCAAAAACAAATCACAATATGTAAAAGTGTAGAGCAAAATGCTTAGTATAAAACAGAATAGAGAGAGAGAGAGAGAGAGAGAGAGAGAGAGAGAGGAAAGCAATGAGGCTTAAAAAATAAGAAAATAAATACTGCAAAACAACAAAAGCTGCAAACTCGAAGATAAGAATGAGGTAATGCATATTCTGTTTCCCTGCTGAAAAGCTGTTTGTTCATCCAAGGCAAAATGAAAGAACTCCTGACTTGGATTTTACACCTCTGCTCCACTAACTCCTGGTTGCAAAACTGTGTGTTTGGGTGTCTGAACTTGTGCATGTATGCATGAACTCATCGGGGCAGACGTTCTTATACCATTGACTGGATTTTATTTTTTGAGGGGATGCTTTCAGAGGCCCACTCACTGTCTCTGGGCAGTGGGGTGAAAGAGAAGCCACTGAAAGCTTCTTTTGATTCTCTGGATATAAGTGTTTGTGTAATCATAGATACACGTGTGTGTGTGTGTGTGTGTGTGTGTGTGTGTGCTTAGCTACTCGCCTGTCTGTGTATGATTATGTTCACATCTGCAAACAAGTTACACCTCAGGTCACACCAATTGTACTGCATGTTTAAAAGATGTACTCCTCATGATACAAGATGTAAAATAAGAGGCGCATTATGTATTATTATTCTACCATGATTATTTATTTCGCTTCACCAGAGCATTGCCGCCACACTCAAAATCATATAGATAAATCTCCAGGTTGTAGCTGAGCTCCTCCGGGGAACAGCCCTTTACTTAGTATTTCACAAATAAAGTGTCTTAGACACTGTGACTAAAAATGAATGCCAAATTTATTGAGTTAGAATTATTAGTAAAGGTGTGAACTAAGCATGAGAGACAGAAATTCAGCTAGGTAGGCAGGTGGAAGGAATCATACAGGATGAATCACAGAGCAGTAGCAAAGACTGAAGCACAGATGGCTTCTCTAATCATCCTTTTTATATTACTAATAGGTGAAATGACTACTGTACATATAATGTGAAAGTTTGTAGTGAGGAAGTCACACAGAATTATCCCCCGTTTTGGTTTTACAGCTCTCATCATCATCTTTTCCTGATGCGGCAAAAATAGCTCTGATAAACCCACTTCCCAACACCAGACAGACAGATGACTAAAGATAGCAGCCAGCTAGCGAACATAGTGGTGCATTTAGCAGCTAAAGAGCCAGATATTTCCCTTGTGAGTTGGTGAAGACCAAAATAGAGCTAAAAGGAAAGTAGCTAGACTGACCAAGTGGACATAAACACAACTTCAAAGCTAATGTTGCTTTATGTTGCTGTTTGCTAACACATTAAACATATCAATGTCAGTACATTTGTTTTGCATTGCCTCTAAGTGGCCCAAAGAAACAAAAATCAAATCATGTAGGTTTAAATCATGTACACTGTTCCAGGCAACCATTGGTTTCCATTAATTTCCATTGTATCTATAAATTGCAGGAACGTCTGTCTCTGTCTGTCTGTCAGTGTGTTATTCGCATATCTCTCGAACCGTTAGTCCGATGGATTTCAAACTTGACACGTGTCTTGCTACGGACACGAGTAAGTGCAGTGCCAAGTTTGACGTTGTTTGGATAAGAAATGCAAAATATATCGTCAGTAAAAGAACCACACGTTGGCTTTTGTTGCTCTAGCCGCTGGCCACTCCCCCTCTCACAGTGCACACAGCAGGACCAGACACAGAGAGGGTCGAAGAAAGCAGCAGAGCTTTGGCAGCTAAAATGTTAAATACACCTCAGACCCACAAAAATGTGCAAAGTAGCACTACTTTGGACTGTCTTTGACTTTGAATAAACAAACGACAATTCCCGAATTTAAGGACGTTTCAGAATCCCACACATGCAAAGCACAACCAGCTACAGACAACGCTTTACAACAACGGGGGGTGGGGGGGGGTGTTACAGCCTTTGACTCTTTTCCTGCTATTGTATTAAATTGCTGTGAGCTGGCAGAACATAACAGAACCTTCACAGCGCTGTGCAATGTGAGAAAATCTCAGCCACTAAACCTGTATGGAAATAAGCACCTCTGCTGAAATGTTAAATTTGTTAACGATCATACGACACCTCTCTCTCTCATGAGTCCGTGACGCTAATGTCTGATTACTCCACATTTTCATTGTGGTATTTTGTGATTACATTCTGAATCTGCCCCGTTCTCTGTCAGGTAAATACAGTAGTAGGTAGGCCTACAATGTCTTCCTCTGATGTAGACGTAGCCTACACTGTAAGTCAGTAGTAGGCTATACAGTGGAGTAAGTGGTTTGGGGTCCTTCTGTAAGTAATTTTGGGGTACAATTTGGTTTTGAAGAATTCTACAAGCAGCAGTACCACAGGCCAAGCAATCGCCCGTTCCAAACAGGCACATTTTCAACGGGCTCTGTACTAGTGTTATCAATTAGCAGAATACTGGAACTTTTCTTCTGAAAGTTAAATTATCATTGCATGGTGATACAGTTTATGAGAAGACTGATTTCAAAAGCATTACCTCCTATAACGTAACTGACAAAAATAAAATCTTGCTGTGTACTGACTACAGAGCGTAAGCTACTTTTAAAAGTCCTTACATTTTCACCCTGAACAGGAATGAATAGAAACAAATGAATGTGTGGAAAAGTATAAAAAATACATTCACACATACAACACAACAACACGGTTAGCACTAATTTGAAGTGTAACAAACCGCTGGAATGGTCTTTAATGTCAGCAGGTAACAATTACAGCTCCCTGATCTGCCCAAACCCAAACACATGTCTGAAACCTGCAAAAGGCTTCAATGGATCTGATGTTGTTTTCAACCCACCTGCTTATTAAACTACAATACAACATAATATTCAGCCTTGTCACTTTTCATTCCGTAAATAGCTGAAAAGAAAACTTTGTGTTTGTGTGTCAAGCCCAGATATGTCTTTCTCTGTTCCCTTTCACTGTGTGTTAAGATTGTGTACCAGGCCATGTAAACAATCTCAGCACTGATAAGCATCACACACACACACATAGTCTCTGCTAGCATTTCATGACTGTCCTGGGTACATACAGCCACGTTTCTATATGAAACATTTACATAATGTGTGCCAACAAAGAAAATCCCTGAACAAGTCACTTGGCTGGTTTTCCTGAGAAAACCCCACAATGTGAATAACTGGAATTATATGATAATTTAAACAGGAATGCTCAAGCTCCTCTCATTGTGGCAGAATAAAGGTAGGAGAAAGTGAAAAAATATTAACCTCAGTCCTCAAATGGAGAGCAATTTCGTATCATTTGGAATGTGAAGGTTCCATTTTACTCCAACTTAACTGTACTGTGTGCTGTGTTTAAAAGTATGAAACACCCGTTAACAGTTCAGGTAATGACTCATCCTTGAGCGGACATAGACTGAAACTATCATTATTTCACATAAATACACAGTGAGTGGACATTCGTAGAGCTTAAAGCTTTTTGTTTGTTTTTTTGCCTACGGTACATTGTCTTCTAGGTGATTGGTACAATTTGACCATCAATCAATAGCACATATCAGTGAATACATTTTAGTGAGTCATTACATTTTACCTGGTAAGACAGCAGTTGGTCTACTATTGTTAATTATATTAGACTTACTATGAAAAATGTATACTTCATTTTGGGTCAGATTAATAACACGAGCATTTTTGGAAACAATCAAAGCTTGGAACTGTAGATGGGATTAACACAAACAATTCCTACATTTTGACTGCACCATGAATGCATCAATAAGTGACTGTGTGTGTTTCTTTCAGCCCTTCCATGGATTTCTTTATCACTCTCTTCATGGTGCTCCTTTTTTTAAGATGAGAACTGTTGGCAACAGGTGAGCCTGTTGGTCGCTATGGCAACAGAGAGCCACAGCGATGGCATCTCTCCCAGTTTTTTGGGTAGCTTGAGTGTCTCTGGCCTTCAGGAGTGCAAAGGAAAAGTGTACGACTGATGAACACAGCAATCAAAGAAGCAGGTGTGTGAATTTTTGTCTAGACCAAAAACATGACAGAGGTAGAGCTGGCATATCTGCAAGTGCAAAAGTAAAGGTTTGATGATAGGGCAGAAGGAAAGTTACATGCAAGATTTTCTGTAAGTTTTCTGAAAAAGAAAGGTATAGATATATAAATAAACCTAACATTAGTTGAGCTGATGAGAATATTGGTGTACTAACTAGTGGAAACCAAATTATAGGAAGGATAACACTGCAGAAGCATAATTTGGCACGACTCAGGCAGGAAACTCTAGTTTCTCTTCTTCTTCCCCTGTGAACAATCAATAGTCTTGCTCTGTGTGTTGTTTTAACTTTACTTCTAATCCATTCCTGAGCCTACAGATCCCTCTGCAGCTTCGCCTCACTGACTGTCCTCTGTGTGAGTGTGTGTGTGTGTGTTTCTCACCTGGGCATCCAAAGCAAGAAGTATCAGCTCAAACTACGGAACGCTCATACTGTATGTACTGTAGATATTCATACTGTAGTAACTCGTCACGCTGCTTCTGCTGAAATGCAGCAAACGTCTAAGAATCAGATGACGAAACAACAGCTGCATCACTCTGCATACCTGCATTTTTTTTGCGAAACTAGTATGCAAACACACACAAGTTGTGGCATGCAGCAGTTCAGCCCAGAAACTGATTGGTAGTTGGATAACTGGTGTTCATCTCAAGACAAACAACTGCAGTAACATGTGTGTTTGTGCAACAAATAAAGACAAGTGTGTCTCAATATGACTCGTCTATGTACAAACTAACCATTAGATAAGTAAGGATCAATTGTCTTGAATCTCAATCTTTGTAATCATTATCACAAAATGGCACCCAATAAATTGATTGACTGACTGATGCAATGATGTGTGTGACGTTATCACTTGCTCAAGCTGATACACTGTGAGAGGCAAAACCTTTAGCGGTGTACTTCTCCCCACCACCCACCTATCAGTGAAGCACAGACAGAGGAGAAGTGAGTGGGTGTGAGAGAAATAGATCTGAAATTAAGCTTTTATTCAATGTACCTAAACACTTTATTTATAGATGAAAATAATTAATAATATATCTCTCCTGGGGTGTCCAACGGTTTAAGATGCATACAGTAGCACACTGCATTCTAACTAAGTAGGTTAGCAAGTATGTAGTAGACTGGACACTGAAAAAGTGAGTATAGTCAGTATGTTTACTGGATCTGCCTGGTTTTTGAGTGGACTGGTGATGGACACTACAGTATTGTCACACAATGCATACACAAAGGCTCACAGCTGCGAAGCATTAGATGCATTATTTGCAGGTGATGAGACAACGGTATTTTATTTAACAAACATTAAGCACTTTACAATAAAGGTTAACAAAACTAAGTATTAAATCTGTTGCTGTCTTTGAGTGCTGTTTAATTGGCAGTGGTAATTCCACAGTCACAGATAAATTGGCATCTGTCAGTTATATAATAACTGTATACTAATTGGAAAAACAGTATACTAGGAAGTCATTTCATGAGTGACCCAAAACAACATATATTCACGTTCAAGTGACAAAGCCCTCTAGTGGCTGTAGTAATTATGACGAGAGCAAAGGAAGAAATCTTTTTTTGTGCCTCAACCTAACCAAACCTTAACCATCGCTTTGTCCCGTCATAAAACCGATTTATTTTTCAACAGTAACAGTTTTCAAAGGCACAAACAAATGATCAGAAAATGTCGTTCTAGAAGGCATGGGAATTTTGTACTTAGAGCAATCTACAATGTTAGTATGTAACATGGAACTGGGACAAAGCTCATGAAACCCTTTGTTGCAGCTCTCTACTGTGCAGTCTAAAGAGAACAGTCTTCTAAAAGTGACACTGAAATTCATTACTCATATCTAAGCAATTTGGATACATACATTTGTGCTGTTTTATACCTCCGTACTATTGTATCTACCATTTTGTATACAGTATACTGTTTTTGCAGTAAGAAGAAGAAATTTAATGCACCTTACCATTTTGTATGAACAGGGAATGATGTCATAAACCTTTTACACAACAGATATTTTAACTTGTCATAGCAGGAAAAACACAGGTGTAACTAATAACATTAACGATGGTCTGGCGTTCAGAGTGGACAAAAAGAACACAGAGGAAGAAGAGAGGCAGAGGGAGGGAGGAAGAAGAGGAAAATGGGGAAAAGGGGAAGGAGGTTAAAAAGGTGAAAGTTGAAATACAGGGAGAGGTAGAGAGTGGGCAGCAAAGCGAGGGAGAGAAAAAAGCAAAGATAGAAAGGGTGGAGGGCAAATGAGTTATGAGCGGCAAACTAGCAACACAGCATAACTGAAAAGCTGAAGAAGGCTTGACAAATAGCAGCGAGGCTGAGGGAAAGTGAGGGGGCGGGCGGAGAACATATAACAGTGAATGACAGGCATAAAGAGAGAGACAGAAGCAAATGAGAGCTCGGGGAAGAGGCTAGAGAAATAAAGAGAGTGACAGAATGAAGGATTGAATGGCAGAGGGGGGCAGGAGGGAGAGAAATGCAAGAGTGGGGTTACAGAGCTGGAGGTTATATGTCAAAATGTGAGGAAAAAGAAACTGGGAAGAGTGGAGTAAGGCTTGATCTGTTGTAGTAAAGCCAGTCAATCCACACAGTAGCACAGCAGACCACTACAAGTTGGGCTTCAACCTTTTTGATGAATTGTATCTAATAAAACCTTGTTTACTATTAATTTTCACACTTACTGAAGTCATGAAATGATTTAAATTCCAATTAAAATAAATACGATCCACACAAACACTATTAAATGACAGTAAATACCAAACAAACATCTATGTAAAAGATGTGACATGTTGTCTCACTGCATCTTTGGGGGCTTTCACACCTGCCTCATTTAGTTCGGTTGATCCCCCTTGGTGCGGTTTGTGTGGGCAGGTGTGAATGGGGCAATCGCACTCTCTCACAGAAACAGACTGCGGTCAAGCTTGTCGTCACCCACATGTCCGTGGTCAAAAAGCCGGTGCTAAAGTTGGAGACAGACGCCGGCAGAGCGAAGTCTCGGTGAGCAGAGCAGACGTAGTGAAACTATGTTTGATTATTTAAATGGGAATAAGCTGGTTTGACCATAGAGATGGAAAAAAATATGCACTAGTCCAGAACACAGGCCTTTCTTTCTGTATTTGCTTTCTTGATCCCGCCCCAGACACTTCCGACCAATAAGAGGAGTGAACGTTCTTGCGTAATGACACATTTTGGTAGGCTTGGATTTTTCCAGATGTGAAACGAAACCGAACCAAGGGGAAATCGCTCCAAGTTTACAAACTCTTTAACTGATTCTAACCAAAGCAAACGAACTATAGATGTGAAATGCCCTTTATCCCCAGCAGATCTAGAGTTAAGGTACTGATGGACCATTTTTGGATCGGTCTGCGACACCCTTCGGCCCAAGATGATTCACCCTGACACAAAGAGAAAATATCATCAGCCTCAATCTCCTTATTCCTCGTCCCTTCACTCTCCCATCTCCCCTGCCTCGCCCCTTTTGGGATTCACTGATAAAATAGTTGGTTAGCGCTATAAATTCACCCAACAGTAACTGTCACGTGATCTGCCTCCACCCCAACCAAGCACATTCTGTAACATCATCTTCGCCGATAACAAAGTCACCAAAAGTTTGCCTCATCAGTCTCCCCCCACCTCCCCCTCTTAGGGATATCTCTAACAAACTATAATCAGAGATTAAGGAACTGGATGTGATGTTAGCAGGATGTGTCAGGATGAAAAAAGTCTCCATGGGCTTATCTTCAGTAGACTCAACTTCTGTAATGCTGCCTTTACAGGTCTCTGTAAAAAGTCGATCAGACAGCTGCAGCTAATTCAGAACGCGGCTGTTCGTCTTCACTAAGAAAAGAAGGGTAAATTATATCACTCCAGTTCTGGAATCTTTACACTGGCTTCTGTCAAACAATTGATTCTACCACTGCTGGTTTATAAAGCACTGAATGAGCCAAAATACATTACGTTTATATGCACCACATATCTGGAACAAACTCCCAGGAATCTTGAGATCTGCTCCAACTCTCAGTTCTTTTAAATCAAGGCTTGCCTTGCCTCTTATCGTTTCCCTCATTTGTGTGAATGCAAACAGACACAAACTACACACCGTCTCTCATACACTGGGATTTTTTTTCATTTGTGTGTGTGTGTGTGTGTGTGTGTGTGTGTGTGTGTGTGTGTTGTAGCAGGAGGGGCTGGGAGATGATCCAAACATCTGATAGCACCGCGTTGATCGCTCCGTCTCTTGTGGAAACGCACTCACTGTTATTAAAAACTACAGAGTAATATCTGAGCTGTCAGTCATCCCAGAGATGCAAGACTGAACCCTATTTCCTAGGCTCCACTGGCATGGATAAATCATTATCAGCTCCCTGAACCTCAGGCACTAAGCTAGCACTAGGTTTAGTGCTAGGCTATGCTAACAAACCCACATCAAGATGGTACTGCAGGACTCTACTGGGCTGCTGCTTGGATTCATGATGACAGGAAATCATTTTAAGTCTGGATCGTTGATTTGAGAAAGTGTTAAGACCACAGGAAATTAAATGAAATAACATGCCAGAGTCGTAGAAGTGCTTTAGGAAATGTCACAATCATTAACTAAAGGCATAAAATCACTCAATTATACCAAAGATGCGATGTTTAACCCTTATCAGTCCCAGGGACTATCCACATGAAATGCTTCTGCATTTGCAAAAGAAACTGCAATACATCTACTTAATATTTGAAACTAATGCAAGACTTTCAGAGGCAGAATAATGGATGTAGTACAAACACTTAATGGAGGAGGTTAAGGGAAAACACATGTTAACAACTCTTGGTCAATGTGATTTATTGATGTATTAGAAACATTCTACTCTTAATTCATCATTTACTGTTCAAGAATACAAGTATTTTCCACAAGATGTAGAAAATGATCACAAAGAGAAATATATATATATATAATGCCTGAATATGAATCTCCTCCTAAATTAAATTTTTCGCTGAGTAAAAATGTGTATCGTGTTCTAAGATTAAACATTTACATCTTTTTTTCTCAATTTGTGATAGACTGTGCATGATGAAACTTAGCATGCTTAACTTAGTGACACCCGAGCTAGCGTTACACTAACAGGTGCAAGGTTCAGTCTTAACTCTCCACTTGTAAGTATGAATGTTATACACATAAGTTTATGTTTTGTTGTACCATTGATGTATGTTTTTGTTGTTCTTTTGTTGTATTGTAAGTATGGATCTATGTATTCCAGCTTATGTAATATTCTTATGAAATAATAGACCCCAGGATGAGTAGCTTCTGTTTAAGACAGACAGAAGCTAATGGGCATCCTAATAAACAACAGTAAGGAGGCAGAGAGAGAGATGGGACTCCCTGCTGAGAGCATTACTTCATGTCGCTGTATGTATCTAAACCTAGCCGTAAGGCAGCAAGGGGCCCACCTGTAGATATTGAATTCACACTTTAATTCCAGATATGAGTATGCAGAGTATAGTGCCACAGCAACTGGCTCGTCTCTCACGGTAACCCTTTTTTTCCCCAAGTCTCCTCAAGTCGGGAGTGACGGCAGTCTCTCACTAGCGTGAAATTCCATTTGCGTGTGTGTGTGTATGTGTGAGACAGAGAGGGAAAGTGAGTAAAATGTGATATGAGGTCACCACTGATTAACAGTTGTGATGTACGTACGTGTTCATAGCATTAGTAGTATCTCAGCCCTGAGTCAGCTCAAAGCAAAATGTAATGTGTGTGAGTTCCTGTATGTGTGCAAAAAGTATGTATAGAGCATGTCTAGTCATTTTGCTCTGGTTTGGTTTTGTTTATTGACAACAAATAATATATTTATGAAATGCAACACATTAGACTTTGTCACGTCCTGAAGTCATTTCCATCATTGTCATAGGTGGCAAGAAAAACGGACCACTTCATAATAATAAAGTGCAGCTTTTTAGAGCCGAGAAGTCTCAGCTCTATAAAGCTGCACTTTATTATATTATTCTTTTGTGTTCAGAGCTTCCAAACATGACTCACCATCACCTACAGCAATGCTAGCGGCTCTGTCAGGCTGTACTAAGCCACAGCAGTTCTTTGAGGTAAATGCTACTACCATCAGCACGCTTACATGTTCACAATTACAACATGCTGATGTTACGCTTTTAAAATATTTATCATGTTCACTATTGTAACGAAGCATGGGGGGGTGGCGACACATTTGACCTGGGTAGAACAGCGGGGAAAATTCCTGTCATTTATTGTAAGAGGAGAGCAAATCTACAGACAGCACCGCTGCTTTTCTGCTTCATGCAAAATGTAAGGAAAAAAAGAAGAAAACTGCTCATGCTTGTTCTGTTAAGCTATGATTATAATTCAGTTTGTGGATGGACAATATCAGTGGCCACTAATAGCAGGTTTTTTTCATTAAGCTGTATGCTTTGTGGCATGGACACACAAAAGAGAATGGCTTCAAATGTGATTATGTATAATAAAGACCAAAGGACAGAGCTGTGTCAATTAAATGGAAAATCAATCAGAGTGTGTGTGTGTGTGTGTGTAAACACACGGCGAGTGGCGCACTCACACACATACAAAGCAGTTGATTGTGTTGCCATTTACGGCTCATTAACTGTAAGAGCTCATCGATCACTCAGCCCTTTTGTGGCCTTCATATTATGAAGAGAGTATGTAGTCATATTTTTTCAGTTGGCCATTTTTCACAGCTGACCAAGACAACAGTAATTTTCTTACGGTAATTTAGAAGCAAAAGTCTAGAAACTGGCTTATATGTCAGAAAACACAGAAATCGAGGCATTTTACATAGTGTGTAGATCAAAGAACATTACAGTAGCAGCACACACGAAAATATACTAGAGTTGTGTTAGCAAACAGTTGCCTATTTACACATCGAGCAGAGACAGGACAACATAAGCATTCATTTGGAGCTGTGTTTCTGGCTACTCTGAACTCTTTAGCAGCTAAATGCTTCACCTTGTTCACCAGTTAGCCACAAACTTTGTCTGTCTGCCATTTGGTGCTGAGCAGGTAGCGTACAGTTAGTGTATCGGAGTTTTTTCACTGAAAACAGCTGCCTGGTGCTTCGAGAACCAACTCTATGAGAGCGGAGAGAGCGAAACAAAACATTAAAGTTTTAGTCTGTAAAACCAAAACCAAAGCTGGAAAAAGCTAAAAAGCTATGAAAGTAAGTAACTCTGTGGGTTAATCACTACCAGCAACCGCCGTCACATTACATGTAGTAGAGCTGAAGATCTTTGCCATCGGGTTCGGTCTTAATTTCTATCATTTTACACGGGCTCGGGCCAGGCTCGGGCTTGCGCTCCGGGTTGCGCGGTAAATGAGCGGTCAGGTGATGCGTTTCAATTAGCGCGAAAATGGATGCTGAGGAGGTGAAACGGAGGCTGGCCTCTGGAGGACTTATTTTATTTCTTTGTTCCAACTTCCAAGTGGCCTATAGCCTAACTTTTAAGGCCTGATTACAGCTCTAACATGTAGTCAACTGACCCATTGTTTATATAAAAATAATGATGAGTAAAGCTTTAGATGTTAGCTTGCCCAATAGTCATAACAGACAAAAACATGAGAATAAGACCCATGATGTTTTCACATGGTGTGTATAAGAAGCTGTGAAGTGTTCCAGCAACTTAAAAGCTTCCAGGTGTATAAATACAGACCTGCAGATTTGTGCCTGTTTTTTTTACTGACATGTCGCAAGGGGCACTGCATAATTCATGGAGGACAACTGTGTCTACAGTTGCACTGCTTTTGCATAACACTGCATTGCACTTGGCACTCTGCACCGAAGGCACTGAGGGAAAATCTTTTCCAGCAATGTCCAACATTACATAAACCGTAGTTCCGTAGCATCAACAGCAGCACCAGTGATGGAGCAGGATATAAATAGGCCTCCTTTTTATCCGACTGCCCACACAGGTGGCTGACACCTGCATACTCTACTGCGGATCCGGAGATTTACTGTATAAATATATGGTTGGTGTCAAAGAGCTGATCTGGATTTTTAGGAGGAAAATGAGAGGAATAAGAAGAAGAGATACAAATGTTGAGAGAAAGGAAGGAAAAACCTTTTATGGTGTGCAGGCAAAAAAGTGTTCCCTTCACTTTCTTGTCCTCATTTCTCAATCCAACCCCCTGATATCTCACATTTCATTCTTTCCATTTTCCTTCATCACCCCCCCTCCTCCCAACTCTCATTCTCTGTCCCTCACCCACTCTCTTTTTCACTGGCATCCTTTGAATTCTGTGACTCTTTGCCTTCTGTACCCACATACATATATACTCCCTCTTCTCTCTTTTTTCTCTCTCTCTATCTCTCTGTAAGCCACTTGTTACCATGGAAACCCCACAATAGGCCTTATGAAGCTAATAAGTAGAGAGAGCATGAGGGGATGAGCAGAGTAGCAGAAAAAGAAGGAAGGAGGGGGGGGGGGGCAAAAAAATATACAAAATAAATATAAATAGACAAAAATAAATATTATTGGAAAAATAAATGGGTGCCAATCTATTCCTGGTGTTAGAGCTCCCGGCGAGGAGAGCATGGGAGAGACTAACTGAGAAAGTCAGAGAGAGAGAAACATGTACACATGTTATTATTCTTAATGTAAATGTACTTTTAACCTGTTTGGACAGAACTGTTACAGTCAACCATTCAACGGCAGAAATTCAAATTAAATTCTTATAAAATCAACAGAGAAGATGAGGAAAGGACAATCTTGCCTGCAGTGCCTCAAGTTGCAGTATGTTTGCATCAACACAGACCATATTTTTCTCAGGCAAATGTTACAGGAACTTTTCAAATGTTGAAAATAAATAGAGTGTTGAGGTTAAGTTGAAGCAAATCCCCCAAAAAATTGTAAGTTGTTACTGTCAGGTAAGAGTTGTCACAGTTTCCCAACTGGTCACAGCTTCTAACCTACGATAACCAGTAGCTGGCTGTACAATCAATGCAGGATCCACAGGTTTAATGTATCTGGGAGCTCACAGTGGTAACGATGTGTTATGCATTTAAGAAAGTCTGCAGCATCTTTTCAACCTTTTTGCAATTAAGATGAACTGCTGATCACTAGTAATAGGTACTGAAGACCATTATTAAAAAATAACTGAAATACAGATATGTTTCTTGGTAGTTGGTGCTAAATATTTTAACGTCTTTCATTTAAAGGCAGACAATTTCAATTTGGCTCCTGTTAAAAAAACGTTTCTCTATATGTGTTACTAAAAAAAATGTCCCGCTTGCAAGCATTGTGTGACTAAGTTATGGCAGAAAATTAAAAAGTTGCTGTGTGTGAAGCGCTGGTAATAACAGAACAATATTAGGACAATAGAGCATAAATTGTCAGTGCTATGGATTCATTTTGAGAAAAGCAGCTGCTGTGTCACTGTCGATGCAGCCAGTCTACTCCCCACAAGCAAGGGCCTCTGATGCCCATTTTCAGTTCAGTACTTATCAGCATCGATTACGTGCCATAACCATCCGTAGTTATCACACCAGTCATGTGAAAACCAATTGCTAGCATCAGCATTAAAATTAAAAAATCTTCTTCCAAGTCATGAAATTCTTATGTATCCACAATTTTCCCATTCCACAAATAAACTTTGATAAACAGTAAATTAAACATGTTGAAAGTAAAAACAAGGGCTTTTCAACACTGTGATCAATAACTGCTCCTCAGTGTTTGTCCTCAGAAGACATCAGTCAGACATCAATGTCAGGCCCAAGACTAATTATTGTATGAACTGTAGGTTCAAGAGGGAAATAACACACTCTTGTTGCATGAATGCCATGGCAATGCTTCAATGAGAATAGTAGATAAGGATGTCTTATTCAGTTTTTCATCTGTGTGTGCATGCACTTGTGGACTGATAATGAATGTGTTTTTCGTTTGAGGCACTACATAGATCAAAGTCTAGCTGGGCCTCTGAACTGCTCCTGGATGAAACAAACACACACACACACACACAAAATGCCTCCCGCCTGGTCCATTTCCCCTGCTTTGCCTCTTCTGTCTGTGCCTGATAACAGCAGGTGTGAAGGACAGTTGGACTGAAACCCAGGTGAGAGAATGACGTCTTCACGACCACGTCACCAGCGAACTATCGCCAGGGCCACCGCTTCGCCTTGACAACAATGAATCTCATCGCTATGGTAACACATGATGACACAAAGGAAATGAAGGCTGGGAGTAAACCAGTGGTTCCCAAAGTATGGCACGGGGATACTGTGGGGTCCAGTGAAGAGGAGGGGTCCTTATGGTATCCCAGTGAAGTGGAAAAAAGCTAAATTTCAACTAAATATACAGTAAACGTTTTTTTGTTTTTTTTTAAATACTGTAATTACTCTGGTACTATTACCTGCCCATATACAGCGTAGACACCTTAGTGTTAAATCAATAGAAAAGATGTTTCCATACGGGGTAAAATGTTAGCAGATGGGGATCACAGGGATAGGGTCATTTTAGGGATCATTATGTTGATGTCTGTATGTTCATATACAATCACATTAAAAAGTGCACGTGGATACTAAACATATTTGTATTATTTAGTATTTATGTACCTTTTTTATTATGTGAATATAAACATAAGAGTACTGAAATGTGCGTATGTGCAGATTTAAGACGAAGCTGCCCTCATTATGAGATTCTTATGAGAAAACACCTCAATCATTACATTGAATATTCCTTTTGGAAGAGAATTTTTTTAACTCAGCAGGGGATGTCATTAGAGGAAACTAACAGTGTTTCATCTGGTCTGACAGTAACAGGGACTCATAGCAGGCCTAATAGAACATCCTTTGCTGATATCTTGGAGCTTAGTTTTTAAGATATCCGGTAGTCTTCCCCTGAAAGTGCTTGTTTGCATCCTAATTTCCTGTAAAACACACTTGGGGTTAATATACCAGTTATGAAAGGTTTTCACCTCAAAAAACCTTTGAAAAGTCCTAAAGGCTAGCAGTTCTCCAGCTCGCCAGCTACAGTTGTTGATCTTACCCTGAGAGTAGGCACTACGTCACTTATAGCACCACCAATAGCTATTTATATGCACTTGGCTTTGGCACTTTCGGGGTAACAAGGCCTTTACTCAACACTGAAATTCTCTTCATGGCCTGATACAACCTGGCAAACACACCAGTAGATCTATCATTAATAAGTCATGTTGTGCGGCTATACATTTGTCATACCCACATGACTTTATCTAAAGGTCAAAACCCTGTGTAGAATTATTGAGTGCTTGCTGACAATGCTGTAGGCTGAAATGTACTAAAATGTACTCTGAATTGACAAATTATTTCTGGAACTAGTATATTTTTGGTCAGTTTCAGCATATTCTGAATCATATATTTAAAACTGTCCTATATTTGTAGAGCGGATCTCCGGTGTAGCCAGTTTCATTGATTATAATGGAAGCGTAGTTTTGGAACGTTCACTCCGCTTACGTTATGGGTGCAATGTAGCCAGCCCGTTAGACAAAAATCATGAAACATTCATGGTGTGCCTTTCACTTCTTCCACAGTCCTGCAGTTCTTTCTAAGATCTGTTGTTAGCCTCTAAGGTGTTTGTCTCTTGGCTCTGGTCTCATGACAGGAGTCGAAATATGATTTAAATTTCCCGGTACCCAGGGCAAGAGGGTAAAAGCTTGATTTGGTTTGTAGGCTGAAAGAGTTGCAAAGCTACCAAACTACTACCGAATGAAAAAGGAGGCTTCAACACCAAGACTAAAGAAAGATGGCCTCAGCAGTGTTATTATAGTCATCTAAGAAATGAATGCATCACAAGGCCAAAGGTACAGTGTTATACAGACATTAAATATACTGACCTTCAGAGTGAGTGCATAAAACACATGCATTATTGATGCCATAACTGAATGGGGCTAAAATAACCCAACCACTCACTAAGTCACTAGCTGGCAAATATAAATGATAGATGTGGAAAGTCTGTGACAACAATCATAAAGTCTTTGATTTAATTGCTTCGCTTAGTGTCAATGCAGCAGACAGTCAAGCGACCTCACAGAGTATCAAGAGTTTTCATATTGGGATATATTCCCCTTGAGGGGATATTTGTGTTTCTGCTGATCCTCCGCAACAGTGAGATGAGAGGTCAGGGAGGAGTGTATTTCAGCAGACGCTCACTCTCACTTCTGGCTGAGAGACAGCCTTTAACATTAATCGCTCTTCCATTCTTCTGACCGTTTCAAGAGTCTTACCTGTGAGCGGACAGTCGTCGTTGGAGCCTGCAGAGTCCTCCTGGTTAGGGCTGAGTGGGGGGCTGGCAGGGGGGCTGGTGCTGAAGCTGGCGTAGCCCAGGGATGAGCTCACCTCGCTGGGCTCGCAGCTGCGGTTGACCGGCCTCTGGACGTCCAGGGACGAAGACAGAGAGGTACGCTGCTTGGGCTGAATACAAAACAGGGGGAAGAGCAGTACAACAGTTAGAAAGATGAAAACCTTTATACTTTTTGGAGTTTTTGGAGTGCTAAACTACTATATTCTGTCCTATGCAACTGGCCGTATCTTGGGTTTATCCATTTTTGTTCTTTGCTTTTCCTTTTAAGTGATTAACTTTATTTTACACATTAACAGTCATTGCTTTGGCTGCTTTATAAGTGTTTCATAGGCACAGAATTTTGGCTTCCAATCTGATATACACAAAATAAACAGTAACCTGCCAATTAAACACTTCCTGTGAGAAATTATGGTGCTCTCTACCGTCTACATGCTTGGCGCCATTTAAATTTGATATTGCATTTATTCTATTATGATAAATGCTCATTATTCCTATTTCATATTTTGTTATTCTTGTTTTAATAATGACCGATTTCTTTGTTTTAGAGATCAATTTTTTAAATGTAATAGACTTGTAAATTCATTCCGACACCTGAACACGTGTGTGATGTAATAAGATATATATTGATTTCAACAGAGTGTGTATAATGTAAAATTAAAATGCAAGTATAAAAAATAGAGAGAGGGACAGAGGAAACAGAGAGAGAGAGAGAAAGTAATGATTGCTTTGCTTACAGCAAGTGAAATAGTGAGAGTGAGAGAGAAAGCAAGGAAGAGTCCAACTGAAACTGTAGACTGGCATCTCTAAACACATCTACACTTACATAATGAGGCATTTGCAGCTCTAATCCTGCAGTCAAAACCTGCGTGTGTGTGTGTGTGTGTGTGTACAAGTCAGAGGATGTAGGCGAAGTGAATCAATAAAGTGAGACAGACACATGTCAGGACAACCTTTATGAGACCTTCACTGTCTTGTATGTCACTCAAGGCACAACAACTGAAGCTTGGGGGGGAAAGAGATGGGGGAGAAGTTATGAAAGGAAATGAAGAGGAGGAGAGAACACTCTTTTCCGTGCACTCACATTGTGCTTTGAAGAGTCTTCAGATCGACTGAACTAAATTGAGATGAAAAACAAAAGCAAAACAAGTGCAGGGAAATAGGTTGAACAAGAAGAGCATGAACAATAAAAGAGAATTGGACAGGGAGAGAGGAAAAAGGTGTAGAAAGGTGGAAAGACTGTGAATGAAAATGGAATGGACTGATGAAAAAAAAAGGGAAGGGGACAATGAACAGAAGAAAGAAATGATGGTGGGATAAACTTTTAGGTAGGAGATGAATGATCTTAGGCAAGAAGGAATGAAGGAAAAGAAGACAGAAAGACATGGTCACAATAAAAAAGAAATGGAAGAAAGTCAGAGAGTGAGCATAATTTAGGATGAAAGGAGGTAGAGAGGGAAGAAGCAAATAAAGGACAGAGGAGGAGATGGTTAGCATTACAAGGAAGAAAGAAACTAATAAGTCTATTTTCTTATAGTATTGCAGCGGTAATTTCACGATGGCTGATGTCACACTGTTACCACAACAACACGTTGCATGTTGTTAGCTGGTAACGTGTTATGTTGAAAGGAATTACGTCACTTGACTTCTTCCTCGTCGCTCTTACCTGACTAGTACTAGCTAGTTAGCTTGGTTAGCAAGGTGACTAGCGCTAGCTAGTTAGCAAGGAGCAACTGAATGTTGAACAAGACAGTTTTAGGAGACCAAAATGTTGTAATTAATTTTGATAAAAGGTAAAACACACTGTGAAAGGGTCCAAGTTCTTAGACAAAAAAAAACATCCCAAAACAAGTTCACTTAAATGTCCAAATGCCACAGATACACATCGCTTAGTCTATCCTGTTGCTACTACGGCGACCTGTCAATTACATGGTAGCCATGCCCTAAAGAATACCCTGCTTTAGCGTCTATTTTATTTTCAACTAGTGCAGTGCCCGTTCAAAACGGGCCGATTGCTCGGCCTGTGGTATCGCTGCTTGTAGCATTCTCCAGAACCATTTTCCCCCGAGATTACTTACAGAAGGACCCCAAAACACTTAATATGCAGCTCCACAGTAAACTACTGACTTACTGTGTACTTCTACTTCAGAGGAAAACATTGTACTACTACATTTACCTGACAGAGCAATGTTACTGGTTATGATGCAGATTCCGATTTTACTACAAAATATCAAAATTACAATGTGATGTATTATTATCCATTCAACTATCCAGCATTAGAGTTGAAAGCTCTAAAGTAAATGCAAATAAATTGTTCGATAATGCCTCTCTTCACTTGAAGTAAACATTTGAATGCAGGACTTCAACAGTATATATCTGTATACAACCTTGCATAAAATTTAATGTGAAAACAGAATGCTGTAGAAGTAACTTTCATTATTAAAAAGGGAAAAGTATTAAAGGATTAGTTCGACATTTCGGAAAATATGCTTATTTAATTTCTTGCTGAAAGAAGATTTGTGTGGTTTTCTACATGGAGAAATCCAGTATATACGAGGCACAGAGACTAAAATCCCAAACTAAGCAGCTTCAACAGACCAGAATGCAGCACAGCACTGTGGAGAGTTGGTCCGTAGGGAATAACACCACAGCCGCAGTGTCCTGCAGAGACCAGGGATGTTTAAAGGACCAATGCATCAACCAAACAAGATCACAACAGCCCAGACAGGCAACCGGGAATAGGATGATGATGTATGAGCCCAACAGGGAGTCACCCTCACTGGGCCAGGGAACATTACACAAGCTTTCTGTCAGAAACGTGTATTTTTTGTTATCATTCTCTTTTTAGTTGGATGTCGTGGGGTGTAAGAAATAAAACAAAATCCTTGTATGTTTTATGACCTCTTTGTAATCAAAAGCATTGATGGCCTATGGTGAAGAAACAAAGTCAAACATACTGATATTAAACTACATATATACCACAATAAATCACATGAGCCCGCATGGAAACAGAACCCAAAATAAATGAGATGAAACAGCAATCAACCCAGAATGATGGAACTGCTGTAATATGAATCTGTGGTATTTCAAAGTGGGAGGTTGAGGCTGTGCGTGCGTGTGTGTGTGTGTGTGTGTGTGTGTGTGTGTGTGTGTGTGTCTTCTTTTGCGATATATCTAATGTTTAATGAGTTTAATGGCAACTTCTTCCATTCATCCTTTAAGCATCTCTTTATTCCAGCACTTATCTCTGCATTGTGTACTGTATCTGGATTTGGCTTCTTTCTAACAACTAAAGGCGTCTTCTCTCTGGACTTGTGTTTATTAAGAGCTTGCACATGCACATACACCCACACTGCAGCTCTTGCTGAGGCTTAGCGTTAACAATGTAAACGGGCAGCAGGCTAATGAACATGTCATGGCTGATTTGAAGGGGATTAATGCGCACACATACACACAGTCCTCCATGCCTGACTAAACTACAGCACAAGACATTTTCCCCGCTGTAACAGCATCCCTGGGGGAAAACATGCCGTTTAACACCTCACTAATGTGTGTCTGTGCTAGGGCGCTAATAAATGACACACCCATTAGCTAAAAAGTGTAATTCCTCACCTAAGACGAGTTGAGGTGTACTTTGCTGTCTAAGTTTGCTTGCATGCGTTGAAAAATGCTCATTTCTGTGTGGAACTGAGGAATTGTGTGCTAAATTGTGAATAACAGCATAATCAATTCACATAAAATGATCATGATTAAAAGATCAGATACTGTACAATTGGGTATGGGCAGTGGTCATTATTGATGAATGAAACTTCAAGAGAAGTAAAATTTACTGTGCAAATTTTAGGAGCTATGCTAAAAAAAAACAATGTATGTTGATTGTACCACAGAGTCAGGGTTATTTATTCCAAAATGTTTTCATTTAGTAAATTAGCATGAGCGGCAGACTGAAAGGTAATTATCATAATGGTTTTAATTGATATTTTCAGTTGTTGAAGCAAACTTCTCTTCTGTTAGCAGTAGCCATATATTAATGATGCTGTGTATGGAGCAATTCACATCTTTTGTAGCCAGTGTTTTTTACTTCTTTTATATTCTCCCTTGTTTTTTCTGTTCTTATTTCAGTGGCTTCATACATTGACAGATAGATGTAAACACTCAACAACAAAAAAGCTGAGAAGAGCAGAGCAGATGATACATCAACAGCAGAGAGGAAAACGAGAATGGAAAATAAAAAGTAGTAAACATCCAAACCCCCTCCTCTCAAGAAACAAACTTAACTGCAACTCTAAAACATACTCTACTATTCAGCTCTTGATTCTGCAATCCCCTTTCTTCTGATACATTTGGGCGTTTATTTTACTGATCAAGCTTCTTTTTTATTTTTCTCCTCAAGAAACATTTTTTTTTTTAACGTTTCACTCAGGTGAGCCTTTCAGGTACTGACCCACTTTTGAGACAATTTCAGTGACATTAACATATATAGTGCCCCCGCCAAACATGGTTCATGCGGCAGTGTGTGTGGCTGTGCCTTTCCAGACACACATCCTCTGTCCACTGAAGTACTGAGTTACTTGCTCTGTTATCTCTCTACTTTCATCAGGAAAGCTGAAAGACAATCTGACTTTAAAAAAGCCTCTTTTTGCTTATTTGTTAACTGTTAGAAATAAAAAAGTAAGTAAATATACTATTCTTACAATCTAAACAGTCTCTCAGCTTGTCATGATTAATGTGGTAGTGGAAGCACTCATGAGTAATAGATTAAGTCAGTGTTATTGCCTCTGCACAGCCTGATTTAATTAAAAAGTAAAATTTCAGTCTGGTTGTTATTTTTGTGTCATGTTACTGTGGGTTGCTGTTTGAACACTGAACCAATATCTATCGAGGGGTCAAGTGAGGTAGCTTTTTAAATCAAAAACACTTTTCTTAACCTAATCATCAAGGCATAATTGGCATTTTCCTTTCACATTGTTTCATTTATACTAAATCAAGAAGTTCAGGAAATTTCAGACACTTTCAGGTAAGTCTGGCTTCTGCGTGCTAAAATCAATTCAATATCATTGGAGGTTTTCTAGATTGCAAACTCAGAGCAAGCACTTTGTTTTTAGCTATTTTTTCCACACACAAAAAAATCTTTTTCATACTGTTATTGTCTTCCCTTCCATATCTGCTATCATTCAACTTGGGTTTATTTACTCCTACTGTCTTCCAGTTTTGTCCATCATCTAAAATTGTGAGAAACTCAGTAAGCCTTACCGTAGCTCAACTTGAACAAGAAGTAATTCACCTTCTGTCCGTTATTTGTTATAAACAATTAAAGCAGTTTTTCCACCAGGGCAGTAAAAGCTAGCAGTCTTCTTGGCTCACAACTAATGAGGTGAATGAACTGCACGATTTATTGAAATCATCAAAATGCTACATACAAATCCTTTAATACAGGTGGAAAATACCAGGAAATAGCTGAGATGTGAAACTCCCACTGGAGAGCTTTTAGCATTACCTTTAGTCAGTTCAATTAGCTGTGTATGACCCACGTCTCTCTCTGGGGCCAAAGGCATCTTGCTGGCTGGGAAACCAATCACTACCACACAGTCTCACACACATACTGTATAAAGGTTTCCTAGTTGTCCCAGCAACTTTCAGGTGGAGCACTCTAAGCCTGCAGCTATGATGAGGAATGAGCTGACCAAGGTACGTAACCTTTTTTTTTCTTGACCTTCTGGTCTCTCTCTTTTATCACTCTTTGTTTCCTGCTACCATGTTTTCTTGCCATCCCTCTTTAAATAGCTGACATTACTACTCTGTTTCTTGAGCATGTATGGTCTTGCAAAAACTCTAATATGGGCTCGATAAAGAGCTGGCACAAATGCAGTCATATTCATAGATCTGTACAGTGTAGAAATGTACTGTAATTATGCACATACCCAAAGAAATTTGCTGGAAGATTAACTGACTGGAGCAACTTTGTCAGAGAGCGATCATCAAGTGACTGTGTGTGTATTCAGCACAAACACAGCCTCAGCAGCTAAATGACTGATGAGTGTGAACAGATTAATGAGCTCTAACTGCCAAAGTGAGTAGTGATCTGTCTGCGTACGCGTGTGTATTAAAGTAAAGAATCAGGTGATTGGTGGGAATATATAGAAATGCTAATGAAATAATGGTTATCTAACAGTAACATGGCTTCATTACTCAATTAATTGTTAAAAATGTGGTCATACAAGCAGCACAAAACTTTGAGATTTCCACTTTGTGACTGAAAAGATCTCCAGGGCTTATAAACTGACAGCATGTCTGAGATGTACTGTGGAGCCAGACCAGCAAGTGCTTTGTAAACCAAAAGTAGGACTTTGAATTGAATTCTGAAAACAACAGGTAACCAATGAAGTTATATTAGAGTTATCTGGTCTAATCTTTTTGTACTGGTTAGAGTTCTGAAAAAGTTGTAATCTATGGAATGTTTTGTTTGGAGGCCTAGTTGCTCACCTGGTAGAGCGGGCACTCATATATAGAGTTTTACTCCTTGATGCAGCGGCCGTGGGTTCGACTCTTTGCTGCATGTCACTCCCCCTCTCTCTCCCCTTTCAAGTCTAAGCGGTCCTATACAAATAAAGTCCTTAAATGCCCAAAAATAATCTTTAAAAAGAAAAGAAAAAATGACATGATCTAATTGTAGATGTTTAACTTTCTTAACCAGCTGCTTATTTACTTCTTCACTAGCCATTTTGAGCTAGCAGGTAGCCTACAATTAGCCTGCGCGAGCATGCGAGTTGCAGAACGAGGTGTTGATTGGCAGTGGGATTAGTAGTACCAGCAATTATATTACATTTGTCTTACATTAGTTATTTGATTAAATGGTAATATCAACAATAATCTTTCATTGGGCTTTAAAATTAAGTTTTCCATAATCTCATATGTTTACATTTGAACTGAGAACCTTTCACAGATTTCCAATGGGGTCTGGCCCAGCAGTGCAGTTTAAAAATTTGAGCTGGTAGAGCCTGGCAGCCTTTTTTGTTATTGTCTTGTTTGTTCACTATAATTATGCTGTCATCTCAATATTACTCTACGCGGAAGTTAAAATTACACGTATTGTGGAAATTGTAGTAATCTTGACAGAGACAACTTCTCACGTTGAGCACACAAATGCGTGTCTCATTTATTTATATAGGGAAAACAATTCATTCACAAAATGGTGCTGCCCAGCAACCCAACCCCCAGGTCCCACGTGACATCATCACACGCTTAAAGGGACCGCAATCCCTAAACCAACATAATACATGCACAACATATTACATTAAACAACAAAGGTGAATTATGTCTGTCACAATCACTACACACGTCCCCCCACCACACCAGAATGAATGAATCGAACAGTCAACGGGGAGGCGGGCGTATTAACCGGCCACAACGGCTGTGCTGCCCCAGAGGCCAAGAAGCCCTAACAGCAGAAGGCGCCCCGTAATGGCCCGGGCGTGGGGAAAGGAGTGCACGAGGCTTGGGAGGGAGGGGAGCATGGGGTGAGGGCAGAGCTGGAGACCGTCCACGCCGTGGGGGCTGGGCCAGGTCAATAGGCCTGGCCACGTCCAAGTGAGCCGGTTTAAGGTGGTCGATGGAGAGCTGCTCTGGCTTGCCGCCTCTGTCCACCACAAAATGTTTGTCGCCTGCTTACAAAACCCGGAACGGGCCATGGTAGGGTGGGCGCAGCGGTCCCCTTTGGGCATCGTGGCGAATGAACACATAGTCAGCAGTATGCAGCCCAGCCGGGACGTGCGACCAAGGGAGGCCGTGATGGGAAGTGGGGACAGGAGAGAAAAGCCTTGCATTGTCCAGCAGAACAGACCTCTGGAGAGCAGCAGACCAAGAAACCGTGGTGCTAGGGACAAAATCCCCTGGAACCCGCAGCGGCTGTCTATAAACAAGCTCTGCGGACGAGGACTGAAGGTCCTCCTTTGGTGCAGTCCTGATGCCCAGCATCACCCACGGGAGGTTGTCGACCCAGTTGCCGTCTTTAAGGCTGGCATGCAGGGCAGCCTTCATCGACCTATGAAAACGCTCACAGAGTCCGTTAGCCTGTGGGTGATACGCGGTTGTGCGGTGGAGCGTTCAACACAGGTGTTAGCCCAGTCCCTAACGTCCTTCTTGAGACCGCGCCAAACAAACTTAGCTGCAATCAGTCTTTGTGATGCTTTGGAACCCGGGTGGGAGAGCCCATGGACGGCATCAAACACATGTCGTCTCCATACTGTGGGAACGATCGGCCGAGGACTGCCTGTGGAAACGTCACACAGGAGCGTGGTACCAGCATCGCCAAAAACAACAGCCTCAACGCGCAGCCCCGTATCAAAGGTCCTCAGGAGTTGCACGTCCGGGTCCGTGGCCTGATCCGCTGTGACACGGTTGTAATCCAAACCAAGGTGGACAGGCTCGCCACAGCCCGTGACAGGCAGTCCGCCACGTGATTGTCCTTACCGGCAACGTGCTGTAAGTCCGTAGTAAACTCCGAAATGTAGGACAGATGACGTTGCTGGCGGGCGGACCACGGCTCAGCCACCCTGGCCATGGCAAAAGTCCGTGGCTTGTGGTCCACAAAAGCAGTGAAGTGCCAACCTTCAAGCAGGGAACGAAAGTGTCTGATGGCGAGATAGAGACCCAGCAGCTCCTGGTCGAAAGTGCTGTACTTCCACTCACTGGGGCGCAACTGACGGCTAAAGAAAGCCAGCGGCTGCCGGGCACCGCCCACCCACTGTTTGTAAACAGCACCGACAGCGTAGTCCGAGGAGTCTGAGGTGATGGCGATGGAGGCTGCAGGATAAGGATGCGCCAGCATGGCGGCGTTCGCCAGGGCCGCCTTAGTGGCAGCAAAAGCCCTGTCCCTGCACACAGTCCAGTCCACAATATGCTTGGGTTTACCTTGCAAGGCCTCGTGCAAGGGCCGCATGAGCTGAGCGGCTCAAGGGATGAAGCGATGGTAAAAATTCACCATGCCGAGGAACTCCTGCAGGTACTTGACAGTGAGCGGGCGTGGGAACTGAACAACCGCCTCCACCTTTGATGGAAGAGGAACTGCACCATCCTTGGTGACTCTGTGTCCCAGGAAGTCAATGGTGGAGAGACCGAACTGGCACTTGGCAGGGTTGACAATAAGCCCATGTTGGCCACCAGAATGTCATCCAAATACACAAAAAGAAAAGGCAGGTCCCGCAAAACAAAATCCATGAACCGTTGAAAAGTTTGAGCGGCATTTTTAAGGCCAAACGGCATGCACAGGAACTCAAACAGCCCAAACGGCGTGATCACCGCCGTCTTGGGAATGTCCAGTGGGAGTACCGGCACCTGATGATATCCCCGGACGAGGTCCACATTGGAAAAAAAAAAAAATCACCTTGACCGCTACGTGCGCTGAAAAATCCTGTATGTTCGGTATCGGTCAGGTGTTGTTGCCTCATTAAGCCGCCGGTAGTCGCCACACGGGCGCCAGGTTTAGGGACGATGTGGAGGGGCGACGCCCACGGGCTGTCGGACCGGCGGACTATACCCAGCCGCTCCATGTTCGCAAACTCAGCCTTTGCAACGGCAAGCTTAGCCGGGTCGAGGCGCCGAGCATGGGCGTACACGGGCGGACCAGTAGTGGCAAGATCGTGTTCCACACCATGCTTCACGGCAGATGCAGAGAAAGTAGGCTGAGTGAGGGCTGGGAATCTGGCCAGCAGGTGGTTGAAGTCATCAAAGGCCGAGAGCATGCTAGACAGCTGTATGGAGTCACTGTAGCTCAGGGTGCACATAGAAGAACAAAACGTGACGGCGTCAACCAAACGGCGGTTCTTCACATCTACCAACAGTCCATGTGCACACAAAAAAATCGGCTCCGTCACAAAATCCCAGCCAAAACGTTGTCCTCCAAAACCTAATCCAACATACATCGTTCCATACACGCGAATGGGACTACCATTGGCAGCTTCCATAGGGGGGGCCGTGGCTGCCAGTCACCATGTCCAAACGGGATGCAGGCAGGACGCTCCTCTGTGCCCCCGTGTCGCACAAAAAACGCCGTCCAGAGATGCTGTCACGGATGAAAAGCAGCCTGCCCATGCAGCTGACGCTCATGGCCATCGCTGAGCGCCAGCCCCGGCGTTTCCCGACCCGCCGAAACTGCATGACGAACGGCATTTGGTAGCTTTGGGTCCAAACTTTGCATGGTAAAAACACAAGCCTGAAGACTGTCTGGGGCCAGAAAACAGCTGTCGACGAGACATGGTTGCAGCGATGAGTGTGGAGTCGTCCACTTTCACAGGATCGAAGAATTTATCAGCCTCCTCAGCCAGTCTCCGACAGTCAGTGATCGTGGTGTTGGCTAGCGCAGCCCTTACCTGGGAAGGCAGCTGACGCAGGAAAAGCTGAAAGAAGAGAAAATCCGGTCGGTGCTCCCCCCATGAGATCCAGCATACGGTCCATGAGCTCAGACGGCTTGCTGTCACCCAGTCCTTGAAGGGAGAAAAGCCTGCCGGCTCTCTCAGCGTCTGACAGCTCAAACGTTTTCAACAGGTGAGTCTTGAGCGCCGTATACTTCTCAGCCGCCGGAGGATTTTTTAGAAGGCTCACCACTCTGGATGCCGTTGAATTTCCGAGAGCCGACACAACGTAGTAGTACTTCGTTGTATCCGCGGTGATATCCCGCAACGTGAATTGCGCCTCAGTCTGGGCGAACCGAATTCTGGAAGCTTGAGAGAAACAGCATTAACGGACATTGTCGCGTCGCGTCTCTGAATACGTCCAGCAGACTATCGTCAGGGTCACCAGTGTGGAAATTGTAGTAATCTTGACAGAGACAACTTCTCACGTTGAGCACATGAATACGTGTCTCATTTATTTATATAGGAAAAACAATTCATTCACAAAATGGTGCTGCCCAGCAACCCAACCCCCAGGTCCCACGTGATGTCATCACACGCTTAAAGGGACCGCAATCCCTAAACCAACATAATACATGCACAACATATTACATTAAACAACAAAGGTGAATTATGTTTGTCACAATCACTACAATATCACCTTTTAGTTCACAAGATCTGTGGTGGTCAAAACAAACCAAGCGGAAAAGGAAGGCTATTATTAGACATCCCCTATTTCATGTATACGTTACCATCCGGCTGAAGGTATAAGGTGCCATCTCTCAGAACCAAACAGGCAGGATTACTTGTGCCTACCAGTTTTGCACTGCTGGACAAACTGTGAAACAAAATGACATCCTCCGTGTGTGAGGATGCTGCACCTTATATGATGTCGTGAATATAGGTGTATAATAATGTTGAGGTGTTCAGTCGTTGAAGTTTGTTCTGTTGTTGTCGATATTATGATAGATGTCTGTTTATATCTGTCGATTGTTGTTTGGCATACTAATCAATCTATCTATCCATCTATCTATCTATACAGTACTGTGCAAAAGATTTAGGCAGGTATGAAAAAATGCTTTCAAAAATGGAAGTGTTAGTTTATTTTCATCAATTAACAAAATGCAGTGAATGACCAGAAGAGGAATCTAAATCAAATCAATATTTGGTGTGACCACCCTTTGCCTTCAAGATAGCATCAATTCTTCTAGGTACACTTGCACACAGTCTTTGAAGGAACTCGGCTGGTAGGTTGTTCCAAACATCTTGGAGAACTAACCACAGATGTTCTGTGGATGTAGGCTTCCTCAAATCCTTCTGTCTCTTCATGTTATCCCAGACAGACTCGATAATGCTGAGATCAGGGCTCCGTGGGTGCCATGCCATCACTTCCAGGACTTGTTGTTCTTTACACTGAAGATAGTTCTTAATGACCTTGGCTATATGTTTTGGGTCGTTGTCCTGCTGCAGAATAAATTTGGGGCCAAACATACGCCTCCCTGATGGTATTGCATGTTGGATAAGTATCTGCCTGTATTTCTCAGCATTGAGGACACCATTAATCCTGACCAAATCTCCAACTCCATTTGCAGAAATGCTGCCCCAAACTTGCAAGGAACCTCTAACATGCTTCCCGTGCCTGCAGACACTCATTATTGTACCACTTTCCAGCCCTTTGGCGAACAAACTGCCTTCTGCTACAGCCAAATATTAGAAATGTTGACTCATCAGTCCAGAGCACCTGCTACCATTTTTCTGCACCCCAGTTCCTATGTTTTCGTGCATAGTTGAGTCGCTTGGCCTTGTTTCCATGTCGGAGGTATGGCTTTTTGGCTGCAACTCTTCCATGAAGACCACTTCTGGCCAGACTTCTCCGGACAGTAGGTGGGTATACCTGGGTCCCACTGGTTTCTGCCAGTTCTGAGCTGATGGCACTGCTGGACATCTTCCGATTTCGAAGGGAAATAAGCTGTTGTGATGTGTTTTTCATCTGTTCATAGTGTATGATCTGTGACATGAAACTGTCTTCCACAACCTCACCTTGGTAGCAGAGTTTGGCAGTTTTAAGCCTCCTACACAGCTGTTTCTGTTTCAGTTAATGACTTTGTTTCAACCTACATGTGACATTGATAATAATAATAATAATACATTTAATTTATATAGCGCTTTTCACAAACTCAAAGTCGCTTTACAGGGCAGGTAGATAATAAAAACAAAGCACAACAAAGCACAACAAAACAAAACAAAGCAAAACAAAACAAGATTCAGGCACAGATGAAAAGGGAGGGGGCGTGGGGCTATGGATAGGCAGAGGTGAAGAGATGGGTCTTGAGGCGGCACTGGAAGATGGTGAGGGACTCAGAGGTGCAGATCTCTTGGGGGAGGGAGTTCCAGAGCCTGGGAGCTGCCCTGGAGAAGGCTCTGTCCCCAAAACTACAGAGGTTGGACTTGATGGATGCATAGCAGACCGGCTGAGGTGGATCTGAGGGACCGTGAGGGTTGGTAAGGGGAGAGGAGGTCAGTAAGGTATGAGGGGGCCAGATGGTGGAGGGCTTTTAGGTGAGGACCAGGATTTTGTAGGTGATCCGGTGGTAGATAGGAAGCCAGTGGAGTTGTTTTAGGACTGGAGTGATTTGGTGCCAGGATTTGGAGCGGGTGATGAGGCAGGCGGCTGCGTTCTGGACCAGTCGGTTGATGTTGGTAGAGCTGATGCCAAGGAGAAGTGAGTTGCAGTAGAGAGAGGGTCTGATTTTGGCAATGTTGCGGAGGTGAAAGAAGGAGGTTTTAATGACATGACGGATGTGGGGCTCAAGGGAGAGGGTGGAATCAAAGCTCACGCCAAGGTTGTGGGCCTGGGGAGATGGGGAGACAATGGTGCAGATCTGGGTGTCATCGGCTTAACAGTGGAAGTCCAGCTTGAAGTGGCGAGGTATCTGACCAAGGGGGAGGATGTAGATGATGAAGAGGAGGGGGCCGAGTACAGAGCCTTGGGGAACACCTTGATTGACTGTGGCAGAGGTGTGGTTATGGACAGAGATGAAGTGGGATCTGTTGGAAAGGTAGGAGCGGAGCCAGCTGAGTGCAGTACTTTCGATACCGAGGTCTTGGAGTCTGGTGAGCAGGATGTTATGACTCACAGTATCAAAGGCTGCACTCAGGTCGAGGAGGATAAGGATGGTGAGGGAACCGGTGTCGCCAGAGGTGAGGAGGTTGTTGATGAGCATTAGCATCTGTTTGGTATAATTGGTTGATCATACACCTGACTACAATCCTACAAAATCCCTGACTTTTTGCAAGTGTACCTATAAGAATTAATGCTGGTTTGAAGGCAAAGGGTAGTAACACCAAATATTCATGTGATTTAGATTTTTTTCTTTTGTTCACTCACTTTGCATTTTGTAAATTGATAAAAATAAACAATCATTTATATTTTTGAAAACCTTTTTAGTTTACAGCATTTTTTCACACCTGCCTAAGACTTTTGCACAGTACTGTATCTATCTAAGTTATGCAGTTTAATCAGGAAGATCCTCCCGGGGGGATTTTAAACAAACTAGTTGCTAGCCTGCTTCGTAAAGCTCTAATACACTCTCCTATGTAACAGCTGTGTTCCATTCTGTACATTTACCATCAAGTGCTTGTTGTACGTGCGTCTGCATCATCTCAACCTCTGAATGGGAGAATATCTACTATCCACTCCTTCATAAAGCATCAGAAACCAGTTAGCCTACCTTATCTGCACTCCGAGTATGTCTGAGTGTGTGCATGTGGTGAGGAAAGCCAGATTGTCACTGTGTACATTCTTGTATGTGTTCACACATATGTAACAGTGTGTGCATGTGTGACAGTAGATCTGAATGTGTGCAATGGATATTACAGATCTACATGTATGTATGTATGTATGTGTGTGTGTGTGTGTGTGTCTCCACTATGACATGCGGTCACACTTGGAAAGCAATGACAAACAGAAGCTGTTTTCTATTAGTGGATCACACTCACTCTCACTCACTCACTCACACACACACACACACACACACACACAGCAATGTTATTGTGACCATGTGATCGTCTGAAATGCCAGCTTCAATGTCAAATTTATTTATATAGCACATTAAAACAACTGTGGTGGACCAATGTGTCTGGCTTTTTTTAACCCATGGGAAATCATGTGTTTTATTAATTTACGCTGTCCCCTTTCATAAATAAACTAAACTCAACAAGGGAAAATATCAAATACAGAATTATCACGTAAAATACATTGTTACAAATAACATGAAACAACAAAACACATTAAAAGACATTTGACGCAGTAGCGTACAAGAGCCAGTGGGCCAGTGGTGTTCTGTTTTGTTGGTTGTTATTTGTATTCCTTTTGAAGATTGTTTTGTGTTTATTTTGCTAGATTGCATAATAAATCCTTTACGTTAACTTGGAAGCGTTTCCGCCTTTCCTTTTGTTTTCTCTCCCGGTTTATTATTTAGATTGTTTGCATCCTCCACCCCTAGATATAAATAGGGACGTAACAAGGGACTTAAAAGTATAGTCTCCGCCCCTCGAATATATTCATTTGAAGGCTATTCCAGAGGATGGGAGCACCCACCGCAAAAGCTCGATCCCCTCTACTTTTTAGCCTAGCTTTTGGTACATCCAAAAGCAAGTGGTTGTTTGACTTCATGTTCTGACTGGTGAATAGTGATGTAAAAGTTCAGCCAGATACAAAGGGGACAAACCATTTAAAGCCTTCAGCCTTTTGTAGATGCAAACACGAGGTTATAGCATGTGTTGATTGTAACTAGGAATATCTTGTAGGCACGAAATGGTTATTATAGTTTACTGTTAAAACACACACACACATTTTTGTTTCACTAGCACTGTGGGGACCCGTCAGTGACATAATGCATTCCCTAGCCCCTTACCCTAACCTTAACCATCACAACTAAATGCCTAACCTTAACCCTTACCCTCACCCTAACCATAACCTAATTCTAACCCTAATCATAAAACCAAGTCTTCCCTCCCTCAAACAGCCCTTTAACCTTTTGGGGTCCAGCATTTTGGGCCCCACAAGGCTGTGCAGACCCCACAAGTATACTGTATTCCCCGGTTTTTGGACCCCGCAAATATAGTAAAACAAGCACACACACACACAAAAAAAGACGCAAAGTAGGACACAGAGCCAGTGGGTATGAAACCGATAACCCCATGATGCAGTATGAATCTCTGTCAGTCTTGCTTTCTCTCTTTCTGCTTCTTTTCAGTTTGAGTATTCTCACATTCTTTGTGTTTCACATCCCATCTGCTCATGAGTGTGATCAAAAGCTTGTGAAGACTAACATGTCCAGCTGACAGCAGAACAAGAAGCAAGCGATTCATAAATAAAGACCCAAGCAATAAGCCCATGTTTTCAGTCAGCTGATCTCTACGCTTTTACCAAGAGATCACATGTTTGTTTGTTTTTATCATCAACTAGCTTGCGGTCAGTTTCCTTTAAACCCCGGAGTTAAAGACCAAAATTACTCAGAAGACATTTTTATTTACAGCAACAGCCTTGGGGAGCCTCGTCAGAGCGGGGAGGTTGGTTTACACACTGTAAGAAATGTGCAAAGTAGCAAGTCACTGTGTCTCACAGCAGTGTTCAAATATTATTCTTTCTTATATTCAAAGAAAATTATGCCATATAGGCATATACATCAACTTGTTTTAAGTCTAGTTTTATTGGGTACTGAATTTAAGAAAATTCTTAAATTGCAATAAGAGTCAAATTAACCTGCGAATTACTTGTTTAAAGAAATGTAAGACTTAGGCTACGTCCACACTAATAAGTTTTTGTCTTAAACTGCATTTAAAGGTGCTCTAAGCGATGTTTGGTGACGGCACTTCTTGTTGACGTTCAAAGTATTTTCAAACAAAACGAGGCTAGCTCACCCCTCCCTCCTCTTCATCCCGTCCCCTCCCCCTCCCGTCCGTGCACTAACATTTAACATTTTTGGACATATGCGTTTTTACTTTGTTGCCAAGAGTTCAATAATAAATTTGACATCAATTCTCATGTCTATACGTTAAATATGAAGCTGCAGTCAGAATCTGGTTGAGTAAAAAAATGAGTTCAGCACAAACTAGAGGCACTGGGAGCTACATTATTTTTACATTATTCACTGTTAACTTTGTGATATGTGTATTAGTGGAGGGCAATGGAATAATATTGAATAGAAATAATTAAAATGACAGTATAAAATAGAGTCATTAAATAAACAGTTTCTGTGTACGTATTTCTGTAGTTATTGGAAATTTGAATACCAAGATCCCTAAAGGGATCCCATCAGATGTACAGTTGTGTTCAGAATAAAAGCAGTGTGTTTAAAAAAAGTGAATAATGCTTAAAATCCTTAGAATAGCTTTTAATTCCATAATATCAATGCATTGGGAACACTGCACATTCAATTCCAAATCAAAACATGACCAAAATTGATCACTTTGCGTTACAGAAAGTGAAGAAAAGGCTGTTCAAAAAAAATAGCAGTATTTGCATTTTTCTCTACAAACTCAAACATTTACTGTATGAACTGAAACATGTCTCAAGGGTTTGCTTTACTTCGAATCACTGCACTAATATTTAGTTGCATAACCATTATTTCTGAGAACTGCTTCACATCTGTGTTGCATGGAGTCAACCAACTTCTGGCACCTGTGAACAGGTATTCCAGCCCAGGACGATTGAACTACATTCCACAATTCCTCTGCATTACTGGGTTTTGCCTCAGAAACAGCATTTTTGATGTCACCCCACAAGTTTTCTATGGGATTGAGGTCTGGGGATTGGGCTGGCCACTCCATAACATCAATCTTGTTCATCTGGAACCAAGACTTTGCTCGCTTACTGGTGTGTTTTGGGTCATTGTCTTGTTGAAAGACCCATTTCAAAGGCATTTCCTCTTCAGCATAAGGCAACATGACCTCTTCAAGTATTTTGATGTATTGAAACTGATCCATGATCCTTGGTATGCGATAAATAGGCCCAACATCACAGTATGAAAAACATCCCCATAACATGAGTTTTGCACCACCATGCTTTACTGTCTTCACAGTGTACTGTGGCTTGAATTCAGTGCATGGGGGTCGTCGGACAAACTGTCTGCGGCCCCTAGACCCAAAAAGAACAACTTTTCTCTCATCAGTCCACAGAATGTTGCCCCATTTCTCCTTTGGCCAGTCAATGTATCCTTTGGCCAATTTCAACCTATTCAGTACATGTCTATTTTTCAGTAATGGGACTTTGCGGGGGCTTCTAGCTGATAGCTTTGCTTCACATGGCCTTCTTCTGATCGTAACAGTACTCACAGGTAACTTTAAGTCTTCTTTGATTTTCCTTGAGCTGATCATTGGTTGAGCCTTTGCCATTTTGGCTATTCTTCGAGCCATTCGAATGGTAGTTGACCGTTTTTTCCCAAGTCGTTTAAGGCTTTGGATGCCATTTCAAGGCATTTGAAATCATTTTGGCTGAGCAGCCTATAATTTTCTGCACTTCTTTATACGTTTTCCCCTCTCCAATCAACTTTTTAATCAAAGTCCGCTGTTCCTCAGAGCAATGTCTGGAATGACCCATGTTGCTGAGTATTTCAGTGTGAAATGCACTATAACCAGCATGCACAACATTTGCTTCCTTCCTTCCTTAAATATGGGCCATAACTGACACCTGTTTCTTCACAGAATCAATCACCTCACTAATTGAACACAGCACTGCTATTATTTTGAACATGCCCCTTTCAATTACAGATTCAATTACACAGAATGAGCAGCATGCATGTCATGACTGTTGGGTCTGTTGGTTTTCTATGACTCCACAACATTTTCTAGTAAATTATTTGCCATGTAGAAATATCACTTCTACCAAAAAAAATTATTTATGAGGTTAGTGATGTTGGACTGCTATTATTTCGAACACAACTGTATTATTCAATTTTGTTCAAAGCAACCTAGATATGATTTAAAATAGAGTTCTATTACTGTTTGTAGGATGGAGGTAAACCATCTGATCAAATCATCCTTACTGTATCACATTCACCATGTTTACAAACAGTGAAATGTAATCAATACTTTGCTGAAGTCCCTTCTGGAAGCCTGAAAGCCCACATTAATATTCTAATACTGAAAACAGGAGGGACTATAGCACTACACCAACCTCTTCTATACATGCTGCAACAGTCATGTGCATGTTAGCCTGAGTGTTTGGCGTACAGTGTCTACTGATGAAATAGCCAGCGGGAGCACTAGAATGAAATGAAATAAATTCTAGAGAATTCATTAAGCACTATAAAATTGAACTCTGGTGCTCCTTGATTATGTGCGCTTCAAGCTGAGCAGACGCCCGCTAGGCACCACATGTGATTCCTCTACACACATTATTTAACAGGCCAAAGAAAGACCTTATGAGGAGGCGAGGTAAGGAAAAAAGGGTGGAAAAGAACATGTTGAGGTGAGGAAAGGACATTCAGAGAGAGAGAGTTAGAGGCAGGTGAAGGCAGGTTTGATCTACTTTAACAAGCCATTTTGTCTCATTATGAGCCCTAAAACTCTTATTTTCTTAAAGTTAAAAAAAAGGAAACCAGTGTCTTTAAATTGAATAAGGAGGAAACACTTGATTCAGGGAAATTCTTGAAAAAAAGATCGATTTACAAGATAATTGTCTCACCCCACTGTGCAACCTTTTGCCTATTCTTCAGTAAGCTATATCACGAGACTAAACAAGCAGTTCAGAAGGATTTTTTTTTCAGCATTATGTCAAGCATCACCCGCAGACTGAGAAAACAACTGACTTTAATTATTAAGGTGCAAAATGTTTGCGCTGAGCTTGTGTGTCTGATACTATCTTCCCAGTGACAAGGTGAGAGGACTAAATTAATCTCAAGTCTCAGGTGGTTGATTTGCTGTTGCTTTTGAATTGCTGAATGTTGATTTGAAGTTGTTCATGCGCCCCATTATTAAATCTATTCTGTTGTACAAGTCCGTTACCAAAGTAACAGACTGTGAAGTTTTCTGAGCACTACAACCGGCTTTAGAATGAAAGCCAATGTTATCTACATCTGATATGATGATGCTGTAGCATATTGATTGCAGATTTCTTTAACACTAAACTGGTTGCCCAGGAAATCCCTCCCCTGAAATTATCCTGATTCAGCGTTTTTTATTAGATTCCACACAAATATGCATTAGACATTTCTGTATTATAATTTCAGCAGTAGATGATGAGCGCACCTTAGCTTCAGGCTGCCTGAACAATGAATTTTAACAGTCTGCTGGATTTGGCTTCTCAATTTGGATCACCTAAGATAGTTATCAAGGTCAGACCTTCACTTTAATGATTAAACGATCATCATCTAAACCGTTTAGATGATGACCAATTTCTATGTCACTTGAGTTAAAAATGCAGCTGTTCAGACAGAGGTTGGGAGAGAAAGGATGATTAATGTAGCCTACATAACAGGATTCTTAGCTTCCATGATTCTGACCAAAATCACAAAATAGCAAATTCAATTCTTGTTTGCTAAGAACATTACAGTTTCTCCTAAATATGATACACCACACTCTTACTGCAGTTTTTGCATGCTTTTCATCGACTGCCATGCAAAACACAACTGGCAACTAAAAGTTAAGCTAACCAGTCTTTATTAAGTAAAACTGGTCTAATATATTGACAGACTAGCGGTTTATATTTTTGAAAAGGTTAAGGTAACTGCAACATTCCGTCTGCATGTAATTAATGTGAACATATTCATGCTCTCGTCCTTTCAAGAGTTGCAATTGCTGTAAGACACCCTGGTGGGGACAACCGAGCACACAGGCGAAAGTCATCGAAAGCGGGAAAATCTGCACACACAGTATGTCTCTTTGTTTGAACTTTCATAATGGCTGCATGTCACCTTGGTATAGTGTTGTTTTCTATGACATTCTTTCCTCATTTTCTGTAAAATATGTTGGCTAGGGTGTGTTTTTGAAGGAGGGGGAAGACGACTTGATGGGCTGGGAGGTGACATAGCCCAACAACTCAATTCTTAATAGGCGCCCAGCTGGGGCAGCTGCAGACCACATTGCTTCAAAACCACGATTATAAAGGTCCCTGTGTGCAGTTGATGGAGAATTGTGTACAATGCAGCCTTAGACATTGATCAGGAAGTCGTCTGTGTATACATCCACCGTAATACAGTTTATTGTACAGTAAACCAACAAGCACAGACTCTCGAACCTGGGACAGGGGCTCATCTGGGTTTCTGTAACCAGGTGGGGGGGTGTGTGTGTGTGTGTGTGTGTGTGTGTGTGTGTGTGTGTGTGTGTGTGTGTGTGTGTGCACTCACCTGTGGGCGGATGACTCTCTCAATGTTCTTCAGGGCTGTGTCGGGGGAGGGGGGGGAGCAGTCTGGAGTGGGGCCCGTCGAGCAGTTGCCATGGTTACTGTGCTCCCCCTCACTCACTGTTACATGGGACAAGTGACCTTGGGGGGGGGAGAGAGAGAGAGAGAGAGAGAGAGAGAGAGAGAGAGAGAGAGAGAGAGAGATTTGTTTTTATCATTACTGTATTGTGTTTTATGTTGCAATCACTATTATTGTACACTAGACCCAGAGAGAATTCATGCTAACACCAGGACCAGAAGGCGAGCCACTTGCTTCTTTCAGGATGGTCACTACGTCCAATGGTGATCATAGTCCTGCCATGACTTGGCAGACAGACATGTCAGATTAGACGTTGGATCACAACCAGCTTCATTTCAGGCATCTCCAATAGGGGTGTGCGATTCAAGCTCTGATTCAAAATCGATTTATAGAATTCCAAAAATCGATTCATATTTTAATAATAAATTATTTTTTTTAAATTGTATGTCTACTGCAATCACATGGGAAAATTAACTACATTTACATACAGTGAATCGTTGTTTTAATCGAGAGTCGTTTTTGAATCGAAAATCAATTTTGAATCGAATCTTGAGCATAAAAATCGATATTGAATCGTGCACCCCTAATCTCAAAACAAAATAACAACCGAAGTAGCTGGAAAAAAAGGCACAAAATGAGCTTGTGCAGCATAATTCCAGTTGTAAAGCTAGTGTGCTTTGCGCTCCATCCTAATTATCTTTTTGAAACTTGTCCCGGTCGCTTCAGTTATGAAGAGGGAAGATTTAGGGTTACTGTAGAGCAGCACCAGCCAACTAACTTTAATGTTATATTGGCAAATGACTCAATGGCAATTTTGGGTAAAGTGAGAAATGAAAAACAGGGTTTAGCTACAATGTGTCGCCCACCTAATGTGCAATCACAGAGATGAGTTAGCATGAGAGAGAGGTGAGGAGAGTGTATTTTCCAAGTGTCGGCAGCAACCAGGAAATATGACGGCGGCCCAGTGCAGTTTGATGTCTGTCTCAGTTCTTTACACACAAGTGTGTGTGTGTGTGTGTGTGTGTGTGTGCAGCTGAGTGTCAGAACTAATTTCCCCAGCGTATGATCATTTAACAGAGGGTAGGGGGAAAAAACACAAGAAGAAGAGAAGAAGGGAAGAAAGGAGAGGGAAGTGCTGAAGTAGCCAAATTAAATTCCAGAGGGAGAAAGCATTTGTCTTCATCAAGGAGGACACAAAACACAGACCAACACACCTTTCCAAAAATATTGTTACAGAGTTGCTGGCATACATACACACACATACACACCCACACCCACACACCCCCACACTCTCACACAGTATATCACAAAAGTGAGTACACCCCTCACATTTTAGTAAATATTTCATTATATCTTTTAATGGGACAACACTGAAGAAATGTTGCTACAATGTAAAGTATTAAGTGTACAGCTTGTATAACAGTGTAAATGTGCTGTCCCCTCAAAATAACTCAACACACAGCCATTAATGTCTAAACCGCTGGCAACAAAAGTGAGTACACCCCTATGTTAAATTCCCATAGAGGCAGGAAGCTTTTTATTTTTAAAGGCCAGTTATTTCATGGATCCAGGATACTATGCATCCTGATAAAGTTCCCTTGGCCTTTGGAATTAAAATAGCCCCACATCATCACATACCCTTCACCATACCTAGAGATTGGCATGGGGTACTTTCCATAAAATCATCTCTCAATGCAAATCAAACCAGCTATTAGGCTAACCGACATAAAACCATGCCTAGGTATGGTGAAGGGTATGTGATGATCTGGGGCTAAACAACATTCCTTATTTGTTACTATTTTTTAATGTAGCTGAAGGTGTGATTTTTTTTACAACTCCCACTCATCTTTCTCACCTTTTAAAAAAACAAAACACACAAAATAAAACTAAGAGCCCTGCAATTCAGCCAGAGCCCGACATGGGCCCAACTTATTTACGCCCCTGGGGCCGGGTTTCACGCCAATTTTCATGTCAAGAGCTCACATGCGAGCTGGTCACCGGGCCTGTATTAGACTTCTCCTTTTTATGCTTTAGACATCCAATAAATTATGGATTATAACTATTGAGATGTGCTGTGTTGGTGGAAAAACATGTAACTAACAGATATGCTCCAAACCTTTTTTCCAAGTTAACTTAATGAAGAAACGAAAAGAAATAAGCACCTTGCCATTAAAACAACTATTTTAATGGAGACTGCAATAGTAGCCTATATGCTAGGATGTGGATATGGAGAAAAAAGGAAGAAAAAAAAGAACGGGCTCCAGTTGGGCTCTGGCCAAGGATTCTGATAAGCTGCTGGACATGGGCCGGGCTAGGGCCTAGATTTTAAGCCTGTGCAGGGCTCTAATGACACTAATAGAGAGCCGAAGTCACGCCCTTCTACTTCCGGTCCATGGGACCTATCTTTCGAAAAAATATGAACGGGAGTGAATGGGGAAAGAAAATGTATTTATTAAAAGATTTTTATCTTGTTTGAATTGAGCCATGAATTACACATCAATTTAATAGATAATTTCGCACGTCAAGAAAGTCTCAGTTTATTGTTAAACTGTTAAAGTATAAGACTGTGAAAACACGTAATTAGAAAGACTACACACTTCAAAGTCGCATGGATGACGTCTCGCTGAAGCTACGATGTCGGTGTGTATTGTACCGGTGATGTAACGTTACTCAAATGAGCACAGGATCTTGCCTGTTCTTTTGCTTATCTGCTGAAAACACTTGATACTGGATAAAACACATCAGGTAAGATAACGTTACACGTGTTGTGGAACAGAGCTAAGCTAGCTAGTTAGCGAGCAAGTTGAGCATCAAGCTAGGTGACGTAAATTGTGTCAGACGAGAGATGTAGTTCACTGAGCGGTTTCACTTTCTTCAGTTGAAAAATGATCTTTTAAATTGACTAACATCATATTTGTAATCCATGGCTCAATAAACGGGATCAAAAAATTATTTGCCTCTCCCCGTTCACTACCATTCATATTTTTTCCGAATTAAGGTCCCATGAGGTCCACCGGAAGGGGAGGGACTTCGCCTCTCTATAGTGATATGGCTTCCTGTAATTTAATTAGATGGGAGCACCTTTACATTTCATTTGCCAGGATGTTTAGCATACTGAGGAGGATTTCTTTTGTATGCTTAAAAAGGATTAACAAGTGAATTTTAATTATAATGTATTCATCTTCATAAAACAAAAAAAAATAAGTGACAAAGACACTAGCCTCTCTGAAGAGAGGCCCTTTTCTGTCCACGTCGTCTGGTATTTGATGTTAAACTTTGTTTTATAAATTTTATTCTTTTTAGATTTGTAATTATACAGTAGCATCATTACACTCAGTGGTGGATATGAACACAAAAGTCTGGCATGTTCTCACTTTTTAAAAACACCATTAGAAAAACAGGATAGTAGCAGGGTTATAGTCATAGTTTTAGAAATAGAAATACTTAGGTCATGATGAAATACTGCATGCTTGTGGAAATAATACTGGTTATAAAAATACTGGAATTAGTCAAATAACTAACTGTAAAATGTAAACCCACACCAGGTTACTAAAATCTCTTAATTCCCAGAAAAGACATCAAAGACACCCCTCCACTCCAGCCGTGCTTGGCTGACACGACGCTGTTCCCAACTCTTTTAATGACAATTTTTGATTCTCTGCTCTTTTGTTGTTGCTGGATCAATTACTAAAGACATGATTGGAAAACTAAAGAACTGCTACTTTGTTGCCAATCCAACTTTTGTTTGAGTCACTGACTTCAAAGCCTCGTCTCTATCCAAGAAACGCTGATTTAAATTGCTTTGCTCTCTGGTCAGCAGAATTTGGACACTTGGCTTTGAAGTATCTAGTCAACGTTAGGTTTGATCTTAGGTGTTGTCTCCTTACATCTCAGCTTTTGTTTGTTGTTTGCTTGCAACTTTGGACTTTGGTCTTTGATTAGGGTTTTTGAAGCACATGAATATCTTAAAAGGTCCGTCAAGCTGCAAATTTAAATTAAGTTCATTTTAAGACATTTTCTGTGAAATGTGTGAAACTGAGTGCAAGGGCATTGGAAGATATGTCTAAGAAGTGAAATTGGATCCTCCAAACTTCTTTAGTAAAGTCCTTTAGGGGAAAGTGACACAGCTTCCCAGCATGCTCTCACATCTGGAGTATCAACGCATATGTTTTCATGTGTGCATGCGTGTGCAAACACAGACGCAGATGCATGTACTTACTAGATTTTACTTGGGGTTATGCAAGTACACACAGATGTAGACACAAATAGACACACCATAAAGAGCTGCCTGGGGCTGAATCAGTGATTGAATGTGGGCGTAAATAGATAAAACAAAAACAGGAAAAGAGAGAAAGGATGCACCAGAGGGATATATATATATATAGATAGAGATTGAGGTTTTGTCCTATTGAGTAAATAAGCCTGTCAACACTAAGGCTTTGATGATGGGGGTGTGTGTGTGTGTGTGTGTGTGCTTCTTTCAGATCTGTGTTGAGCTCACTCCTGGGAAACTCTCAGCTCTCCTTGTAAAAGGCGATAGGTGTTTGTGTATGAGTATGCATATAATGCTGCATACAGTATACATAATACATCCATGAGTGTACAGTATATGTGAACTGTAGGGTATTATACCTACACTGTTTACATCCAGATGTTTAGGTTCACGTGTGTGTGTAGAGAGAGGCCCAGTCTCTGGGAAAATGTGAAACTTTGAAATGCTTTAACAGCTTTCACAGGATTCAGATATTGCATGCCAAGCACACATAGTACAGTACGTCTGGTACAAAGTATGATACAAAGATTTACACAAACGTGTCCTTGTGTACATTTAAGGCCAGCTGCACAGCTTCTTAATGCAGGCATGTGTAGAGGAGGAGTGTGTCTAAGTGAACACTTCGGTGTGAGCAAGAGTTTAAATCAGCTGTCCTCTTCCCGCCTGCCTAACAAGACAAAAACTGTCAATTTTATGTTCTTCAAGCTGTCAGTTCTGCCTCTACGCCACTCTGACAAGTAGGATTTCGTATATACAGTACTCTGTGTGTTTGTATGTGTGCGGGCATGTGTGTATAGCAGCTCACATATTTTATTCTATGTCAGAGAGGCAAATTGCAGCCTAGCTCGAGTGTGGGTGAGGGTGATAGTATGATTATATAGGGTATTTCACACTGTTCCTTAAGGTCTCCTAATAGGGTATGTAACATTGGTTGGGCTGAAAATGGCCCTGTTGCTATTTTATGGGCCCTTAAAGTGTAACTATTGCCAAAATGCAACCTAGGGTCTTTTTGTGAATGTACCCGAATCAAACTTTCGTTTAAAAGCATATTTAGGACGGAATCGCCACTTTTAAGATTTACCGTATTTTCGTTTATCAGTCAAATGGCCTTTTGAATGGGAGTGCTAGGGGCACTTTTATGCTAGCCTCAAAATAGCTATTTTTAAAACAACACGAAGGCTCGACACAACATGAAACTTTGCACTAAGTATCACCAGGGGCTCTACACCTTAACGAAAGCATTGACAACATTGTTTGTGTACCCAGAGTTTACTAAAAAGAAAGGAATAACTCACCGTAGCTCTTGTTGTTTCCGGCCGCTACCACCTCGGCAGTCAAAACGAGTCAATATCCGAATGCGAATGAACGGACTCCATATGAGGCTCCTTTTTCAACTATGAGGTCAACATTGTTTTTCAATAACGACAAAACAAGAAATAATCCGTGCATTTATATGGAACTAAGCTTTAGGAGCTTTCCATCTTTACTCTCCTCCCTGTTATGTTGCATTCGGAAATCAATTGTTTTTGACTGATAAAATGGCTGCAGCCGGAAACAACAAGACCTATGGTGAGTTGTTCCTTTCTTTTTAGTAAACTCTGGGTACACAAACAATGTTGTCAATACTTTTGTTAAGGTGTAGAGCCCCTGGTGATACTTCGAGCAAAGTTTAATGTTGTGTCGAGCCTTCTTAGTGTTTTAAAAATAGCTATTTTGAGGCTAGCATAAAAGTGCCCCTAGCACTCCCATTCAAAAGGCCATTTGACCGAAAAACGAGAACACGGTCAATCTTAAAAGTGACGCTTCAGTCCTAAATATGCTTTTAAACGAAAGTTTGACTCGGGTACATTCACAAAAAGACCCTAGGTTGCATTTTGGCGAGAGTTACGCTTTAACTACCCTGTGAATATGGCCCTATTTGTAACAAGAGCTTTTCTTCCAAATATGGTATGCTCATGAATATTGAAATGAGCTGCGCGGTGATTGGTTGAGCGAACCACATACACATTCATTGGAGACGAGACAGCACAATGTTATACATTGTTTGTCTGCTATTTCGTTATTAAATTCACTTCTGAGACTTTTTTATTTTGCAAATTTGGTAAGACGCGTCGGACTGGGCTTCATACCCAGGACTACCGGGGCTCAGGGCTCCGCGGAGCTGGCCGGCTGCTGGCATAACTATAGTATATTTACAGTTTGAATTTCGTCACGCCACTTATATTACAGCTACCCCAAGGTCTTACAAAGCTAACACTTGTGTCCGATTTCAACGGCTGCCGGCCGTGACGGAGCTCCATCTAGCTCACATGGGGCCGGGGTCTGTGAAGGAGGACAGGCCGGGCGGCGAGGCAGCAACCCAGGTAGCACCAGGCGCTGAACTCCGACACACAGTGGGACAGAATTTGCAATTAGCCATCAATTTTCGTAAAACGGCCCATATTTGACCTCTAAATAGTTGATTTCTCGCATAAAAAAAGTCTCAGAAGTGAATTGGTAGAGACTAGAGCCAAATAAGGAGGAGCCACTGAGTTGACGTCAACTCAGTGGTTCGTTGAGATTTGCCCGTTTTCAGAGGCAGTTTCAAATTGTGAGATTTGCAGAGGAAAGAGGTGTCAATGGGATTTTGAGGTTCTATGTATGTCCTATTTACCCACCAAACTGTCGTTATTCAACTATGACAAGGTAAAATCGGTTTTGCATTCTATCACCCCTTTAAACAAACTAAACTTGAGTAGAAATCTAAGACCCAAATCTGAAAAAAAAGAAAACATTGTAAAACTGTGTGAGCATGTGCAAACCATTTCCAAGCATTGATTTATCCGGGATGTATTACTGCTGCCTCTTTCTGGCCTGCAGGTCCCTCCTCACCACTCCGCCGCCTGTCTTCCTATCTCAAGGATCACATTTTACCTGCAATGCTTTTGTGTTGCTGCAATCTGGCTGTCAGCAAGGCAATCCTGTGGTGCAAAGCTACTGTGGTAGAACGGACTATAACAGCTAATCTACTGTTTCCCAGCACACACTTCAGAATCACAGATGCTGAGTTATTTTTAAGGAGGACTTTTGCTTCCAATAGAAAAAACTAGAATGCCCAGGTTAAAGCTGCAATCTCCAAATATTAAGCAATAGAGAGAAAACGTTAAGCTGTCATTGAGAATCTCTGCAAAACCTCAGTTGAAAACAGAGAAATATTCATGGGACGACATTGTGATACTTGCACAGGCTTTGCCAGTACTATAGGTATGTATCTAATGGCATTTTTCCATTACATGGTACCTGCTCGACTCGCCTCGACACACTGTTCGTTGTTGTTTTCCATTGCAGATTTTAGTACCGCCTCAGCGTGGCTGGTCGTCTTATATGCCGGCTCAATGCACACACCAGTGCACAAGTATAAACATCAAGCCACTTGAGCTTGTTTTACAGTTCTGTGGAGGCTCCACGCAGAGCTTTTGCCGTAGCCTATGTAAGTGGCCTGATGTTTATACTTGTGCGCTGGTGTGTGCGTCGAGCCGGCATGCGTGTGTATGTAGGCTACGGCGAAAGCTCTGCCTGGAGCCTCCGCAGAACTGTAACACAAGCGGCGCCGCAGTAAACTGCCGTGAACTAACGCGACACACACACAGAACGTCGAAGGTGTGTTGTTGTTGCCATAGCCAGAAGACACATTTTGTTTCAAATGAAGCTGGAGGCAGCAGCTGGCTAAACTATTTAATAATAGCGGGTTTGTTCAGGACACCCCCGTCTGTCGCTTTCACGTCACCTTTTGTTATCGGCTCAGCTCGCTTGGAACCTCGACTGAGGTGGTACTAAAAAAAGTACCTGTTAGCAGGTACCAGGTAGTTTTTTTCGTAATGGAAAACCAAAAAAGGCGAGTAGAGTCGAGGCGAGCAGGTACCATGTAATGGAAAAGTGCCATATTATCAAAGGCACCTCTATGTTTTGTTGGTTTGTGTTGAACAGACTTTGTCTGCACACATATATGAATAAATGAAATGCATGTGCCACCAAGTGCTGCAGCAGAAATGGATTCCCTCAGTTGTAACAAATGAAATTCAAATCAGAATAAGTACAATACAATAAGTATAATCCTGAGTTAGTGTACAAATGTACTGCCTTAGGACTCATTGAGTAGTAGAATTAAACTCCCCCACACTTTATGTGGCGTAAACTGCAGCTATTTCACAAGAATGACATGAATTAACGTAACGTGAATAAAACTTGAATGGATAAACTCATCCGTGAACATATACATTTTAAATCGGCAATGGTGTTTAACAATGAAAACTACAACTCCCATAATCCCACGCAACTTCAAGACATCATCAAAAGTCTGTTTTTACATCCGTTGTTTTGATTGAGAGACCCCTAGCATAAGAAAATTAAATATTGTACGTTTAAGTGATTTAATAAAGTAATTTAATTAAGACCGCCACACTCAACGCAGCAGTGTGGACCAACGCATACCATTCCATTTAAAAAAATGAATCTGATATAACATTTCTTTGGGTTTCTTGGCAGTGGGGTTGTCAGGTGCATAATGTGTAGTGACCTTATTTTGTGTGTTCCTAAAATTTACTTACTCATATTTATGTTATGGAATATTTTAACATTGTGGAAAAGTGAGGATGTTCCCTCTTTTAAGACCTGGCTAGCAGAGATATCCAACTTGCTACATATGGAGAAAGTACGATACAATGTCTCTCTCAACTCTGTAACCTTTGACGAAATGTGGCAACCATTTTTGTCTTATCTATCAAGAATGTCTTAAAATGCTTAATTTTTTGCACCTTTTCCTTGTTATTTGATACACTGTCGATTTTCACATGGTGACTGTATCAACTGGTTTTACTGTGTTTCTCAGAAGAGCAACCTTTCTTTCTTTTACTCTATTTCTTTTATTTGGACCGGTGTTTGTACATGTATATATAATGTATGCATACTTCTATACAATATTTTCTTTTTCATTTAGCTACTTAATTGTTAGTCTATTGTTATTGTTTTTTGCTTGTCTATGGGTGGGTTACTTTGCTGTGTTTTGATGTGCTTTTTTCTTGTTAAACAGAAAAGCTATAAACAAAATATAAAAAAAAATATATATATATATATTAAAAAAAAAGTTGATTTGCATCGGAAAAAATGATTATTTCATCCTATTTGCTAAATAAAACATCTGCCAGGAGGAAGATTTTTAAGACTTGATTACAGACCAGTTACTTATTGAGAATGATCACTTTATGCAATGTAATGCACCAAATCCCTCTCTCTCTCTCTCTTCCTCTTTTCTCTCATATCAATTCCTCTTTACCCATGTTCCTTCATCATCATATGCTCCCTCTCGGAAGCAGATGAAGAGAAACTGACTCACTCCCATGTCCAATTAGCCCGACATATGACTGAACTCAAAGCAGGAATCCAGTATTTTCGCTCCTGCTGTGTCACATATTCACATTCATGTAGATGGCTTAGCCTGAGACGACCCTCCAACTTCGTCGACTGAATGTATAATCTTCCCCCTCTCTGTCTCACACTCTCTCACCTTTCCTTACGGTCTGTCTCTCTGCAACAAGACAATATCTGCCGCCTGTACGACATTCTGCATTTCTCATCATTTTCAGCAGACATGACATTTTTATGGTGTCCTTCCTCACCTCTTCTGTCTTCTGACATTTGCATTTAGTTTTTCTGACTTGCTTTGCTCTCCCACATTACATGTTTATGTCTCGCTCTTTTTCTCTCTGTCTCTCTTTCATTTGGCCAGGTAACAGCACTCAAGAGAGCTGAGAACAAAGCGAACACCCACACTGCTCACTTAAGTCAGTGAAGCAATTTTCTACCAAAAGACACTTTGCTAACCTCCCATTTTACACACACACAAAATTTACACTGTACAGTATATGGACAGTTCAACTCTCCTATCCTGCCAAACACAGACGAGATAAAGCATGGGACAAGTCACACGCACACAAAACAAGCCTCTACAGTATCCTCTCGGAAGGAGAGGGGTGTCACTAGCAAGGCAGTTCCCATGGCAACATACAGGTGACTCACCAGCCAGTGATGCAGTTGCCGTGACAACATGCAGTGTGTAGCATCGCTATGGGAGGTGAGTGAAAGGGAAGAACACATTGTGGGTGTTTGTTGTCGTGGGTGTCGAAGTATAACGCAGTAGACCGAACTGAAAAGACACAGAAAACAGAATTGACTGAAGCGTCCGAGGGTAGAGGCTCAACATTGAATCCTAAACTAAAAACAGCTTTGATGTATCGAATTCTTATGAGTAATGTGAAAGGTGTTGCTCATGGTGATGAGCTCGAAGGTAATTATCAGACTCCCCTCAGCCCTAAGGATTTTTTTTTGCGTCTTTCAGCTCAGCTCATTGCTTTGGTTTGACTGTTTAGGTTCAGTCTCACCACTGAACCACAATCAGCGACAGGAGTTGGTTAAGACCAAAACAGAGCTAAAAGCTAGTAAGGAGTAAATCTTGTACTTACATTTATCAGGTGACCAGAAACACAATTCAAAATGAATGTAAATGTTGCTGGACATGTAAATAGGCATCTGTTTGCTAACATTTTTGCCATGATGTAATCTCCTTCGAAATTACCGGCAGCTCACGGTACTCTGTACCCGGCTCAGAGTCACCTATTATCAGATAAATGAACCACCAACTACTGCTGACCTGACAGAGCACCATGCGGCGCACTGGAGCCGGTGTTGAGGAGCTCTATTGCGGCTCAACAGACCGACGAGCGACCGAGCTGTGACGGAGGTCTGTAGCAGCTTAAACAACAAGCAACCGCCGCTTTGTAGCTCTGAAGCTCCTCTTCGCTTTTATCGCTAGTTACTACGAAGGAGCTTGCTACAGGTATACTACATTCACAAGACCATGGGATGTTAATGTACATTCCTCAGCAACAGGTGAAAATAGGGGCACGGTTGCGCAACTAAAGTTAAAATGAATTGAACTTTTAGGCGAGGAACGAGAAGTGAATTACCTGTATGTGCAAAAACAGCTTATCGCACACATCTGTTTTGTTGTTGCATGTTGTTGGGAGGGCAGGCCGCCCCCCCAAAACAATGGTAGGGGGAAACACTCAAACCAATATATATTTCCACACAATTGGTATGAATAATCATAATGGTATACATGCCTATGTGTGTGTGTGTGCGTGCATGCGTGCATGTGTGCATGCATGTATGAGTCAAAACAAAATAAAGTTACAACTTTTTTGAGCAATTTCTTTGTCATCTGCAGATTTATTTTAAGTAGGGGGGGGAATCAATTTAAATCGTAAATCAGATTTTTTGTGAAAACAATCAGGGATTTTTTTTTTTTAGGCCATATCGCCCAGCCCAACTCCGCCCTGCGGCCCTTTGCTGCATGTCATTCCCCCTCTCTCTCCCCTTTCATGTCTTCAACTGTCCAGTATAAATAAAGGCAAAAATGCCCAAAAAATAATCTTAAAAAAATAAATAAATAAAAAATAAGACTGGTCTGAAGCCACAAAAGCCTTTAAACAACCTGTAAACAGACTGAAAATTGGTTGCGTTCCCCTTTTTAAGATGATGTTCACAAGGTGATAAAGTGTCTGTCCAGAGAGAACTTAACATATGGAATGATAAACAAGCGCACATATACAGTATGTGATCTGGACAGGACTAACATCTGATCACCCAACCTCCCCTAAAGAAATAAATCCCATCCAAACACTGCTATAGGCATAAATTCAACAATGTATCCCAGACAACATTGTTTTCACGCTCTCCCACATTTTCCACACCTGTTTATTGCAATAAAACTTGTGTTAATGTTGATAAACAATACACTTGGCTTAAAGTTGTGATCTTTATAACAGCGGGACGTACATATGGATCCTCGAACATGATCACGCTGGAAGGCACCATATGTTCCGCTGTCCAATTATTTTAAGTAGACTTTTTAAAACGACCAAAAACAAAGTGTGTAAGAAGATCCACAAGAAATAAATACTGTCAAAGAAAAAGAGGGAGTGAGAGCGCTGGCAGCAATTATCATGACCCAAGCACTCAGAACACAGCAGTAACCTTGCTGAGGGAGGTTTGGAAGGACTAATATAGTATTTAATATACTTGTAACTCTAGATTCTTTATGCAAGAAGTTCTATTACAGATTTTTTCTTTCCCCAAAATGTTTCCAACGCTGATGTTAGCAATGCTTTTATGAGAAAAAAAAAAGTAACTTTACTACAAATTGATGATACATTTTAATGGAGTAAGGCTCCTCTGTCAGACAAGTTGATTAAGAAATACACTAAATGCATACTTTAATTACATATGAGGCTTCCAGTTCCTGGCTGTGCAGTATTACCTAAGTCACTACAATGAGAAATAATTAACTTTTTGCATGAGGATGGCATCATCTGCCTTTTAGGAATTAAAACTGCAGGTGACACACTGATTTCAACAACAAGGAAGTGTTGGCCTACCATTGCGTGGAAAGGCGTTGAGCTGGTGGTTGATATCGAGGGAGCAGGGTTTGCGTGTGACGGCTGTAGTCACGGACTCATACGGGTTGTCCTCGTCCTCTGGCAGGAAAACATCCAGAGATGGCGAGGCGACAATCTCTGCTGAACGCTTTGAATCCTGGGAGAAGGGCAGAGAGAAAAACACATATAGAGAAATGTAAGGGCAATCCGTTAAACATACCACATTACCCAGTAACAGAGTGTGCACAATCTGATGGAAAAAGTGGTTTAAAACTACCAGCAATTCCACATTCATTGAGCTAAACACAAACACACAACCATTATTAATTATGTACTGGAGCCATACTGGCCTATTATCCCTTCCAACAGACCCATACATTATGTATTATGTTGATAAATTGTGTTTGGAAAGCAAATTAGGAGCCCTCTTAGTGAGTTTAGATGCACAATATTACACCAAAGAGAGTCATTTTGAGTTAATTAGCTGAATGTGATGTCTGCACATAAAGCACAGCAAACACGGCAAAAGAAAAGCAAAAGGAGACGTTTAATGTGAGCTTGCTAATGTGTGGTAAAGAGTGTCTATCCAGGGCCAAAGGTCCCCATCTTTTTGTTTATATTTGCCTGAGGTGCATCATAAGAAACAGAAAGAAAACAACACATCAGCTCAGTAATCTCTCAGTTCAGCTCAAGGCTATCCATTCAAGTCAAACCACGTCGTTCACACATTTGGATTATCATGAAAGATTTAGGTCGATGCTCAAAGCAAACACTGAAAATAAAGGGTTGTAAAAAGTTTGAACCTTTCTTTCTGCTTCTCTCTTAACGGACCGAACTTTTGGGTTTTGTTTTCTTTGATCAACGAGGTTACGAGGAAAAAAAAAAGAGCTGTATCAAGGTCTCTGCAAGTGCTGCTGGAGTTCTGACCTCTTTAAACTTCTTTTCTCTCTCCATGCACCTTGTATGTAGGTGAAGCTGTGCCAAAAACCCCACTCTGCTTCTATTATGCGACTCTGAGACGCACTCACTGTGAAAGAACAATACTACACCAACATCATCCAGTCTCTCACTGCAAGCAATGATGACGGTCTTACAATAAAGTTGTTCTATATACTACCAGTGCTGGAGTTTTGACCTCTTCAGTCTCAATTTCTCAACTTCCATCTCCTACAAAACTGTGAGACCGGCAAAGATTAGGGATAAGTAACAGGGAATCGTATGTTGATTAATCTGGTAAGAATCAGTCCATCATTTTTAGATTTAAGGGTTTTATGTGATAAATGTGCAAGAAAATAGCTACACCGCAAAATCCTTTAACATTTTACAGATATGTTTTATAGAGAGATACAATGGCTTTTTTTCAATGTATTAACTCCCTAACTGATGAAAGAGGGGGCTGTTATTAAAGCGTAACTTTCACCAAAATGCAACCTAGGGTCTTTTTGTGAATGTACCCGAGTGAAAAGAGGAGCTGCAGCAATGTGCAGTACAACAAAAATATGGTGTTTTTTGAAAATTAAACCATGTAAACCTATTCTGGTACAACCTCAAAATACAATTATGAACCCGAAAATGAGCATAATATGGCCACTTTAAGATCTATCCTCTGACGGTGCAATAGCTTCACACATGGTGTGAATGAATTTTAAAAAAAACAGCAAAAGAACTGATGAGAAACGGGACACAAAATTCCCTCAAACACAACAGAGAAAGAAACCTGCAAGCAGGTTTACCAATTAATGCGACCAGGAGTACGAGACCATCTCTGAATAAATATGACTTCATTTGTTATGCTTGGACAGGCAAAAACATTTCAACAAATATATTTTTTAGTGTTGGATCCTACTGTAGCCGGAATCCTTTCCTGTCTCTCTCTTAACTGTCTTGGAAAGAAAAAAATCCATCCATCCATCTTCGTCCGCTTATCCGGTATCGGGTTGCGGGGGTAGCAGCTCCAGCAGGGGACCCCAAACTTCCCTTTCCCGAGCCACATTAACCAGCTCCGACTGGGGGATCCCGAGGCGTTCCTAGGCCAAGTTGGAGATATAATCCTTCCACCTAGTCCTGGGTCTTCCCCGAGGCCTCCTCCCAGCTGGATGTGCCTGGAACACCTCCCTAAGGAGGCGCCCAGGGGGCATCCTTACCAGATGCCCGAACCACCTCAACTGGCTCCTTTCGACACGAAGGAGCAGCGGCTCTACTCTGAGCTCCTCAAGGATGACTGAGCTTCTCACCATATCTCTAAGAGAGACGCCAGCCACCCTCCTGAGGAAGCCCATTTCGGCCACTTGTACCCTGGATCTTGTTCTTTCGGTCATGACCCAGCCTTCATGACCATAGGTGAGGGTAGGAACGAAAACAGACCGGTAGATTGAGAGCTTTGCCTTCTGGCTCAGCTCTCTTTTCGTCACAACGGTGCGATAAATTTAATGTAATACCGCATCCGCTGCGCCGATTCTCCGACCAATCTCCCGCTCCATTGTCCCCTCACTCGCGAACAAGACCCCAAGGTACTTGAACTCCTTCACTTGGGGTAAGGACTTATTCCCTACCTGGAGAAGGCACTCCATCGGTTTCCTGCTGAGAACCATGGCCTCTGATTTAGAGGTGCTGATCCTCATCCCAGCCGCTTCACACTCGGCTGCGAACCGATCCAGTGAGTGCTGAAAGTCACAGGCCGATGATGCCATCAGGACCACATCATCTGCAAAAAGCGGCGATGAGATCCCCAGCCCACCGAACTGCAACCCCTCTCCACCCCGACTACGCCTCGTTATCCTGTCCATAAATACTACAAACAGGATTGGTGACAAAGCGCAGCCCTGGCGGAGGCCAACTCTCACCTGAAATGAGACCGACTTACTGCCGAGAACCCGGACACAGCTCTCACTTTGGTCGTACAGAGATTGGATGGCCCTGAGAAGGGACCCCCTCACCCCATACTCCCGCAGCACCTCCCACAGTATCTCCCGGGGGACCCGGTCGTACGCCTTCTCCAGATCCACAAAACACATGTAGACCGGTTGGGCATACTCCCAGGCTCCCTCCAGGATCCTTGCGAGAGTAAAGATGTAGTCCGTTGTTCCACGACCAGGACGGAATACGCATTGTTCCTCTTCAACCTCAGGTTCAACTATCGACCAAACCCTCCTTTCCAGCACCTTGGAGTAGACTTTACCGGGGAGGCTGAGAAGTGTGATACCCCTGTAATTGGCACACACCCTCTGGTCCCCCTTTTTGAAAAGGGGAACCACCACCCCAGTCTGCCACTCCTCAGGCACCGTCCCAGACTTCCACGCAATGTTGACAATGTACCCCTCCACACCCAGAGTTTTACGCATTTCTGGACGGATCTCATCAATCCCTGGGGCTTTGCCACTGTGGAGTTGTTTAACTACCGCAGCAACTTGAATTGACAACAATCCCCCATCATCCTCCAGCTCTGCCTCTACCATAGAGGGCATATTAGTCGAATTTAGGAGTTCCTCAAAGTGCTCCTTCCACCGCCCTATTACCTCCTCAGTTGAGGTCAACAGCATCCCATCCTTACTGTACACATCTTGGATGGTTCCCCGCTTCCCCCTCCTGAGGTGGTGAACGGTTTTCCAGAAGCACCTTGGTGCCGACTAGAGATGCACCGATTGACCGGCCGGTGACCGGAATTGGCCGATTTTCACGTCATCGGCCATGACCGGGGACCTGCCGGTCAGACTGACATATGCCGATTTTATGCCGGTCAAATGCACTCAGGCGCCGCATGATTTACATCGCGCAACAGCAACACAACACGTGCACATGCAGGGTTTCCACTATATGCATGTAGCAGCGGCGCACTGCCGCTACATCAGCTGTTTATGAAATGTCATACAGTCGTAATTATACACGGCTCAAACAGTCAGCCGCTCTCTCTCTCCCCCCTCTGAGGCTGCACTCACGCAGGTCCTGTGAAATATGACAACTACAGTTTATCGGAAAATAGCGTTGGGCACACTGACTTTGATGAATTTACTGTTCATCAGACCCCAGATGAGACGAGAAGCTAACGTTAGCAAACGCTGTGATCCCTCTGCCTCTGTCGACCCGCTGGCCGCTGTAGGAGACGCTGTGAATAAAAAAATTTTTTTTAAAAAGAGACGCTGTATTCCTCCGACAAGCTGTATTAACGTTACTGTTAAAAACGCTTTCCAGGTTAGTGGGGCTGCATACCGCTCAAAACCAACATTAAAAACGTAGTAATCTTTAAAGAGTTTAGTTTTGTTGTTAAACTGTGTGTAAAATGAGCGGTGACGTTAAATCATCTGTTTCAGGTAACGGCACTCTAGGGTACCGTCTATTTGCTGGATTGTCCCGAGGTAATTGTCGGTAGCTTACGTTAGCAGATAAGCCTCTTGACAGCAACGGTAGTGTTCACATTTATGCACAATGACACATAACGCAAACTTGCTAAAAAAGAACTACACGCTGTTTTCAGGTAACGCTACTATTGACATTCAAACAGGCCTGTGTGTGCGTTTTGAGAAATATCTTTATAGCCTACTGCATTAAGGCTATATTTATTTTATTTTTATTTGTTATTTTTATATTATTTTATTGCCATTACCTGTTTGCCCTGTTTTCATACATACAGAAGTTTAGTTTGCTAAATATATCAAATTTCTTTTGTTGGATAATGGATGTGAAAAGAAGGAAATGGTTCTTCTATAACATTGCACTTTAGATGTGTGTGAATTTCCCACCAGGAGTAATTTATATAGTTGTATTTTATAGCGATCGATTATCTATTTAAAAAATGTTCTATGCAAAATGTAACATTTTCTATTAAAGAAAAGATAGAAAATAAATATCTGTGTGTGCTGTAAAGTGGTTAGAAAAAATGAAATCGGAATCGGCTAAAATCGGTATCGGCTGGCCTAACTCAAAGAAAATCGGAATCGGCCTAGAAAGTTGTAATAGGTGCATCTCTAGTGCCGACCGAAAGTCATTCTCCATGTCTTCTCCGAACTTCTCCCACACCTGCTGCTTTGCCTCTTTCACGGCAGAGGCTGCAGCCCTTCGGGCCCTTCGGTACCTTGCAACTGCCTCTGGAGTCCTCTGGGATAAGATATCCCGGAAAGACTCCTCCTTCAGTCGGACGGTTTCCCTGACCGCCGGTGTCCACCACGGTGTTCGTGGGTTACCGCCCCTTGAGGCACCTAAGACCGCAGCTCCTCTCCGTAGTTTCAGCAATGGAAACTCTGAACATTGTCCACTTGGGTTCAATGCCCCCAGCCTCCACAGGGATGCACGAAAAGCTCCGCCGGAGGTGTGAGTTGAAAGTCTGTCGGACAGGGGCCTCCTCCAGACGTTCCCAACTTACCCGCACTACCCGTTTGGGCTTACCAGGTCTGTCCAGCATCTTCCGCCACCCCCTGACCCAACTCACCACCAGATGGTGATCGGTTGACAGCTCCGCCCCTCTCTTCACCCGAGTGTCCAAAACATACGGCCTCAGATCAGATGAAACGATTATAAAATCGATCATTGACCTTTGGCCTAGGGTGCTCTGGTACCAAGTACACTTATGAGCATCCCTATGTTCGAACATGGTGTTCGTTATAGACAATCCATGACTTGCACAGAAGTCCAACAACAAACAACCACCCTGGTTTAGATCAGGGAGGCCGTTCCTCCCAATCACGCCTCTCCATGTGTCTCCATCATTGCCCATGTGCGCGTTGAAGTCCCCCAGCAGAACTATGGAGTCCCCCACTGGAGCCCCATGCAGGACTCCACTCAAGGTCTCCAAGAAGGCTGAATACTCCGAACTCTTGTTTGGTGCATATGCACAAACAACAGTCAGAGTTTTCCCCCCCACAACCCGCAGGCGTAGGGAAGCGACCTTCTCGTCCACCGGGGTAAACTCCAACATAGCGGCACTCAGCCGGGGGCTTGTGAGTATCCCCACGCCCGCCCGGCGCCTCACACCCTGGGCAACTCCGGAGAAGAAAAGAGTCCAACCCCTATCAAGGAGTATGGTTCCAGAACCGAGACTGTGCGTAGAGGTAAGCATCACCTAATCTAACCGGTAGCACTCCACCTCCCACACAAGTTCCGGCTCTTTTCCCCACAGAGAGGTGACATTCCACGTCCCCAGAGCCAGCGTCTGCTGCCCGGGTCTGGTCCGTCGAGGCCCCTGACCTTCACTGCCACCCGTGTGACAAGAGAAGAAAATGAAAATATATAATCTGTAAATGAGTAAAATATAATAACTTAATTACATGCATAATTACTTAATTAAATGATTCAATTAATTAAATGAGTACATTTTAATTAATCTTAAAAAAAAAAGTAACCTCTATCCATTTTATGATACGGCTCTCACTAAAAAAAAAAGTAAATCCTGAAACACACTAGAAAAAAAAACAGTTGTCATTTCTGACAGTATGTTATTATATCTGACTTCGGGTATTCGAGGAGAATTTCAGATTGCATTTTGCTGCAGCATTGGTGAAAAGGTTGAGACCCAAAGGGCTCCAAGAGAGAGCTGAGGACCAAAAGGTCCCTTATCTCTGAGGCAGATGTGTACCCAGAAAGAATGAAAAACAAGAGTGAGTGATGTGAACCAGGGGAAAAGGTTACAGGGACGAGCGTCATTTCAGCCAAAGAGACAAAACATTTCTTTAAAGCAACGCAGCCTCCTGATGTCTTCCTTTTCCCTTTAACGCAACACTCTATCATCATTTCCGAAGTGTCACTTGGCAACCTGCCCCTGGTTGTACCTTTCCCCATGTCACCATAGTATTAAGTTGTGGTTGTGGCTACGACAGTTCTCAACCGTGCGCCACATAAATCTCTCAACCCTCTGACTCTCTCTCTCTCCCTCCCCCCCCTCTCAGCCTCCTTTCCTCATTCAACAGCCATTAATCTTCCTTTCATCATCTGCTACTACATTACCCAGACTGCACCAGGCCATCAATCACACACTGAGCACACTCAAAATGGATTAATCATTCTGGCTGACAGAACAATCAGTCCCTTGATGATTTCTCTCACTCACACTCAATCTCAGAATTTCACACAACATTTTATTAAAAGGTCTACAAACTACCCCCCCCCCCCCCCCTTCGGTTCCCCCCTCCCTTTTCTCTCCCCATCAGCACTCAATTAGAATGCCATTACCAGCTAATAGAGACCCAGTCAGTCTTTTATGCCTTCACTGTGGCCCGGCCTCAGCTGATACAGATTTGACGTGACAACCTGGTTAGGTGCAGATTTCACTCACAGAGCTGAAAGAAGGCTGAGAGCACTCTGATGGAGCCATACAGAGCTGCTGCGAGTTCCCTGCTCCTACAGTACATAAAGACTCTGAATTATAAACTGTATCTGACAGCTCAGATTAAAGGAGCCATTAATCATCTTCATATTCATTTTGAGGGTTTAGTCAAATTGTGATTTCGAAAGCAAGAGGTGGCCTTAACAAACCACTAAACTGCATTTCATACAGTGTGTTGACATGCACTTAGGTAGCCTATTTAAGCTTGGCTTTCGGCAGTATCCTGATTTCTAAAACCCATGTAAACCAGAAACCAGGATTCTGTAATTGGGGTAGATACTTGTCATTTGTTTTGCCAGGTATTGTACGCTGGAATGGAATGGAAACAGCAACCTCTGCTAGTTGTGTACAAAACGCAGGACACCGGAGTGAGATTGTAGACTGAGGTTTGTCTCCAGAGTGCTGCATTTGGTAAGGGTCAGGCAACGAGTAGTTCAGTTAAGGTTAGTGTAATCGTGGTTTGGGTTAAATGTTTATAAAGTATGTCCTGTCTCGCACTTAGGTCACTTTTTACTTTTTTAATATTTAGCCAAGACCACAAACCCTAACATTAAAAAAAAAAAAAAACGGTGAAAGTGCTTAAATATAAACAAATCCTGCTCTAGTTGCTGCGTGCAGATAGTGCAGGAAAAATAAATGATATAGTGGTGAGAAATATAGTGAGAAACAGTCAGTGCACATTTTTCTGCAGAAACATTCAGTATCATTCTGCAACTTGGCAGATACAATAATCTTCCTCACAATATTGTCAGAAAACGTAATCCCTGCAGAATTAAGATTCATACTAAACATATTTGTCTTTGCAAATTATTTGTAATTTCTCAGAGAAAGGGTTGCTATGACAGCAACATTTAAACACATAATCGTCATATTCAAAATAATTCCATCCAAAGTCTGACTCAGACTGAAACCATCACAAAGTGGGCTCTAGAAGTCAAAGTCGGTTTCAATTTCTTACAATTCAAACACAAAAAGCTGTGCTCTCACTACAGAGCCTGTCCTCTCACTGCACCATCAGCCCTTCGACACACACTCAACACATTGCATCACTATGACAGTTAAAGTATGAAAGTAATTCGTCCAAAATAAGGATAAGGTAGGGGAGGAACCTGATTATTGACTGCTGCATGTAAACATGGATTTACAGAACATGTGTTGTTCGAATTCCTGCATAACTCGATTCCTCGGAGTAACCTGGTTCCTTGTAAAAACATAAAAGTGCAACAGTGTGTGTGTCACTTGCACAAAGCTGGAAGAGGGTGCAGTTCTTCAGAACAAATCAAGATAAAGTTTCAATGTTACTGGAAGTGAAAGTAGATTCAAATCAAAACAGAGACAAAGGGAGAGCATCGTCTTTAAACAGGACGTGACAGGATTAATGGGAAATGTGCGGTCCTAATTTAAAAACATGACCCTAGCTCTAATATTTCTGATGAAAGACAGCCGTGAGATTGAGGGTATCATACATCACAGCCATGGTCTCATTTGTTTGCAGTAATTACCAAGATGTCACCATGAATTAACAATGAAATACGGGAAGTTTTAAAATGCCACAGGTGGAGTAGCATCATTAACAGATGCGCTGAAGAAAGCACATGAGACAAGCTCCAAGACAGAATGAGTTTAGGAAAGAGATTCCTCTGTAGTGTCTACATAGAGAAATACAATTAAAAGGAGAGAGGGAATAGATAGAAAGCAGTAAATGAAATGAAAGAAAAGACGAAGAATCACTAATAGCGTGTACTTTCACCATGTGCTCGGTCTATTCTTGCCTACCCTTCAGCACTTTTCCTGTCCCTTATCTCTCTTTCACTTCATCTCTCATTATTCCTGTTACTCTAAATCTCCAACAGAAAGAGAGGCCAAAGCTGACAGGGGTAGCAAAACCCATCGCCCTGGGTAAAGACAGGGAGGGATGTAAACACAGGTAGATCAAAGGACACCAGGATCCAACTCAACACTTACTTTGGAGTTTGTGTCAGAGAATCCAAAGGAGACGAGCAGGAGACAGAGCGGGAAGAGGAAAATGAGTTTGTATTGAGGAAGGGAAGCAGAGGAAGTGGGAGTGCATTAAGTTAGGAGCAGCGAGTTCCTCACACACAGAAACATACAAAAAACACACAGAAAGTGAAGTCAAGTACAAGCAACATGCTTGATTTCTCACACACAGTACAACAAGAAGGCAATGGTAAAATATCCAACTAAGCTGCATTGAGGTGAGCAACAAGCTTTCGCCAGCAGAAAACTACTGTGCACTCAATCTCAAAGAGGACACTCACTGGAAAGAAATCCAGGAAAGTCCAGAGTGAAGCCTGGGAGCAGCTGAAGATCTAGAGTTGAAATTAATCCAGCAGTGTGACAACAGGTTTAGCTATCTGATATTTTGATGTATCTCACCTCTTCTTACCACTCAGCCTTGGAGGGGTCAGACGGATTTAAAAAGTGGGAGAAAAGTCTTCACACGGTTCGATATGAGCAGTCCCTCGTACAAACAAACACACTCGGTCTTGATTCATTTCCCTCCCTCCACCCTCCTTCCCTCTCTATCTTTCGGGGCAGAGATAGGACACAGAGAAACTTGTGTCTGAGCTGAGCAGGAAGAGAGCAGACAAACAGAGGCCTACTTTGGCCACTAATTAGCAGGTCGTATGCAGCTCCCGACCAACTGCAGAGGCCAGATTAAGAGTGTTTGTGTGTGTGTGTGTGTGTGTGTGTGTGTGTGTGTGTGTGTGTGTGTGTCAAGGCGCCTGCACGTGACCAAAAAATAGTATGTAACGGTGTGTGATTATATCTTTGTAATAACGCAGTGTGGTGTCTTTATGCTTGCAGCAGATACATGATGTGTGTGATCATGTGAGAGCCTATGTGCATACTTTGTTTGTGTGTTTCTCTGTGTATGCAAAATTGAGTCTGCTTGTATTATATACTGTGCGTGCGTGTATGGCTGATAACCCAAATAGGAAATGTGCTGCTGCTTTGGTCACGTCCGAGGAACTTCTATCAAACAGTCTTAATTCCTGTGACTCTCTCTTCCTCTCTGTCTCGGTTTAACCCTTCATGTATACTGTAGCAGTCACAACCCAACCCATTGCTTCCCACTGTATACTGAGTTCATAGGTCATCAGATATGAATAGAGGCTATAATTTGCTGGCATTTCCTCACGGAGGCTATTTGATTAGAGAGAAAAGGGAGGGGTGGACACCAGAGAGGACAAAGGGCCCTCTGAGGCCCTCAATAAGGGGAGAGACAGAGAGAGAGGTGCAGTCATGAGAGGGCAGTACTAGAGAGACACACTGACCCCCCCCCCCCAAAAAAAAAGAGATGAAAAATTAAAAAAAGATTGCAGCATCTAAAACTGGAAGGCAGCAAAAGACAGCCCATTCCCTGACTCAAGATGATACACGGCAAATACACTCTTTCAGGGAGTGCGATGAGCAGATTAGCAATAATGTCATGACTTTGTTGTTAATTAGCCTATTTTAGCATGAATTATAAAAGCAGGGGAATGAGCTAGCCTGGCTCTACTCAAAGTTAAATGCTAACATATTTGCAATAATAATGCTAACATGCTGATGTTAAGCAGGTCTCATGTTCACCATGTTAACCATCTTAGCTTAGTGTGTTAGCATGCTAATTAGAACTAACACCAAGTAAAGCTGAGTCTAAATCAAGATTCAAAGACTAAAAAATCCTTTATTAATCCCACAATAGGGTAATTCACAATGCTGCAGCAGCAAGGGGTAGTGCAAAAAAGTACAAAAATAATGGAAATATATTTGCAGCTTTTTCTTGACTATCAATAGGTTACCATTAACTCTGTGCAGCGTCTTCAGCTATAGTGCTTGATTCTAGATATGGTTGTGAGCATAGACATTTGTCTCTGTATGATGGTTCAAATGGTTCAAAACCTTACAGAGAACGTCACTGTGATGACAAGACTTCAGGGAAGCTGCACACAGTCACTGCACCCGATTGTTGTTCACCAAGATATTTGTTCCAATGTAACACTTCCAATATATATATTATTTATCCAGAAATGTTGAGCAAAAATGTAGATAAAAGGTTAATGGCAGGAAAACAAGACATGAGGAATACAGGCGTGAAAAAGATGAGATAAGAGAGAAATATAGAGGGCACTTGTTGATCTTCATGAGAAATGAGAGAGAAGGAGGCAAAGAGTGGAATAGTAGTGGTGCAGGTTGGTCAGAGCAGCGAGCAGGGATTGCTTTGCAGAATTGGATTTCCCTCCATGGCTGGCTAATCCCACAGAAATCAGCTAACTGAGCCACCCACAGGACAGTGACAGTCACTCCTTAGAAAATAACACCCTTCACATTCCCCATGACGGCTGCTGTATTGAGCAAAGCTCTAACTGTGGCTTCCCCTGGCTCCGCGCTTAATCCCACAGACACGGCAAGCAGCCAGAGCAAGAGGCCGCTGACAGAGAGCCACCGCTGTGTGACCGAACTTTCACTGTGTTTAACTGCAAGCCTGACAACTTTGAAAGTTTCAGGTATGTGTGCTGCAGTTTGAACACTTTGATGTTCTACAAACAGTAACAAAGGTTTAATGAAACATTTCAATACATACTAGTACAAGATGAGACAAGAAGAGATTAGATAAGCATTTGCATTAATATATTTTGTTCTCTCTTTTTGATGTTTTTTTCTCAAAAGTTTGTTTTAGCACGTGCACATTTCTGTATGTACCAGGGGTTGATGCATAGATTGTACATACGTGAAGCCAAAACATCTGGATAACCCCCCTGTTGGCTGGCTGCAGTGTAGGTCATAAACCCCACCCCCTCCATGTTAGCGGATGGGATAGGAAGTACACTTTCACACTTTCATAAGACCTACCACAGGATGAGGAAGAAGTCCTACTGAGCAACGTCAAAAAGTCATGTGAAGTGTTTCTACTTCTACTGTAGTTTGTAAAACTCTTAGTTATGCTTCTTTTTTTTCTTTGCAGATCAGCTTTTTAAGAATTTAATTTATTTCCATAAAACGGAATAAAAAACAATTAAACAATAAAACTAGAAGGGCACTCAGAGAGCACAGACCTGCGCCAAGGCCATGACCTATCTCACAATGTTAACAAAACTTGTTAACTAACAAAATGCTTCCACCAAGCAACATGAAAATCGTTTTTTTTCCATAATCCTGCTGATAAACAAACAAACCGAAAACATAACCTCCTTGGCGGAGGTAATAAAAGGGCACTCAGTAACTCGCTTGTTTTGCTGAATGAGTTCTCCTTGTTCTTTGTGAACTAGAGTGGTGACCCAGAGTGCCAATTTGTTTTCTCCTTCTTATTACTTTAATGGGTGCTCTGCTTTTAATAGCAATCATGATACAGGAAATTGTTTTAGGGGATGCTTACTTCCCATCAGATTCACAGCATCCTTGAACACACAGTATGACAGCTGTTCTGCCTTTGTTTCTGGGATAGTGAAATATTGTGTGTGTATATATTTATGATGTTGTGTGTTGGGGATCCCAAAAGCACTTCTGTTTTTTTTACAGAGATGTTGTAGATTCTGTAATTGTAATTTGAATCACTAAAAATCTACAATTTGTATGTGACATATGCAAAACCTCCTTTCCTTATAAAGCATCCAGTTCTAACAGTGCTCAGTGGTTTAGCACATATCTGTAAGGACACCATGAATCCCCTATAGATGTTCAATTAGATGTTCAATTCAGCCAGAGGGAAAAATAAAGACTGGAAGTAATGAAATAAAATGTAAGGTAAGAGAACAAAGGTCAGAAAGAGGAGAAGGAAGTGGAACATTAGAGCTCAAATTATCTGTCACAAAGTAATTCTCCTTAAGACATCCAGGTATGGGTCTGTGACATTAAACTGTAGCTCAGAAACAACTTGTGATTCTTCCTACTTCCTGTATAATAATGTCTTCATTATAACCTGCTGAGGTCTCCACATACGTCTTAAAAGTAATAAGTTGACATTTTTGGGAAAAGTCATCTTTTTTTTAATGATTTAAATGAAAAGATCAATACCTCTCTTAAATCTGTTATTTAGCTTTTGAGGTGAAGATAGGTAGGCTGATTTTTAGCCATGCTAGCAGCATGGCTGCATGAATGGCAATGTTGTTCGGCCAGCCTGAAATATCTAAAATACATGCCACACTAATCACACTCCCATTAGTCTCAGTTGTACTTTGTGTTCAGCACTAATAAGAAAATGTTAGCATGTTTGCTGTAGCTTAATGTTTACCGTACAAACATGAGTAGCACTAATCTTACTAAATACCTCATCTGACTCTTAGCAAGAAAGCAAAAAGGCACATCTCCTAAAATGTTGAATTACTGCTTTAACAGTGACCTGTGACTCTTTTCCAGGGACTCATACATCTCTAGACTACTGATTTGATTAAATTTAACTTTTTTTTCAACAGCAACTGTGTGCTAACATCGTTAGCTCTGCATTGTCATCTGGGGCCACAATACAGTATTTCATATGAAATATGAACTCTACAGTTACATCAAGACTCAGATAAGATGTTTTACACACACATCTGCTTGTGCACAATACATTTACTTTAAATATGAATTTAGTAAATCACTCATGGTGTTTGTCTTGTTTAAATAGGAAGGCCAGAATAGCCTAATTAAAACATATTTAATTTATACATAAATACACAAAAAAGCAAATGCTCCCCATATCTCTGCCTGTCACCTGTGTGTGTGTGTGTGTGTGTTTGTGTGTGCGTGTGTGAGAGAGAATGTGCTTTGTGTGTAAATCCTTGGAATGTCAGCTTGGTTTGGACACACAACAGCACTAAATGATTGCACACAGGCTCTTCTGAAGCATTATAGGATTTCATGCATTGCTAAAGGGCACTTCAACACCAGTGGCATGGTTGTTGTAATATACGGTAGTGCTAGTACTGTGGGGGGCACTTTTTCCCTGTTGGTGGTCTTTATTTATTGAAGCTCCTACGCCTCTTTCTCCAATCTTGTCTTCCTTTTCCTGCTTACCTCAAGGACGACGAGATATGTCAGGCTTCACACACACACACACACACACACACACACACACACACACACACACAGAACATCTCACGGGCAGCATAACTATGTGTGCCTGTGTGTGCCAATCTATTTCAGTAAAAAAGTATTTGACAGCAGCTATAGGTGTGTGTGTGTGTTGAAGGTTAGGTTGACAGTCTATAGCTGCAGAGTGTGCAGGGCATAAAGCTGTTAACAAGAACTAAGTGTAAGCATAGAGCTGCATCACGTCCTGCAGAGAGAGAAAAGGAGAAGTGGGAAATAACTGCAAGGAAAAAAAAAGACAAGAGTAGAATAACGAATTAGGCTGAATTTTGATGTTTGTATTTTACATTTGAATTAGTGTTTTAATCTAATAAAATGAATAACTAATTAAAATCCACAAAACAAAGGCAGAAACATCGATTCACAATAAATTTAATTAAAAAACTTTCCCAATTTTACCCCAATAAACACGCTTCTCACCACACGCATACATTTTAACTTATCACAAAAAATGCAACCAGGGGACAACAGCTAATCAAACCGCTGCTTTAAAGCTTGAGTGCGTAACTTTTTGATATTAATGAAGGCTTGCGCGATCACGGAAGGCTTGTATCATGTGGACGCGCCGACAGTTTTGTTGTCATTACTTAGAATTCCTCATGGGGGAGACAGAAACTACGCACTATAGCTTAAAATATATAATGGCATTATTATTACAGCCTAACTCTCCATAATATTGAACTACTCAAATTAGATATTAGAAAACGTATGAACCCAAACCGTTTACTCCCACAAGGCACATTCAGTCCTTCATTTACAGGCTTCTAAAGCTCTCCACATCATCTCTGCCCTCTCAGAAACACCTGCCTTTGATGTTCCTTAACATCTCCAAGAGTCCTCGTCCATTTCCAAGAGTTCCCCCCCCCCCCAACTCCTGTAAAACTCCCTGGGCTGAGAACATTAAAAAGTCAGCAACCAACCAGGAAAAATGGAGAAAGAGAAATATAATTGGAAAGTGCGAGTGTGGAGAAAGAGAGGGATGAGGGGGAAAAAAAAACAGGAAGAAGTAGTAAAGGTGGTGAAAAGAGGAGTGAAGCTCAGGGACACAGTCGGGAAACGCTGACGCACATATCTTCTGACGACATCTGCTGATGCGGATTGAGATTTGTCAATGGTCGACATCCCATGCCTGATACCTTATGAATTCTGTGTTGCCTGGCAACCCTGCCGACCTTGCTCTATCTGAATATTTTTTCTCACATCTGTTCATTATCTTTCGCTCTACTTCATTTAGGTCTGAACTTCTTTATTAAAGTCGACATCGCTGAGGAAACCTCCTCCATACACACTTTGGCATCAGTCGGCGTTCCACATGGTGATGGTGGGAGGAAACCTGAGGCTGGCAACGAGAATTCACAACAAGGAAAGCATCCTTATGTAGGCACGTATGCGCGCGCGCGCACACACACACACACACACTGTGTGTCTCACTATCTTTGTGGGGACCCGTCATTGACATAATGCATTCCCTAGCCCCTTACCCTAACCATCACAACTAAATGCCTAACCTTAACCCTTACCCTAACCTAATTCTAAAACCAAGTCTTAACCCTCAAACAGCCCTTTAAACTTGTGGGGTCCAGCATTTTTGCCCCACAAAGCTGTCCAGACCCCACAAGTATACTGTATTCCTGGTTTTTGGACCCCACGAATGTAGTTAAACAAGAACACACACACACACACACACACACACACACACACACACACACACACAAATTATATGCCATATTCATTAGCTTGGAACAGAGTGCACTCTTTCCTGTTTTTCTGGTTAATGTAATGCAGCACAGTCTGACAGGTGTATTATATATTGAAACATTAATAATCACATTCATTTAATTTGTGCATGCACCTGCTTTGGCATGTGCACACTTACTTAAAAAAACAAAAACACTTCATTGCAGTCTATTAGATATGCTTTTCTAAAACTAATACAGGCAGCGGATACGATATTTCTGCAAAAAATATTACCACCATAAAAAGGTTATATTGTTCAGGGTTTTTTTTTTTTTTTTTTTTATTGTTTTAACAAAGTGTGTTCATTTTGGAAGATGTTTGCGGTGCTGGTTTATTTTACAGCATTATATATTAAAACTGAAAAGGGCCGAAAATAAAATCTGTTAACGCCGCTTTACATTTTTGTATTAAAATATTAAATATATTTCACTACATACTGTAAGCAACACAGGAGAAAAAAAAACATCTTTACTCAATAATAATTTACACAAAAAAATGGAAAACTGCTTTATCAAGACTGTGTTTTCATTTCAGATTTTGATTTACAGTGGTTTCTATTTTTTAATGCCAAACTCGGACTGGTGAACAAAAATGACGCTTTTTGCAAGATCTTTTTCCAACAGAGCCCCACCCACGTTACCAATGAGAAGAGCACAGACATATCAAAATCTCTCATGTTAATTAATTGAAATTGTTTTGCAGAAATGTATGGAGGATGCCATCACTTGCAGCTGATTAAAAAAAAAAAAATACAGTTTGGGGGGGCCTTTAAAAATGTTATTTACATATTAAACTAAAGTTTAGACATTGTTACTGCAGGGATCTTTTTTTCTAGATGACTTGTTAGACAAGTCCAGCTCTTTGACTGACAGTCTTGAGTGACAGCTAGACAATCGATACAAAGGTTAGCACACTTCTGCTAAAATATAAAGTGAAAGATCGATAAGTCGGAGAGAGTGAGACGAACATGGGATAAAGGGATGTTAGAATAAAAAAGAATAAAAAGAATTAAGTTGATAGATACACAGGGCAAATTAACACGGTGCTAACATCATTATGTGATAAAAACTATTTCTCTTCCTCACTCAGTATTCTATAAAACCCACACACACACAAACCCACCCACACAAAATCATAATGAAGCCATGCCAAATTCAGACACTGATGCCAACCCTACCCTCATACTCACATTTAAACTGACATGCAAAGTGTTTTTCCTTCTACGCTCCAACATATTAGCGCGCACGCACACACACGCACACACACACACACACACACACACACACAGGTGCAAACCTCTCCAGGGAGTGTGCCAATCATGCAGGCAGGCTGCCAGTATACAAGATAGAGGGTCTGTTGTGTTGTAAATGTCAGATGTCCTACTGTTTGAGCCAGCACGCATCTCACCGATAAACAATCTCCTCTGCACATATGCATACTGTATATATCAGTGGGTATACTCAGGTATGCACAAGATCGAAAGAAGGTGAACTAAGTAGGGCTGTCAGCATTAACGCGTTAATCGCAATGTGATTAAGAGCCGAGCAAAACGCTTCCTTTTTTTATTTTTATTTTTTTTAAATTGCATTAATCGCATGCCGCTATTTATTAATTTATTTTCACTTCACTCGGCTTCGCTTCGTGCCTAACAGGCTACTATTTTGACCCTATGCCGCACTTTGCCATACTTCCTCGTAACACATCCTGCTGCTGCAGGCTGCAGGCATGACGGAGAAAGACAGCAGCAATGAAATCCTGAATGGCGCTTTTTATTTTCCAAAACTCCTGGACAGGTCGAAAGCCATATGCACATTGTGTAAAGCCGAATTAAAATATCACTGAAGCGCGTCAAGCTTGAGCTACCACCTACGGAGCTAAGCATTGTAGTACAGTTAACGTGACTCAGGTTGATGCTAGCAGGCTCAGGCAAAGCAGTATTTTGGAGAGTGCTACTTGCCGACCTGTGGATGAAACCAAATCCAAAGAAATTACTACCGCTCTTGCAAAATGGGTGGCAACTAACTGCAGACCTGTCAGCATCGTAGAGGACTCGGGTCTTAAAGACTACGGTCAAAATTAATCACGATTAACTATAGAAATTCAGCGATTAATCGCGATTAAAAAAAATAATCGTTTGACAGCCCTAATATATACATATACATACATATACACACACATATACAGTAAATACATACATGCATACATATACATATATACATATACACATATACATACATATACATATATACATATACACATATACATACATATATATACATATACACATATATATATACATATACACATATATATATACATATATACATACACACATATATATATATACATACACACATATACACACATATATATATATACATACACACATATACATATACATATACATACACACATATACACACATATACATATAAATATATATACATACACATACACATATATATACACATACACACATATACATATATATATACATACACACATATACATATATATACACACATATACATATATATATACATACACACATATACATACACACATATATATACATACACACATATACATACATATATACATACACACATATACATACATATATATATATATATATATACATATATACACACACACACACATATATACATACATACATACATACATATACACACACACACACACATAAGTCACATTTATATTATACTGTGTATTCCTTTTCTGCTGCAATAGTCACATTTCCCCCACAGGGATTATTATCCTTTTATCTGATCTCATTGTATCAGATATTACATGTTTGAATGTCACTCATTCAAAGTTCATGAATCAAGTCCGACTCATAAAAATGTAAAAGCTTCAAACCTGGAGAGATAAGGAATTTTTTTGGGAAAATTGTGATAATTAAGAAAGAAGGTGAAGACGAAAGATTGGTAGAACAAGCATGAGAGCAAGAAAGAGACAGATACTGAACAGAGTATCCAGAGCGGCCAGGAGAGCCAGCCTGCAGTGACGGCTCATTCGCTGCGTTCCCAAGGTAACCAGTAAAAGTATTCATGCAGCAACAATGGCGATATCAGTAGCCTGTAATTTCACTGTAGTGAAGCAGCGTGTGTGTGTGTGTGTATGTTGCATTATTCTACAGACCATCAGTGACATATGTATACGTTTATTATGAAATGTTGTACAAGTGACACTTACGGCTAGGCTCTGTGTGTGTGTGTGTGTGTGTGTGTGTGTGTGTGTGTGTGTGTGTGTACCTGTGACAGGTTGGAAAAGCCCAGGTGGTGGCAGCCGTTGCAGGGTGTCAGGGCCTCCCAGAATCCAGTGGGGCCACAACTCTTTTCTGCCTCGTCCTCCTCCACGGCCACAGTGAGAGGCGGGGTCAGCCGCTGTGAGCAAATGTTTTTGAAAACTATAAAATCGCTACATCACCAACATAACAAGTAACCATAAACCATAAGGGTCATAAAAACCCCTGTTTGAGATTGCATTATCTTAGAGCAAATAACTGGGATATAACAAAGAGCTGAAAAGAGAAATGTCAACTTCATTTATACAGTGCGAGAAGAGATAGAAAAAACAGAAGACAAAGTGAAGTTACTTCTAAAACTCTAATCAATATTTCTACATTAACAATGGATCAACGGAAAACGTGTAATGTGAAAGGGGTTACAACTCTGCCGTTCTCCTCAGCTCTACAGACCATTGTAGAGTCTTTCAGTTCATTGTTTTGGCTTTCCAAAAAGCCAAGTTGCAGATAAAACTGAAGGACAAAAAACTGAACAAGCATTCATGCATACATTTGATTTCATATAGAGGTTTGGGATATTATTTGTCTAAAAGCAAAACAAAAACCAGGTTTTATTTTCTTTCTTCTATTAAGCCTCAATCTCCAATTTGTGTTAAGATGCAGACGCTCACATTAGAAAAACTCTTAAAACAAGTGGCGCACCATTTAAAGTGTATATGCTTTTGCATTGCTGCTCTGGGTGCCACAATGAGTTAACCAGAAAGGAGAAAGGTGCAGGAACAGCAGAACAACTTTATCACAAACACATGCACTCAGTGTCCTTTCCTGGGGCTCTTTGGCTCCCAGGAGGCAGGCGCGTGGAAGAGCTCTGTGGCATGAGGTGTCAGAGGGCAGATACAACCCACCTGATATCTTAGTGAACCATATGATGCAGCAGAGGACGCAGGTCACAGCCGATTACATAGACAGATATCACCCCTATGTCTGATATGTAGCTTTTTAAAAAGCTGATAGGAGAGTAAAGAGAGAGGCAGAGGGAGAGAGCCGAGGGAGGTCTGATGACGAGAGAAGAAAAATCATCTTCAGAACGAAGGTCCAAAGAAATCAAGGTAAAGAGGGAGAGGATTAAGAGAGAAACCAAGAGAAGATACAGAGGGAGGGAAAGACGGGTGGAAATAGCACCAGAACAGCAACCAGACTGGAGATGGAGGCACAAAATGAAGCTGAAACCAAAAGGTCACCAATCGCTCCAGATAGCAAAGGGCCCTCTGCAATACTGGAATACTGATTGATCATGACAGACGGCAATCCTCACACACACTGCACTGTATGACTACATGAACAATAGACGGATACATCCTTTCATTACAGTAAAAATCAGATATCAGCCAGTGTTCAATTAAAAGGACACCATTAAATTATTCATTACTGAGGACTCCATAACTGATCAATAATACATTAGTTGTCACAGGGAACCCCTTAAGGAATGGATTACTATTTTTTCTACTTAACTAAATAATGTGTTTATTCATGTGAGTGTGTGCATTTTAAGGTATTGTTTAAAGCAGCCAACGTCAACTGGCGGCCCGCGGGCCACATCCGGCCCGCCAAAGCGTTTAGTCTGGCCCGCAGAATAATCATGAATCCAGAAAATGTGAAGAGGAAAAAATGCGTTCCGTTATTTAGCATTTCAAGCATTTACAGCAGGTAACATTACACAGGTAGAGCACAAACCCAGCCCCTGTATTTGCATCTCTATTCACATGCCGGGATTCTGTACAGTGATGCCCGCGCTCCACACACACAGCTGAGCCGAGATGTGTGTGCGTTAAAACACGCAGTACCTGACTGGGAACGATACAGAGAGGATTAGCCTACCAATGGCCGCTGGGGCAGATCAACTCACGCTAGTCTCGTTACTGTAAGTAGGCTACAATAAAATCTTTGTGAGTAAAAAGTCAATACTTATCAATGCACTCACCTGTATAGACAGGCATAAACATGTAGAAAGCGATATTTCAATCTGCTCCGTCTGCTCAGTCCACCGCGCTGTTTTATGCGAACACAGCTCTACTCTGCAAATAGCGAATTTTTACAAACAAGCTAAAACAAAAACTGTCTGTCTGTAGTCTAACTGTTTCTTAGTTTGCCGGGAATCTTGAAATTTGGACAAATTCTTATAAATTTAACTGCTGGCTGAACGAGCCATCCTCTCCGCTGGAGCAGTAAAGCTATGGATGTATTATAAGACCACAACAGACACGTGGCTACTTAATATGCACGTAAATGACGCGATCGTTATGTTCGCGTTCTTCATTGTTGATGATGATGCTGGTTGTATTATTTTTCAACCGCATCGTTTCATTGCAAATGGGTCATACATGACAAATGCATAGCCTGCTTATCAGTCCATTCATCATTCACCATTACCTGACAACAGCCATTTCTTTCTGCAAGCATGTTCCACCAATCAGGACGCTGCATACTACAACCATGTTTCATAATCACAGACTTTAACCATCACTCCTCAGTGAACTGCCTCCTAGTCTGAGATCTTTTTCTAGTTATCATTATGGAGTTTCCATGTTTTTTTTTAGGAGTTTGCTCACACTAATACATGTAAAAAAATTAAATATAGCATTAATTCAGTAAGAAAGTGAAAATTTCAAACAAGAATAGGCGTATTAGGTATAAATTCATTTTATTTTCTTTATTTGTAAGTCCGGCCCCCGGAGTGTCTGCTTAGAAACATTCTGGCCCTTGGAGAAATGTAGTTGATGACCCCTGGTTTAAAGGGACACATTTTCGCTATTATTTTGTATTTTATTTGTATTTTGGGTTTCTAATAGAAAATGTTTAAGTTAATGTTTGTCTGAAAAGCTCCGTTTTAGCGCCCATCTCTTTAAGCCCCCCCCACCCCAAAAAAGCCCCGTCTGCTCTGATTGATCAATGTTTCGGGCCATTGCAGCCGGGGTATGACTGTAACGCCACTGTAGCAGCACTTTCTACCTATATACTGTATAGTTGTGACATCACAACCTTAAGGAAGTCTTGACGGCTCTGATACAGTTTCTGAATATGGGCTGTGTGCCTTGCTCTGTGGAATGAGTGTTTTGATACTTTTTACAGTATTTAACTAGAACCTCAACTTGCTTTATCATAAAAAAAGACATGGAAATCTCACTTTTTACAACATTCACAACTCAGTTCATTTGATGGAGGAAACCACACATCAAACTAATCCTGTGAACTGACTCTACTGAATTACATTTAAGTATCACCATTGCAAGAAAAGTACCTTTTTTTTCAAAGCTGATCAAGTTGAACAACTTTTCACCCAGATTTATATGTACCCACATATTCAAATGTCCTCCTGCTGCCAGAATACACTGCTAACCACAGTTTATTGTAAACATTGTTCTCTGCATTTATACATTTATAGCTACATAGGAAGCCACCCATGTAACACTGCCATGTTTCTACAGTAGCCCAGAACAGTAGACCAAACGCTGGCTCTAGAGAGGGCCTTCTACATTTTTACGTTTACGAAGGCCACCGTAGGTTCTGCTACACGCTTAGAAAAGGAAGGGTAAAGGGAGCGGTATTCAGTTGGTTGCAATCTGCAACCTTACCAATAGATGCCACTATATCCTATACGCTGGTCCTTTAAGAGGGTTTGTGCCGATAAGATTTAAAAAATATATAATAATATTTTGTACAGATATTCATGGTCAGCAGAGGATAAAGAGAAGATGAACCACGGCCTCACTTTTCCTCAGAACAGAACCAAAAGTAAAATTGTCTTACCTGCAAAGGCTAAAGTTCAAAGAAAATAATGAATGTTTCTAGTCAACCAACAGAAAATTAGGAGGATTTGCTGCTTTTCTCTGTTTTATTTATATCATTGTAAATGGAATACTTTTGGGGCTTGTACTGTTTGTTGGACAACATAAGAAGTTATCCATTGTCTCACATTTTCCTAACTAAATTATTTTATTAATCAATTCAATAGACTTATTATTGAAAATACTCTTGAGTGATACTGTACGAATATCAGCAGAAAGTATTATCAGTGTCAGTAAAACAGTGGAAAGACACACACTGCAAGTACTCATTTAAATACAGGACACGCACACGTGAGAAGCCTGCATTGCTTTTTTCCTCTGTATGTGCGCTGTCTTAGGTTTTTGCATGTTTTATTCATGTGTAACAGACACACGAATCACATACTAATGGCTGCGGCCACGTGTACAGAGAGTAGCCTGGGGGCACATAAACACACATACACACTGTGAATGTCAGTAATAGAATACAAATTGGTACTTAGAGAGAGAGAGAGAGAGAGAGAGAGCTGGATTGAGATAATTACGGTCAAGTGAGCGAGTGTGTGTGTGTGTGTGTGTGTGTGTGTGTGTGTGTTCAATGTACATGCACATTTGTTTGCTTCGGCAGGTTTTAACACCTGCTGCACTGTACGTAAACATTCCTCGGCTTGCTTTTATATTGAGCCTATTACAGAGATGGAGAAGATGATGAGCTATTGATCAGTGTCAAAATATTCCTTCACTGAGGTGTGTGTAAGGTGTGTGTGCGTGTGTGTATAAGGTGTGTATGTGTTGCTGTAGGTGAGCGAGAAGGAGAGAAATAGAAAGAAAAATGGAAACGGACACGTCGTAATAAGCAAGTGAGAAACACAGACACAGACTACCGCATTTCTTCTAGATGCTTCTCTGTATGTGTTGTGTGCGTGTGTTTGTGAGTGTATGGCTCAGGTGGGGGGTCAGTGTGATAGATGACCTCTGTGTCCTGCGGTGAGTCCTACTGTCTGGACAGTGGAATTGAAAAAGCTCAGAGCCTCTTCGTCACGCTGCGCTGGCTGTTAGAAATAAACTGCAGCAGTGATTCTCTGGTCACCTAATACTGATAAAAGTCCAAACTGGAATTCAAACCAATAGCATCTAATCAGTTTTCCTGTGTGTGTGTGTGTGTGTGTGTGTGTGTGCGCGTCTGAGAGAGTAAAAAAGTGAAGTAGATACTACCAACTATATTTCAATATAAAAAGGCACCCAATGAGACGAAGCAATGTCAAGAAAAACAATGTCTGCAGCTGTTTGAGCACAAATTCTAATTACAATTCTAAACTAATTCAGGCTAACAATAAACAGAAGCTGTTGTGTGTTTCAGCAACAACAAGTAAATACTCAATTGGACAAGCCAGCTAAGTGGCTTCAGTCTATCTGATACTGCCCTCTGCCGTCAAAATAGAGAAAGTGCAAGTATCATTTCTACAAAGAACGATCCCTCACACATATACAGTACAGTACTTACTATCTAGACCCTTTGTAGTGTGATAAAACACAAAGACATTGATGCAGAGATGATAGACATGTTCAGGTAAATTATTTAAGTTAAACAGAGAAAAGATTGCTTTACGTGCTTCACACAGCAGGGGGTCTTACGTGGTTTTTCTATACAAGGATAAAATGCAACAGCTGTGCATATATACATGGCACTGATAACATACCAAAAGATTAAGTCTCTTAAGACTTGCCTGAAAAAAAATTCTTATTTTTTTGTTGAAATGCTAGTCTACTATGTTTGCAACATCAGTCTCTTGATAATGGTATTTTTATAATCTGTCATAATATTTTTTTTTTTTTTACTATTTCTTGAGCACCCAAATAACACAGTTATAACTATGGCTCCAACTATATTTTTTGGTTCAATCAATTAATTGCTTAGCTTGTTAATTGTCAGAAAATAGTGAAAAATGCCAATCACAAGTTCCCAAGGTGTCCAAGGTGACATCTTCGATTACTTACTTTGTCCAACCGCAGCAGTCCAAAACCCAAAGATATTCAGTTTACAATTAAATAACACAGAGAAAAGCATCAAATTCCTACATTTGAGAGGCTAAAACCAGTAATGCCTGCAACAATTAATCAATTATCAAAATTGTTGTTGATTAATTCTTTGGTGACTAATCAATAACTTGACTCTGACGTAGAGCAGCTGTTGCTAGGCAGGTAGAGCGACTAATCAATAACTTGACTCTGACGTAGAGCAGCTGTTGCTAGGCAGGTAGAGCGATCGTCCACTGATTACAGCGTTGGTGGTTTAATCTCTGGCATTTCAAAGTGTCCTTGAGCAAGACACTGAACCCAGAGGACCAGTGCCATGCATGGTAGCTTGCTGCTATCAGGTGTGTGAGTGTGTGTGTGTGTGTGTGTGTGTGTATGTGCATGGGTCAATGTAGGCACTTTGTATAAAAGGCACTTTGTATAAAAGCTCTATATAAATGAAGTCTTTACCATTTACCAGATTTAATGAACATACTGAATAACTGCTCCAGTACAAACTACCTCTGTGCCACTAAAATATAACACCCACACCCCAATTCCAATGAAGTTGGGACGTTGTGTAAAACAAACGACTGGGAAAGTTGAGTAATTTTCAAAAAACACCTGTTTGGAACTTTCCACATGTGAACAGATTAATTGGAAACAGGTGAGTGTCATGATAGGGTATAAAAGGAGCATCCCAAAAGGCTCAGTCATTCACAAGCAAGGATGGGGCAAGGTTCACCACTTTCTGAACAACTGTGTGAGCAAATAGTCTAACAGTTTCTCAACGTACAATTGCAATGAATTTAGGGATTCTATCATCTACAGTCCCTAATATCATCAAAAGATGAAGAAATCTCTGCACATAAGCGGCAAAGCTGAAAGCCAACATCGAATGCCCGTGACCCTCGATTCCTCAGACGGCACTGCATTACAAACCGACATCATTATGTAAAGGATATAACCTCGTGGGCTCAGGAACACTTCGGAAAACCATTGTCAATTAACACAGTTCGTCGCTACATCTACAAGTAGGGTTGGGTACCGAAACCCGGTTCCACTATGGATCCGGTTCCTACGCAAACGGTAGTATTCGGACCGGATTAGAACACAAATTTCGGTTCCTCATTTCGGTTCCGACTGAAATATTTTCCCTCTGTCGCTCTGGACAGTAGCATACTCTTTTTTCTTTCTCCCTTTTCTGCTGAGTGGCGCACGTGCCCACTCGCGGTGTGAAGCGCGTGTCCGCGCTATTCCCCCGACATGCACTCTACAATCACTGCTGATAGACGGCTTTCTGTACACGCTCTGAAACGGACGTAAACATATCACACTTTCTCTGTAGTCTACTGTTATCTCGCTATCGTAAATGTAGGCTACTTTAAAAATGCCATATTTTCCCTCTGGGCTCACCAAAACGGACGTAAAGGCATATTAACCATTCACTGCACGTGGTCGCTAGTAAACATATTACACTTGCTCTGCTAGTCTACCGTTCAGGACAAGACCCTGTAGCCTGGTGGTGGGGGAGACGGGACAGCCTCCCCAAATTGTCTGCCCTTTCAAACTCCTCCCTGTGTGTACAGGCCTCTTGGACAGCATCTGAGAGAGTTTTCTCCTGTGCAGGACATGCCATAAGTCAGGAGAGGTGTAGTATCTTGCCAGAGAAGGCAAATATGGTGTTTTATTTGCAAAAGAACTGCTAAAGTTTGAAGCTGGTTGGCATACCAATTCAACATTTATTTTGTTATTTGTTAATAGTGTAACTGTTATTTGTTAAATTACTGTAGTTATGTGTTAGGTGACTTAGGTTTACTTATTATATATTTAAGTACTTTAAAACATTAATATATTGTTACATTTAAATAATTTTCAATGAAAAAAAAAAATCTCCATAAAAGAGCCTTTCTTTGATGTCATTTTTCAGTTTTTCAATAAATCGGTTTAGGAATCGGTTAGGAATCGGAATCGTTTTAAAAGTACCGGTTCGGAATCGTAAAAATTCAAACGGTACCCAACCCTATCTACAAGTCTAATGTAAAACTCTACCATGCAAAGCGAAAGCCATATATCAACACCACCCAGAAACACCACTGGCTTCTCTGGGCCCGAGCTCATCTGAGATGGACTGACGCAAAGTGGAAAAGTGTGCTGTGGTCTGACGAGTCCACATTTCAAATTGTTTTTGGAAATCATGGACATCATGTCCTCCAGGCCAACAAGGGAAAGGACCATCCAGATTGGTTTTATTTCAGTTAGCCTAATAGCTGGTTTGATTTGCATTGAGAGATGATTTTATGGAAAGTACCCCATGCCAATCTCTAGGTATGATGAAGGGTATGTGATGATGTGGGGCTATTTTAATTCCAAAGGCCAAGGGAACTTTATCAGGATGCATAGTATCCTGGATCCATGAAATAACTGGCCTTTAAAAATAAAAAGCTGCCTGCCTCTATGGGAATTTAACATAGGGGTGTACTTACTTATGCCCCCTATATATTAAGGAAGAACATTCATTTATTTACGATACATTATTCATTCACAAAGAAAATTGGTGTCCTTAAATGTTGGATTTTTCCTCTTTTTTTTTAATTAAGGCATTAAGATCAATTTCCAAAAGATGATTTTGTATTCCTCTTTTTAGTCAACTTTAGCGTGGGTGTATTCACTTATGCTTAGCACTGTATATCACTGTTGCTGGATCCAATTTGTTGTTGTTTCATTGTTACACACATTGTTCTTCACTCAGAAGTGGGAGTTTACAAGATGCCCTTGAAGACAGGAGCAGACCCAGGACAAGGCATAATACACCATGGTTCATTTCACCAACAGACCAAGCTCCTTCAAATGCACCAATCCTCTGTCATTACTGAGCGCCGTACCTTGACTCGGGTCAGGGTGCCATTGGGTCGGTCTGGGCGTTCTTCGTCAGAGAGCCGCCCGCTGCCAAAGCTGTCCATGGAGTGGGAGGAGATGGTGTGGCACAGCTCCTCGAAGGAGTAGTCCCTGTCCCGGCACTTTTTGATCTCATGGAGCAGTTTGGACAGCTCACTTGTCACAGCATCATCTGGAGTGAGGAGGAAGAGGCATGGGCAAAGTAAGAAATACACCCAAAGTTCTTTAAAGCATCAGTACAAAGTGGTAGAGAAAAAAAAACATATAACTGACTAAAGCATATACCCATCCCTCAAAAATTATCAGTGGTGGCCTAGAGGTTAGTAAAGAGAGCTTGTGACCGGGAGGTCGACCAACAGGATAAAATCTGGGTGGGAAAGTGAAAGAGCAGCGCTTGTCCCTCCCTCATTAATACCACTGAGGTGCCCTTGAGCAAGGCCCTTAACCCCAACCGCTCCAGTGGAGCTGCTCAGTGGCCAGCAGATCAGACTGTGGTTATGCTGGGCAGCTTCCAGGTATGCAACTGTGTGAATGTGATCAGGGCGTTCCTGCAAAAGAGAGGCTGCCTCTCAGTGAAACTCCCCTGAATAGAAGGTTAAATAAAAAAATAACAAAATTAAAATCAGATACTGCAAGACTTGATTCTTTGATTTTTAAACCACCAAAACAGACTGCTCAGTATACAAGAAGATAGAAGATATTAATTTCCACGATCCGGTTATGGATCAGCTTGTTGCAATGTTACATTCATAACACAGGGGGCAGCGCTGGACAGGGAAAATGTATGGCTGTTCAGACCGGCAGTAACTGTCTTTCTCCACTAAAGGACCTGCTCTCCAAAATTATCAATGATCAATCAACATGAAATATATTTTGATATTTTACATCTCTACTGCTGGTTTCTGTCACTTTCTCAAAAGGAAATCTTATTTTCTATGAAATATTTATTTTTGAGCACCTTGAATGTGTGAGTGTAAACCCATTTATTTTATTGTGGCCGTTACATCATTGTGTACGTGTGTGTTTACTCACTCTTGTGTCTGAGCGAGGGGGAGGCAGAGGGCGAGGGAACAGAGGTTCGAGGAGCAGGGATCGGACACTTGCGTACAGGCTCCTCCACGATACTCCTCCTTTCCATCTCGTCCATCATATATTCTACAGAGACATGGAGACAAAGGGGGAGAAGGGGTAAGAAGATGGAGGGTCGGACAAGATGAAGGACAAGAAAGGGGGGGAAAGTGGAAATACGTTTTTAAGAGCCACCGGCCGAAAGAGGAGTTTGGAGGACAATGTGATGGTGTCGGAGGGTGGGGACGGATGGGGGAGGAAATGAATTCAGAGGCATTTCACTGGATCAATATAATAACATGGACATCAGCATGGTAAACAGCTTGTGCTGCATTCAATTCACACTTTTCCCAACACCGCAAATTTACTTCACAGCTTCTGCTAATGGAGCACGGCTGTCAATAAAAGCAAATGAGAAGAATTATGGAGGAAATGAAAAAGAAAGGCGACAGGAGGAACGAGGACAGAAAGCAGGTTCAGGTGTGGGGGCAGAAAATAAGTTTAAGACTGGATAATAAACTCACTTAAGTGAGGCATTAGCAGCCGAAAAGTGAAATTATGTAGCAGATTCCCTGCAGAGCCCTAATAAGGAATCCTATTAAGGTCAGGAAAGTGTATGTGTGTATTTCTACTACTATGAATCTTGGCATTCAGCTCAATAATTATGATACACAATCATATTTGCATACAGTTATCCTGAGTATGGGAAAGTGTATCAAAGTCTGAAAGGAAAGATTAACATGCTTTGGCAGTTTTATTCCCCCTGTACTCATGCTTCAGTAGATTCTTCATAAACTAAACTACTGCACTACATTACACTGTAAATAACTTCTGCCGGGCTGTAAAAAGTGAACCGTTAATACATTTGAACAGTAGGATGAGTCACGTGCTTGTAAATCAAATGAGAATCTACTCAACGAGGTGCCTGTGGCAACCAGAAAGCCCCTCAGCTGGTACAATTGAGTAAATGAGAGGTCTTTTTCTTTGTGTGTCCTTCTCCATCTCCGCCAACAGGAAATGGCATGCAGCTGATCTTTTCACCAAGTCACAGCTGTGCGCTCTCTCTCTCTCTCTCTCTCACACACACACACACACACATTCAGTCTCCTATTTATGCTGAAGTCCAAATCTCTCTATTTCCAGTGCTGGTTTACTGAAATTACATTTTGATGGTTGCCATTTCTGACCAACATCTACTATCACATCAATTTTTGACATTTAAAAAGCTACACGTGGTCTATTCATGATTGTAAAAAGTATTTACATCTTTGATTTTGGAAATAGTCTTTTAGTTTCAAAAGCTCAGTGTTGTTCACTGCATATTTGTGAATATTCAGTCACAAGAAGGCATAGGATTTTATTTGTATTGCACAGGATTTGAGCAGCAGAATTCCAAGGATGCTGGATAAAGTTTATGTGACAAAGACATCAGACATTTAACATTGTACTGACTGACCGACTTTGGGGCAGTCAGTACAACACATCCTGTGAAGCCAAGCTTTATTCAAACCCACCAAACCTCACTTTACATTCTAGTGGAGTCCCAAAGTTTCCAAAGATACCAAATATGTCAAGCTGAACGTTGGAGAAATGTGTACAAAATAGTATGCAAGACATCTAGAATGTTTCCTTAATTACTGATTTTTTTGGGTCACTCAGGGGCAACAGAACAAGTTGTAAAAAAACAGGAAACAGTTGTCTACGTGTTACATATCCATGATCCAGCAGACATGGACATTAACACTTGTATTAAATTTGGAGTTGCATTTCTGGCCACCTGACAAATTGAAGCTCAAAATACTCACTCTCCTTTTAACTCTCCACCAACTCCTGAGAAAAATATCTGGCTCATTAGCTGCTAAATGCTCTACTATTTTCACCAGCTAGTTTGCTAACTTTGTGTGTGGTTTTTAGAGCTTTCTGGCTGAAAACAGCTGCCTGCTACCACTGGAAACAAGGTTGATGAGGGCCGAAGACTGAACCAAAGTAGTTAAGTTGTGGACCGTAAAAAAAGAATGACTTTAATTTTTTTGTGTATATATATATATATATATATATATATATATATATATCAGATTATTGAGCGTTACAGGTTACATTAAATGGGAAATTGGAATTCCCAATTACAACTAAATTGCTCTACCCGCTGCATCACTGTGTTTTCCCTCAAATGGTTTAATGTCAGCTTTATGTCTGTTATTTTCTAGCTGTGGCCAATTTGTAACATTCTTGGGATTTAGTCTGTGTTCCCCTTTCTATATTTGCCTCTTAGTTAATTTAGGATTTAACATATTCTACTCATCCCTGTATCCCTCAATTTCTGTCTGCCATTATCTCACTCCCTTTAAATCATCTGTAACGGTGTGCCGCACATACACCCACAGATTACACAAAAACAGATAGTGAAGGCTTCCAAGTCACCGATTACAGTGTTCATACTGAGCCTCATAATCACCTCAGGACAATACTGTCTTTGAAAGTTGCAATCTTGAGAATCTTTTGGTCTCTGGGAAATATGGAGCAAACTCACACTAACAATCACTGGTCACATACAAAACACAGTGCAGTAAACATGAGAGCAGAAACAGGCCTTTTAATGGCAGGTGGAAGACCAAGATGAGGAAGACTGAAGAAAGAAAGTGAAAACACTAAAACCATACTCATTTTTCTTTTGCTGAAAAAGAGTGACTGGCTGCATCTGTAATGGAAGTGGTGCTGTGAATTTGTGACTGGTGATTTTTAAGGTGGACGTTTAAGTAGCATAATAAAAAGCATCTGACTGATTACATTTTGGACGAATGGTTGGATAAGACAAGGAACATTTTATAGACCAAAGGGCTAATTGTTTAATTGAGAAAATAATCTGCAGATTAATCGCAAATCAAAATAATTGTTAGCTGCAGCCCTGTTTAAAAGCAAAATCTTTTTCCTTTCCTGTGGTATTTTTCCAGCAAAGAAGATTTTGGCAGGCATGGACATGCTAATTCACAAAGCATTTAAACATTTTTAAACAGTCTTTCCTCATCCCAACTGATTTCACTGGAAAAAAATTTAAAATCTTGTTTCTTCGTCACTTTAATGTCCCAGTCTGCTACTGCAGTAGCAATCAGCCTGTGCTCGCCAAACATGTCCACGTTCAAATTGCAGCCCACGTACAGTAATTAACCTATTTAGTCTGCATTTGAATAGACTGTGTGTATTTGGATGTAAATAGTGCTGAACACCAATCATAAATTGTGGTTTAAACTTTTAAAAAACTTGTGTTGAACAGAATTATTCAACGTGATAACACTGATACATATGAACAGTATATAACAGTGATAAAAGTGAGATGTATAAAAAGCGTGTCCTATAGCACAGTGAGGTCCGGTTGTTCCCGTTTGCCATCTTACAACAGTAGTTACTGATACATTGCTGTTTTTCAGTCACTATGCAGATTCCTGGACATATACAGTGCAGTATATACTGTTACCCGTGGGTCTAAACAAATCCAACGTACAGATGCCAAAAATGCCCCATCACCAAGCACTCTATTTATCCATTTAAATTAAATACTTATTTTTTTGTCACAAATTCCAGAAGACCATCGATAACTATCTTATTTAAGATCCAACTTGGCCAGTAAGACAACGGAAGAAAACTGGAAAGAACACTGTATGGTGGCAATGTCAAGAACAACATTTACAGGGCTTGAGTTGTATAACTGGGCACTCTCCTACTGTAGCGACTGAACACATACAGTACAGGAATTCCCATTGTTTTCCCAACAGAAGATAAACTTCCTGGAAAACAAAATCTCAGTTGGATCACATCCGCTCGCAACACAGGACTCAATGTCATATTCTACATCAACATAACAAATACATGTCAAAATTAGGATAGCCCTTGCACATTTTTAGAGCCATATATATATATATATATATATATATATACACTGCATGTCAACATGTCTGCAGGATTAATCAAGTTGCAATCTTAAATGTCACATATAGTAGAGCCTATCCACACACCAACTATCAATCGGCAGAAAACACTTCTATTTCTACAAATGCATTAACTCACACAGTGAAGTCCAAAATACACAAATGTTAGAGTTCTAGTGTGGCTGCAAAGTTGAGGACATTTAAAACTTGACACCTGTGGCAAAGCAAGGCACCGAACCCCCCAACCCCCCCTCACTCTGACATCTCTCCATTAGTGCACGTATAGGTCCTGTTTGTGCATGCGTGTGTATTTCAAGTCTGTGTTTAATATGTAATATATCAACAGAGTGTAACATTTTTATTTTACCCGTGGGGATCCAAAAAGTAGAAAAAAATCTCTTCTTCTTTTCTGTCACCTGTAAACTTTCTATAAATCTGTGACTACTGTATCTTTAATCTTTGTAACATTGTACTATGTTTACTGTACATGAGTATATATTTGGCTCCTGAAATGACCCAATTTGTGTGTGTGTTACCTTGGATAACAGCAGTGATCTGCTGGGATTTCTGTGCAGGATGTTCTCCCAGGATCTCCAGAGCTGTTCTCCCCTGGCTGTCTCTGAGATTGGTGTCGATCGCTGACACACACACACACACACACAAAAGTACAACATACTGTAAGCATTGATACATATGAACAGTAGGGCAAAGGTCAAATAACCATGACTTTGTCGAACAAGATAAACCCACTCATACTTGCTCCAAGACAGTGAACTACAGACACAAAGTACACTCACATACAGTACTACACACATGTACACGCACAGACTAAGACCCAAGATCTGCTGACACACCCACTCAGTCACAAAACTCCAGTCAGCAAAAGATGAATGAGTTGCAGTCACCAGAGGATGGATGTGGGATTTTATTAATTCATGAAGACTCTTTACAAACACTTTTCATTGAGTTTCAGACCAGAGTTTGTCCTGGACAAAGGAGCACACACTCATGCAAGCTGTTATCATAGACTTAAATCACAGACGATGACACGTACATAAATGCACAAAAAACAAACGCACACAAACTCAAGCCTGCACACTCAAGATACACACACAAACAAGTTTGCAGAAGAGAAACCACAAAGTCTTTCATCCACTACAAATCCTCATTTACCCGACTATTGTACTTTTGAATCCCTTCCTGTGCTCATGGATCCAATTCAGCATGAAAAATAAATGTCCTTTCAAGTGCGGTGCGGACCTGATGTAATGTGCCAGTTTTCTCGCTTTCCTGCTTACTTTTTTCACATTGTACTGCTTTTCATTTCAGAGATTTTTTTCATTTCATGGAATTTTCACATATACTTTTTCTTGTGTTTTGTACATTTATTGTAAATTCAAAAACAGAATAAATTGAATGAATAAAGAACTTTGATGAATATGCATGAATGATAAAAAAAAAATGATATCATTAAAGAGTGCCAATTCTCATCAGTAAATTCAAACTAGGGCTGGGCAATATATCGATATGATATCGATATCTGAGGCTAGATATCGTCTTAAATTTTGGATATCGTAATATATATGATATGACACAAGTGTTTTCCTGGTTTTAAAGGCTGCATTTCAGTAAAGTGATGGCATTTTCTGTGGAACATACCACACTGTTGTAACTGTTCTATTATTTGCCTTTACCCACATAGTTATTATATCAACATAACTGATGATTATTTATCAAAAATCTCATTGTGTAAATATTTTGTGAAAGCACAAATTGTCAACCCTACAATATCGCCACAATATCGATATCAAGGTATTTGGTCAAAAATATCAGGATATTTGATTTTCTCCATATCGCCCAGCCCTAATTCAAACCCTGGCTGAAGGTACATTTGAGAATCCTCAGCTGTTCCACAGCATAGTTCCTGATTGACAAAAGGCTGGCTGCCCATCCTACATCCCTACAACTACCGCACTACCTCCCACCCCACACACATGCACAGAACGTTTGAAGGGATTAAGTTCAGCGAATGAGGCCAGCACAGCCCGGTGTTGATCCAGGATGTTAATAAAATCGAGGCCAAAAGAACATGGCCACCCACAGGAAGTCCTGCGGAAAACAGGAAGTGCTAAAGGAAAGTTGGTGGAGGGTGGCGGCGGGATCAAAGGACAACAGTGTCGAGATTTATTCAGCTCTGAATACAAGGAGTGTTAATGTACAAGATGTCATTTTTATCACCATGACCTTCAACACCGTTATCAAGTCGAATGAAAATGGCCAAAACCATAACAAAGCCGAAAGTCCAGGATTTTATAACCGTGAGACAGATGCCTTGAGTTCACCTGAGGGCAAATTCAACACAACAAGGAGGAAACACATTTGGAGCATTTAGCCCCTGGTTAAAATAAAGCAAGGGAAACAGTTTTTCTTTTTCCAGGATATATTTATAGACCCACCTGAGTCGAGCAGAAGGCGAACTACATCCATCTTCCCAAAGAGAGCTGCTTCATGGAGGGCACTGCCATTCTCGGTCTAAGAGAGAGACAAAGTATGTGTGTGTGTGTGTGTGTGTGTGTGTGTGTGTGTGTGTGTGTGTGTGTGTGTTAATATATCATCATTTTAACAATTGAACACAGACAAAAATAGACATCAAAAACAGAAGTGGATTGGGATGCACAGGAAGGCATTATAAAAAAAGGCTAAAGGATTAAAAGGGGGCATGAAAACAATACCTGGATTCAATAAAGTGTCTCTTTCTCTCTGGCAGTTAAACGAAAGAGATTCAGCAAGATTAAAAACAGTCACATTCCCTCGTCTGCAAACAGCGATTTCAAACCATTACACAAACAGCGAGAGCCTGTGTGGAAATGTCCCAATTTCCCTCACCATATGCCGGCCCGTATCAGCCTTTCAGTGTTTCTGATGAGGATATTACAGATATGATGCAATACATGAAAACTAGCGAGGGGAGGGCCCTGGTAAGGATCTCATCTTGGATCAGCAGTGATGAGAGAGACGATTATTCTGACAACCCACTTTTATCAGAGCAACACTCAGGAGCCACAGTAAGAAAAGAAAAAAAGAACAGATGTTTATAATCAGCCTACGTGGGAGGAATTAGAACAAAAATCTAAAGCCACCAGGTGTTTTTACATGACTGACATATTTTAAATTATCTTGATGTCATAAGATTTTTTCACAGGAAAGATTAAACAGGTAGTAGTGGTTAGTAAGTCCACCCTCATTTAAATAATTATAATCTGAGTATAATACTATACAATTCAACAGCACCACAAGCAGCAGCGCTGGGACAACTCAACTGTTTAAATCCATTACAATGTGGTGGCGCAGTAAACGCTGCCTCAACTTGGCCGTGTGTGGAGGGTTACTAGCCGCCGACATCAGAGCAACGCATTTCTCCTTGGTGCCGGTGTAAACAGAGTTCAGCATGGAGCACTTGGTGAGGTCACAAGTGTGGTTACACTTTTCAAAACTCAACGCAGACAGCGTTCGCTGCAATATAATGGCGAGCCAAAAGCGGTCGCGGTGCGGTTAATGTTAAACTTCCTCTACGACGGGCACAACAGCATTTTCTATGCCCTGGTGGAAGACTGACAGGCTGCAGGGCAAGGTTGCAGGGCAAGGCAAGGCAACTTTATTTCTATAGCACATTTTAGCAACAAGGCAATTTAAAAGTGCTTTAAATAAAACATTAAATAGCAATTAAAAACAATTACATCAGTCATGAAAGAAAATAAGAAAATAAAAAATAGAATAAGATACAAATACAAGAATAAAAGTTATAGTTCAGTGTAAGAAATGAATAATGGCTTTAATTAAAAGGTTGTAGGGACGGGTTTGGGAAGGGATTTATTTTGTCTAGTGGGTACAATTTCTAAATAAATAAATAAAATGTTGAAACTGAGAGGTTTGGACTTATTTTTACTGAAAGAAATGTTTTTGATATTACACAGAGAGTAAAATACCGAAAACAGGTACCGTTGGGTACCGGCACCGAATTTCAGGAAAGGTACCGGTTAAAAGGTGAACGGTACCCAACCCTACTCTGGTCGCTTGTACATGACAACACTTTCTTGAGTCACTTCCTTGTCTGTGACCGCAGCAGCCTGGCTCAGCGGAGAAACGCATGTCATCATGGCAAGGTGCGGCTAAAGCGGATCGACCCGGGTCAAGGGGAAAACATCATATGTTAGTGGTACATTATGGTGGGCTATTTAGTCAATTGTGATACAACGTATGATTGCCTGTGCTTTCAAGGTCAAAAGTTCATGACCTTTGAAATACAGTTCAAAGGGACATAAATGATCCCAAATGTTACGCTTGCCAGCTTGCTACCAATATAACTAACACTTCTGGTTCACATGCAGCTTTGTGGGACATCATGCCTCATTCTATATCTCTCAATAACATACTGAACACACTTCTCTGTACACTTCTCTTGCTTGAAGCTATAATACCCACCAGGGACACTAAAGACTTGAACCGCATACTCATGCGTACATGCAGCCATGATAAAAAAAAAACATACACACACACACACACACACACACACACACACACACACACAACTGCTGAATCTGTCGCATCCTTCACGGATGGCTTCTTGACAACACAGATGAAAACCTGGACCCAACCAAACTCCCAGCCTTAATGAAGACAAATTATCTGGACGACAGCCAGGTCTACTGATACGCGGCTGGGAAATTCAACTCAACGCGACACTGCACCAGATCAACGCACTCGTCCTGTGCAGGGAATACTAAACTTACTGTAGCCGTTTTGTTTCCTCTGCAACAAAAAGTGTCATCCGCAAATACACCAGATGCAGCCACCCCTATGTCCTCAAAAGGTCACATGTCAATCATCCAGTTCTCATAGGGGGAGATTATTGTAGGTGTAACTCTCAATTGTAAACAGATGAGTGGTCACAGCTTCATTGACTGCATCAAACTGTGGAATTTTAGCCGGAGGAGCCAATCCTTTGCCCACATGCAAGTGAGAGGAGGTGGGAGTGCAGGAAATGATCCAGCCCCCTTTTCCTCACATACACCACTTGCCCTCCTAACCTCTCCCCCTCTACGGTCATCTCTATACAACTTCCCATCCCGTTTCCCATGGCGAATATGCAGTGATGTCACCAGGAAACGAGGCTGGCGATTCTCACTCTCTAAGAGTTTCCGGGAATTGAAAGGCACATGACCTTCTGTTTCGGGGCTGCGGGCAGAAATGTAGCCGTCGCTGTTGATGTTGGGATGAATGTAAATGCTCAAGTCCACTTAGAAAACGCTGTATATTGTGTTTATGTGTGTATGTGTGAGAGTGTGTATTTATACTAAACTTTTGCTATGTTGTTGGCTACCTGCCAAGCCAGCAGCAGGTTCCTCCATCCATAGGGATTTCCCCTCATTATTATGGAAACATTCAGAAAAGGAAAGAGAGACAGCAAGACACAGAGTGAAATGAGAGCGAGTAACTGTGCTTCTTCCATAAATTATTCATTCACACCCAAACAGACCTATATGGCTTGACTCCAATTACTGACCTGTACTATCGTAGACAGACAGACAGACAGACAGACAGACACACACAGAGACAGACAGACAGACAGACACGCACACACAAACACAGAAACACAGAGAGCAACAAGAACAGAAGGCAGAGAAGATGGGCACAATGCCGCTGAGTCATGTCTCTTTGCTGTGAGAGCACAAGAATGACTCCCATATTACACAGGTCAAGTTGTTTCCGTCTTTCAAGACATAAAGTACACATATACACACGTCCATACCAACCAAATTCTCAAAACTGCAGTTGCAATATGTTTGTGACAGATTTCAATTTAGTCCAGTTATGCACGACATGGATACAAAAAATTTGGGGCTGTGTTTTAGTTGTTAAAATAGTGTAGTAATGCAATATACGATCGGGAGACTGCACAGAGTGTTTATTTTGAAAATTGACCAGATGGTCCAGTCCCACTCCCTGCCCGGCCTGTTAAACGGCCCGCGGTTCCATCAGAAATGACAATTTTTAGCGGAGCCCAGCGGAGACCCACTTCTGGAACACCTCTACAATGCGCTGCATCGCGGCTGGCGGAATCACAAACATCGTCTTGAGTGGCCGCAAATGCGGCCATGGCGCCGCTGGAACGCAGCGCAGACGCACCTGGTAGAATCTAGGGGTTAGAGGCCAGAGTGAGACGGAAGTTGACAGTATCGGATGAGATCATTAAGTATTAACATCATTCCCACCAGATGCAGATTTGTCAAGGAAACAAAATAAATGTCTTGTAACTTCAATAGTGCAGTAATTCTGATCACACGATCAGAAAGGACTCAGTCAAGTCAGTTAAGAGACCAATAAATACAGCATAGGGCTGTTTTTCAACACTTAGCATTTAAGACATAGTGAGCAAAGTCAAATAGTTTAGTTTGTCAGAGAAAATAGTCCCCCAGAGGGAAAAAAAAACTGTGTAGAAGGCAGCAAAGCGTTGCTGTATTTTGACAAGAGCTCACAAAAACAAATGGCCCAGAAAGGGCCGGGAGAAAGCTGTGTTTGAATCATCCAGAGAACTCCGAATACACAATAAGATAAAATGCAAATGAACGAGAAAAAGACCAGTCCAAACAGCATGACAGAAAGTGTGCAGTGATGAAGCGCCATTGCCTGTAAGTGACTCTGCATTTCCTTGACTAAAGATGTAGTGTAATGTAATGTAAGGAGGAGAGAGAGGCGACTGTGAACTCTCAGGACCTCTCAGGAACACCATCCTTTTCCTGCGCCTTTTCTTCTTCCTGCTCTGTTAATCTTTTCTCCCAGTCAATTATTCATTCCTCTCTACCACCACACGTTGGGAGGCATGCACAGCATATACCATGCTCTCAGAGACACACACACACTTTCAAATGGAGTATCTGCCAAGTAGTTATGCCTTTGGTGGATTATATACACAAAAAAACAAAGCCATACTCTCTTTCATTAAAAACACAAGACAGCGGCTTCTAAAATATTCACATACAGCAGAGATGATAGGAAGGAGATTCAAAGTCACACAGATTTTGAAAGATTTACTCAGACAAAAGGACAAAGACTCGCAGCTGCATCAGATAAATATGAATAAAATGTGAAAGTGAAGCCTACTCTATAACGCAATTCTGTTCAAGAACTTACACCTACTGACCTAACATTTTTGACTTGTCCTGTATCTGTTCAGTAAATGTGTAAATAGTTCTAAAGAAACATTTCACGCCAAAATGCAATATTATCAATTATTCCTGGAAATTGTGCGGACAACATTTTCGCAGTACAACCTAAACAATGGTATTTCCAAATCATATATCTGTCAGAAGTAATGTCTAAAAGTAATCCACATCATCATTAATGTGAAAAGCTTCCCTGAGAATTACTTCCTGCTTAAGTACACCTGTTTTAAACAGACATTACTAAGAGTTTTTCAAATCCAAATTGGTCAAAAGGAACATGGTTTGCCCTCAGCCAAAAACAGAAAATGAAAAAGCAACGTTCGTGATACTTCTACTATCATTTTTGTTTGTAAGGCTATTATAATCTGTGCCAGAAATCTGTTCAAACCTTGGATGCTGATATAGGACAATAACAGCTAGGCTAGCTAAAAGCTACTCATTTTTTCTTACCACACAGTTGACGTCCATGCCGGCCTCGAGAAGGGTCTTGACGGCGCTGTGGTGTCCGTTGCGTGCAGCCAGGTGAAGCGGAGTGTGGCGGCGAGTGTGGCTGGTCATCAGGTTGGGGTGAGCGCTCACCAACATGCGCACCACCTGTGCACAATAACACAGCCACATGTCAGGGACAAAAACAGCAAAGTTTGAAGTATCTAGGCCATTTGTCACCATTTTTGTAACTTTTTTAAAGAAAATTCATGTAAAAGTTTTTCGGAGAAACGGTAAATATTTCGTTGTCAGCCCCCTTAGAATCAAAGAGAAGCAACCTTAAAGTGACTATATGTAACCTTTAAACGTTTCTGAAACTGTGTAATGCCTCTGCCCGGGTCCGATTTTTCCAGCAAAGTCACAAAATGATTTACAGCAGGTAGACGGTATAACACCGGAAAAGCCCGTGTTAGTGAGTATGCAGGTGAAAGGTAGCAGGAGATTTCTTTATATAGGCCTAATTGTATTTTAATTTTATTTTAGAAGTTATCTGCTGTAGTTATGGCTGATACTGGGGCAGGACCATCACAGAAAAGAAGGAAATTAAACAAAGAACAGCTAAAAGCTAAAAGGGTAAAGTGAAAGACGACAGGCGATAGAGTCACAATCGGTCGGGCTTTCAGCAGATGAAGACAATTACGGGATTGTAAATTATACAAAAACGTCCCCGAATTGGCCCTCAGGTATGTTATATGTCTATTTCATTCATAAAATAACTTTAGATTGCGCAATGTGGTTGTACGTCAGTAGCCGATATTAAATAACGTCCCCCTTCCATTTAGCGCGGACGTTTTATTCCTTTTAATCGGTTTGTGAGTTTGGCCTACTGTGGTCTTTTCCCTTGTCCCCCTGTACTTGTGTAAAGCGTCCTTGGGTTTCATGAAATGCGCTATATTGATCTAAGTTATTATTATGTTTGTTGCTACAACAAACTCTTAATGCTTAAGCTCGAGAAACAGTGACAGTGATACCAGCTTTAGCTTATGATACATCCAAAGTAGGCCAAGTCTTGCCGTATGCAAGACTTGAAAAAAGACAATGCATCTGTAACGTATTCTCTTATTGAAAATTAATGATTTTCTGTCTGAGCAAAATATTCATCGCAACTATATGACCTCCACGTAAGGTTAAATTTTCCCTGAGCCGACTGAATAATAAAGTGTTAGAAAGGAGCTCAAGTGAGAAGGATTAACTAAAGGCATATGTCCTGAGTAAAGAGTTTAGTGGATGGTGTCTTTTTCTAGTGTTTAAAAAAACAAATATTCAACAGGAAAGTGTAAGGAATTATTAAACAGTTTGTCTGCTTTAACGTAAGTTGTAAACTTCGGCAAGTGCAGCTAACTAACCTAGCACAGTGAGGAGGGTCAGTTAAAAATGGAAAATCTGCATTTAGTGTTTCTTTCAACCAATCATGAATTGAAATACGCTCTAGGTCTATTTAATTATTTGTTTTGTATTGTAAGTGCTTGAATTAAAAGGCCTGTCAATCGCTCTCTTTTCTGGTAGTGGAGCAACCTTTTTGTTTGATCATGGATGGTCATCACGCAGTTCTCTCAAAAGCTACCTCCTTTAATGTGTGTCTTTGTGTGTGTACTGTATGTGTGTATACACTAAACTTTTGCCCTGTGTTAGTTACATCTCCATGCAGCAGTTGCTTCCCTGTAGGGATTTCCCTTCATTAATATGCAGAGAGGGAGAGTGAGAGAGAAATACCGCTGCCTTTATAAATTATTCATTCACACTCAGACAAACCTGTATGGCTTGACTGCAATTACTCAGTACCTTAGCAGAGAGAATGTGTGATTGCATATGAACATCAGCAGGCACTTGTGGCATACGCCTCTCACTGTGGAAGGTGCGCTTATGTGTGTGCACTTTTTGTCACATTTTTGACAAAAGAGCAAAGTCGCAGTTCTAAAAATGTGCACCTGTCTAGCACAGCAAGTATTTGAGGAAGTTAGCTTTTTATCATATAGCCACCAGATTTAAATATCGACGACAACGACGCCCATGCATGGTGGTCTTTGTCCCTGCTAACACCCACTGTTTTGTCCCCATTGTGCCACCTTTTTTTTCTTTTAATGAATTTTGTAGGAGTTGCAACTACATTTTAATTGCAAATTAAATGTTATTAGGGGTACGCTGACCTTGTAGCGACCAGTAGAGGACGCTTGTATGACATTCTCAATAATTTCAAAAGCTTGAATCATTCTTGAATGTTCTCTCCATCCTCTAAATGGAGATTTGAGCTTCTCCCCTCTGGATGTACCAAAAGGTCAAGTCTAACAGGGTGAAATATTACTTTTCTGTACCTTACATTCAGGTTGAATAGAGACAAATGTGCACCTTTAACTAGGAAACTACCTTAATAACTCTAATTATTTTTTATCTCTGCCTTTTATTATTATTTTACTTGCACAAGCGTCACTTTTCACTACGCTGCTATTGCTGCCGTTTGGTGCTACTACTGCTGCTGGTACTGTTTTTATTTTATACATTTTTCAGTTTTTCACTCTTAATTTTTTTCTGTTTTGTCTACATCAGGAGAAGCCATACACAATGTCATTGCACCTGGTATAATGACATTAAAGATCAAAACAGCATGTATCTGGTTTCATGACAGCCATCTGCAAACAATTCTTTCAGGTACATGGATGTCCAGTTTGACTACTATAGACCAAGTCCCGCATATTTTAGCAATATTAACACCATTAAAATAAACCCTTTCAAAAGCTGAGAAATTCCAACTCAAAACAGTGTAAATTATACACCTTCGGCTATTAAATTATTTTCTCCATAAAACCTGATATGTCATTCTCACTGACCTGCAGCCGTCCATACAGCGCTGCCAGGTCCAGAGGAGTCTCCTGTTGGCTGTTTCTCATGGTGGGGTCGGTCAGCTCCTGAAGCAGCACCGAAACCACCTCAGAGTGTCCATACTGGGCTGCACAGTGAAGAGCTGTTTCCTTCTCATGGTTCTGTGGAAGAATGAACAAAAAAAAGGATGAGAGAAGGGGTGGGACGTGTATGTAGGAATTATGGAATGATAAAGAGTTGGCAAGGGGGCGATGAAGTAAGGAGTGCAAGAGAGGGAAAAACAGAAGAAGGATGGAGGGATGCAGTGAGGCAGCAGAGAAGGCCAAGAGTAAATAAAAAAGGTAGGTGAAAGAAGCAATGAGAAAATTAGAGGGGTAAGTGATAAAGGATGGGAAAAGATGATGGAATAAGGTGAAGTAATAAAGGATTAAAAAAAGAGGAGTATGAGTTGGTGGCGATTAATAGCATGGAAAATAAGAAGATGGTGAGTTAGATGTAGGGCAAATGTAGGCGAAAGGATTGAGATATAAAGGGAAGAAGAGAGGGATGAGGAGAAAGAAGTTAGTTTTATTTATCGGAACATGGATACAAGGTGAAATTCAAGATGGAAAGCTGCATTCTGTCCAGACGTTTCCACCACACACGTCTCGGTCAGTATATCAGTCTCCATGTACAAATTCCAAAAAGCGTGGCAGGTTTGTGATAGCTGTAATAGGGGAAATCTATAGCTTCCTGTCCGTGGAATAGAAGAGATGGCCAAAAGCAAAAGTGTTTTTCCTCAAACCCTCTGTGCCTTTTTGGTCCAACACTTTTCTCTACACTTACCGATTGAGCTTCATCAATTCATATGTCAAAGGTGTACACCATACTTTTTTTAATGATCTCTTTAAGTAACTGTCCAAACTGCTTACTAATTTGTTTGAATTCGGTTTACATTTACACTGATATAAGGACACGCAAGGCCCACAGGAAGAGTTACAGTTGTTGACAAATACATTTATACACTTATACATTTTATCAACTTTGTATATTGCTTAAAAATGCTAAATAGGGGGACTTAAAGGAAAGCGTTACCTCTAATTTACAATCATGTGAAAAACTGCCACGATTTAGCCTAACTTCAATCACATTAATCAAAGTCACCCAGAGATCTATAATGATATATGCAGGCACTTTGGCCCAAAATGTCGCAGAGAGAAGTGCCTGTGTTTGAAAGGCCCTGATGTTTAGAGCAACTACGGCCATTTTCTGGTTCTCCAGGGGCCCCTGTCACCCTGTCAAGACAGAATCACTGTTGGTGGTCCCTGGGGTCCTCGGCAGAGGGACACCCATGAAAGAGAGAGAGACATGATGGATAGCCATAACAGAGAATAAGAAAGAGAAGAGGATAGAGAGAGTACAAGTGGGCCCTACAGGGATAAATCTGTGTTCTTGTATACTTGAAAATATATATTCATGCAGCCGTAGATATACATACTGTACACATGATGGAAGCACACGCTTATGCAGTTGTGTGGATATATTATCAAAGGGGAGAAAGGAAAGTTACAAAAGGGCATGCGTGTTTAGCTGTGTTGTTGCTGGTGTTTGTCCAAGAGCAAAACCTACATTTTGAGTAAGTGGCTGAAATGTTACACTTGGTGATGTAACATTGAGAGTGGAAAAAGGAGGGAGAGGACGAACAAAAGCAAGGGGAGACAGTAGGAGAGAAGACGGAAAGGAAAAGAAATTACTTAGAAATTGAGTTCCACAAAATCTAACGTCAACAAATCAAACATCAATCTCTACTAGTTTTACTTGCCTAAAGCAGATTCAGAGTAAATTATACAGTATGTAAAGTAACTTGATTACACTATCAATGGAGTCTGGTCCCAGTTTAAAGTGTGCATTGCAACACTATAGCAGTTATTTGCCTTTTTCAGAAAAGATTAAATCTGTGACATTGTGTTGTACTCCATGCCCCTTAAGTATAATGTCACATTCACTTCGATCTGGCCACACACCCTATTAAAGTGATATTAAAAAAGAAAATCAACTCTTGGAAGTGTAGAAAAGTTTGAGTTTTGAAAGCAAGATAAGTAGTAGTAGTAGTAGTAGTAATAGCAATAGTAGTAGAAGTAGTACTGTAGTACTTTACAGTGTCATCCAAGTGTTTGGAACGGTCATTGTTACATTTTGGAATATGTGGCAGAGGTGCGGTCAAGTTATCAGGGATGTTAGAAGATGGGTCTGAAGTATGATTATTTTGGTCATAGCTTTCATACACTTTCTGTGATAAAACATCTATAAGCAGATATGCCATCAGATGATCCGTGGCCTAATTTGTGTCAGTTTAGAGGTCCGTGACGTGAAAAAGCTTGGGAACCACTGAGCTAGCCATCTTGTAAAGTAATAACAGAAAAATGGAAACGTGTGAATGACAATGACATGTACAAGATACAGTAGATCAAGATATATCTTTGATTTTCATAAGAAACCTTTAGTTACTACTAACAACTGCTACCATGTCAACTGAAAAAGAAGTTAATGGGAGACATTTCTTGCTCGCAACTAAACAAAATAAGCCCAGCTCCCGATAAGGAATGGGTTAACATGAATAATAAACTGAATGAATGATGTGAAATGAAAGTCGGATTATCAAGTTGCTTTTGTTTTTAAACTAGCCCGACTTTTCATGTAGCCAACAGTAGAAAATATTCAGTTTCATGCTTTAAAATAGACAATTGTCTGCCCCCCCATTCTCCTTCCATTTCTTTATCAAATTCCCCTACATTTGCTGCCTTTCAAACTATCATGATAACACACCATGACCACCATTCCGCTGCTCAGATCTCATCCTGTGCCTTTCCTTACTCTCTTTGTCCCCAGAGCCTCAGCCCTCCCTCTCCCTCTCGCTCCTCTCCTACTTTCATGTATCCCTCTGCGTAGTGAGTGAGAGAGATTTGAGATACTGTATATGTGAATATCAGAGAGAAAGAGCCCCTATATGAAGACACACGTACACTAGCAGCAGAAACATGCTCGGGAGCTTTCCTTCCTCCTCAACCAATCAGATCCATTTTTTCACCACACCCCTCCATTGATGGCAGAGTGGAAGCTTCCTGTGCAGGTCTGATTGCAGGCAGGTCCACTGTACAGTAAGCATAATAATCACACTCGTGCACACTGTAATTCACATTCATTGCAGTTTACTGGTGTAATTGTTGGTTGCAGTATGTTTAATGAAGACAGTATGTCTATTTGCTCTGTTCCTGTGTGGATATTATACTGTATTAATATTTTCCGCTGAAAAGACTCATTTCACCAAGGGAGCATTAAGTGCCATCTTATCTCATCTACTGTATATATTGTCTCATATACTCCAAGTCCCAAAACACAACAAATGCAGTGCATTCAGTCATCATTTGCCACCGGCAGTATTCAGTGTAGAATAGCAATGCAATGTCTGGAGAATAGGTCATTCATCTATTAAAAAGGTTAAACGCAATAGCACATGGAAAAAGAAGTTCTAGACCGAATAGGTCATTAATTTTTAACCATGTACAATAACAGGTTGATTTGTAAGCAATGTTACACAACAAAATATCCCGATATATATATATAAAACAAGGTGGAAAAGATGAACAGCATGACACGAAGCAGTGGCACTTTCTACCACAGAGTCGCTTATTTTTTAAGATACCCTTAAGGCCTTTTTATAGTTGTGCGTCGAATCGACGGCGTAGGGTCCGGCGTAGACGCAGAGGGGTCTGCGTCTACGCCGGACCCTACGCCGTAGCCTGACGTGCACCTCTCGAAAAATGTAACACGTCGCGGCGATGCATGTCGCTCGGCCGTGGCTTGGTAGCGTTGCATTTCCCCCACGACTCATTTCCTGGTTCTCCTTCTCCATAAACAACATGAAATCAAGGAGAGGGTTAACTTTTCCTGCTACAGATTTCCCACTGTGGTCAGAAAACACAGGGGAGACGCTTTGTTTCTCTCACTATGACTCTAGAGTCGGAACTCGCTCCGGAGCTAATTGCCGTCACTCTCTCACCTTCTCCCTCTACCACACACACACACACGCCGGCTCGACGCACACACCAGCGCACAAGTATAAACATCACGCCACTTACGTAGGCTACAGCGAAAGCTCTGTGTGGAGCCTCAGCAGAACTGTAAAACAAGCTTTAGAGTGGGTTATTACACTTGTAGCCTATACCCTATACAACCCTCACACTGAAGAAAAAAAGAGAGGCACTGGTAAGATAATGTGAAGCATGTTGAAATATGGTTGCTCTGGTTACCAACAGATAACATACATATGTGGCACACCGATTTAGGACAGTGGTTAAACCTTTGACCCAAACTGCCATACAATTTTAACAGACGCCAGCCAATCACAAGTAAGCATTTTGCATGGCCGCTGTTATTGAAGAGTTCAAAGTAAACACACAGTTTGTGCGTTTGGTAATTATAATCAAAATATTTCTCTTTTTGACTGATCAAAATGAGCCATTAACAGCATCCAAATCATTAACAACTTGGATCTAGTTGTGTTCTAGTGTTATTGTATTAGGGCAAAGCTTCAGAACCTTTTTAGCTTGGGACGCCTTAAAAATCAAGCAATGTCTATTTGCAGCCCTGTCTCACTGGTTGCATATTTCTTGCCACTCTCTGGGCTTTCACACCTAACACACAAGTTCAACTTTGCACAGAGCAAGGCCATTATTTTAGTGCATTTTCAGCCAAAGCTCAACTAAATTGAACTTTGAACCTAAAAACACTGAGCGCCACAACGCATGTAATATGGGTTTCTGGCACTGACAGGAGATGAAAGTTATGAAGGTGCAATTTAACTTTTTTATTTTATGGGCCACCGGGCCGTGGGTAGAGAAATCTCAAACGTGGCAGAAGTATCAGAGGACGGACGGGCACGCACACACACGCACGCACACCATTGTTGGCGCTGCCAATGACCCGTTCTCTGCAGCCTTAAACGGACAATAAAGCTTTGTCTGTCCAATCCGCTGTGCCTCTCACACACAGCTTTAGATAGGGAAAACGCAATTCCCAGAAAGAAAGGAAAGCGACAAAGATATGAACAGAGACACAGAGTGATAGAACGAGGGAGATAGAGGAGGAGGAGGAGGAGGGAGAGAGAGAGAGAGAGAAGTAGAGAAAATCCCGCCATGTTCTCAGAGCGAGCTATATATTTCCATTACACTCGCTCTGACAGCTTTCCGATATCATCTAGCAGTTGGTGTATTGTTGCTGATTGAGCCCTGAGCAACAGCCATCTACTAATGACACATCAACAGGCATGGCAGCACATTATTGACATGCCCATACAAATGGATGTCAGTGCTTTTCTTTCATCAGTATACGTATATGGTACTGATATGCAGTTAATGGTCATAAATATTTAAAGTATGTGTAATGAAAAGTATCTGCTTGTCCCTTTTACCAAGACAGCTGCATGGTTTTATTATTGTGTAAGGAGCAATTTGTTAAAAAAATTTTATGATACATCTTTACTATCCATGCAGCGTCCCCTGCATTACCCTTCTTAACTGTAGGACACACACAATATCTACTTGCACACTTGTATTACAAAACATTTACACACACACACACACACACACACACACACACACACAGTCAGCATCAAACAAACCGCTACATCCATGCAAATAAGCGAGCCTTATCAGACAGGCCGGGGCTGAAATTAAACTAGAGCGAATGAAGCGCAGAGGTATTTGTTTGAACGTACACCATGTTAATGCTGATGGACTGATATGCAGGATGAGCTTGGTCTACGTTGCGGCATCTCATAATCCCAGCAGCTCAGCGTGTTGCCTGGGGAGAGCTGGGTAAATAAATATAAAATGAAAAACATGAGCAACACCGATGTGAAACTGTTTCTCTCCTTTCTCACTCTTGTCTAATCTTATCAATATGCATACATCTCTCTATTTACATGTAGCCTATACAGAATATACTATACTGTAAATAAAAAGTCAGTATACATAGGGTTTGAGGGATGGGAAAAATATAGATTGATGATGTGTGAATAAAAACTTTCAGCTCTTCATCATACAAGAGAGTTTTGTATAGAATGAGAGGCAGAAAGAGAAGGAGCAGGAGAGGCATCCTTCCCTTACTTCTCTTTTAAGCCTGAAGCTATTAAGGTCTTTCGAATGGAGAAGAAGAAAAAAGAGCAGTTATTAAGAGAGTGGAAACAATTATAATAAATTGTTTGTAATAATTACAAACAATTATATTAAACAAAGAAAAGAAAAAGCAATTGCTTGATAAACGACTTAAACAATTCGTGGCCACCTAATAAACAATTTTTTTATTAACATTTATAATTTCAGCTCTACTAATGTCAAGATACTTTTAAACATTTTCCTATTCAGTATTGACTTCAAAACGGTGATCATGATGACCATGTTGACAACTGATTATAATGCTAGTTGTTCATAATTTATGTTTTATTGATTACAGTGTAAAATGAAAATGATAACCTTCGGGCATAGTTGCATATAAAAGGGACCTTATCACTGAATCTGCATTTCTATACATATTTCAAACAAAAATTTTAAAACACGATGTTTCAAGTACTGCATTTTCACAAATTCACTCTTTTATAAAAGGCAGTCTTGAACTAACTCTGTTCAATACATCAGAACTGCTTTGATTGTTTTGACTGTATTCATCATATTTGAAAAACATCATGATAAACATTATTTTATCCTTGGCCAGTGTTGTGAAAACCAACTCATAAAATCTGCAAATGTGAAATATATGGATAAAAGACAAAGAATTCGATAAAGGGAATTCAAAGAAATGAGCTTCTAACAAATTGGATTGCTTTTAGACCTGCATCAGACTGAGGACATTTTAGAGGTGCAGTAGCACACAAAATCCCAAACAGCTCCAGGTAGTTGAAATTTGAACTCTGATCTTCCTCTAGGGTTAGCAACTTAAAGAGGAACCATATTTTCATTTTCAAAAAGTACCAAAGAGGAAAATCCTGCACACGTCTTTTTTTTTTCCACGTCTTCATATAACACCTCAATTAACACACTCGCACACAATCTGCTCCCAGCTTGCAAGAATCACTCAGGGCTGTAGTTTGTTTTTGATAAATGGCGAGATGAATCAGTTTTCTTTAACAAAACTTTAATTAGGAAGCCCACTGCCAACAGAGCATCAGGCTGTGAAAACATATTACATAGCACTTTTTTAGACATTACTCATAAAAAAAATAAAAAAATCCTATGGCTCAGTGTGACTGTGTGTTTTGGTAGCAGCGGGCATGGCGGTAGGCAATGTTTGAGGAAGGACTTTCCCAGGGCGGTTTCTGCTAGCAGCACGTGGTCTCACAGAGGCCGTGTTCACATGTTGACCGTCGGGAAACATATGGTTTCATTTCCATGTGTGGTAGCAACATGTGTGCACGATAGGGCATGGAATTGCCGAGACTGTAAGATGAATACACACAGGCACAAACACAGACATTTGTGGAAACAAAGCAAGCGAGCAACCTCATTACCTTTCCCCTTCACTTAGTTCACACAGCCTCTGGGCTCCCAGAAGGCCTTGCTGCACCTGGAGAAAAGCCTACAGGAAGTATTTCATGCATTCACATGTCCACACATGCGCACGCCACATTTGAAGCACAGATGGTGCTTCATGCAACATCCTTCTAATCTCGCTTATTATCTCCCTTGGTTTTATGCTGCTGATCTCCTTTCTCCTCCTTTGGGAGAACAAAAGGGGGAGATAGAAGACAAGAGGGAGAGAAAGGAAAAGAATAACCCTCCGTGCTTCTGTTTATGGAAAAGAAAACATTCTTGGGATATATCTGCAGCACAGGGGGACATACTTGACCTAATCAGTCAACCACACACACATACACACAGAACAACCCTTAAATTGACTAGTCCAGAGGCCCCATACAGAGGTTGTGTGCTGGTTCCCACGCACGCACGCACGCTCTACGTCCCTCACACTGCCACGGCCAGGCACAAGCAAAATAATCTTTTTAATGTGGGTAAAATGTGTCCTCATTAGTCAGTCAACATACTCTGCCTGGATGCATGTTATTCTAAGTGCCGCTGGTTCAAATCGCGGGGCCAAAAAGACTGAGCATGGGACCCAAGCAGTTTTGGACATCATGGCACAGCACAGCTGGTTGCGTCACTGAAATCTCCTAAAATTGCATTTTGGGGCACTCTGGTGGTCTAGGGGTTTAAGGGGCCCATAATGAGCCACCGGAAATTAATTTTAAATCAAATTGAAACTTGGTTGGGTAATCCATCACTTTAAAGATTTTGTCTCTATTTTTTTGTAGCATTACAGCTGGAACACACCGGGCACATAAGGGTCACGTATAGCATCGTAACGCAGCTATTTTTATTTTGGCGCCCATGTTATCCAATCTGTCCGTTCATACCGGGCGCGCAGCATCCGCGTGCTGCAGCAAGAGTTTCGGCGTCTCCTCTATTTCTTGCGCGATATGCGAGCGCAGTTCCTATACAGGAAGACCACAGTGCAGCCGGATACTTTACAAAAATAAAACACATTCAAAATGAAATAAACACCTACCCACAGCAAGACACGCAATCAGGCACACACACACAAGTTATCCCCATTCATCCTGGCGCACGATCAGGCACGTATCTACGCTACGCGACACTTGCTTGCCCGGTGTGTTCCAGCTGTTTTGTGTTATGCAGCAGCATAAATACGGGACATGAGTCTATTCAACAGAATTCAGTCACTTGCCAAACTTTTTTTAAAGCAGTACACAGCCACATTCATATTTTTTCATGGCATCTACAGTATGTTTGCTTTTTTGTTGTCATCTAGCTTTGAGCTTTAGAATATAATGCTTTGTGATGCTCAGTGGCCGATTCTCAAATTTGGAACCATCCTTGAATGCACCACAAAGATGAGTTTCTCAAAAAGGTCCTTGTAAGGATAGGCTAAGTCAGTGGTTCCCAAACTTTTTCTGTTCGATACAAATACACAATATACGATACCCCCCCAGAGAGAGATCTGTATATATAGTCTGTATATATTAGTGAGAGAGGGGTACAACAATCAGCTTTTTCCGTGAAGGGATAGTCAACGAGGAGCAATGCGATTCGACTGGGAGATTGTCAGTCGGCTCCTTAGATGGAATTGTGGTCACCACTACGTATTTTCTTGCCTTTCTTTTGGTAGTTGTGGTGTTTGGTTTAGCTTCATCGTCTGCTTTACATTTACCTGGCAGTCCTTTCACAAACTATCACTGCCTCTCATACATACAAACACAAAAACATGCACACACAGTATGTTACAATAATCTTCTCCAGTCAGACTGCCTCCCCACACACGCACGCACGCACGCACGCACACACACACACACACACAGAACTACTGGGACCAATTAGGCAGTAAACAGTGGTCTGGAACTGGTTTACCGCCAACTAATAACATCCACTAACCTCGAATAATCCTCTATTGGCTGCAGCATAGAACTGGCCCACCTACACACTTCCCACCACCTATGCTCTCAGGATCTTTCACACTAATTACAGCTCCCTCTTGTGTCCTTTTCCACAGTCTCCTGTCGCTATTTGTTACCTCATGTACAAAAGTGAGCACAAATGTTGTGTTTCTCTCGTTATACAATATTAAGACAAACTGTGTGCCCCTCTAGAGTCACCCGATAAAACTAAGCTGCACACCCAGATACACATACACTCAACCTCTGACACAAGTAATGTGTGTGTGGGCAGAGTAATATCTTTGAGAATGGGGGTAATGTGCAGCCAATGGCTTGCTGCTCTAAGTCTCGATGATGGGTGTGAGCATGTGTGGACCTCAGTATATCAACCTGACTAATGTATTCAGGCCCTGCTCTCTACAGCAGACAAGACAGACAGTGGGAAAATATGGAGCTTAGGCATTGTAAACATACTAACACTATAAATCTTACATTCATGTTTTTGCCCGCAACCTGAAAACGACTGTACCCTCACACCGACAACGGATAACTGCAAGAATACGGTACAATGATGCATCACAGGTACCGTAATTTAAACTTGTAAAAGTCAGTGGTTAAGGCACGTGAAGGCCCAGTCATGCTGGAGACTTTGTGTTTTGCTTTGTCTGCGTGCAGTAGTTTGACAGACAGCAGAGGCTTGCTAATGTGAGCTCTGTAGCTTAGCATTTTCACAGGTTTGTATTGTACAGAAGAGAGAGAGAGATGAAAACTGATGACAACAGGGTAGATAATAGTAATTTCCAGGTTGTTGATATACAAGGCTCAAACTGAGATGTATGATACAAAGAGAGAACAAGAAAGACAAGAAAAGCCATCCAGTGCAATTAAAGGATTAAAAACAACCAAGGTGTTTATAAAGCTTTATTTCTCTTTTCTTTCACTGATGCACATGAATAAAAGCTAACTTAAGCATAACTAGGGAGATTGTGTAAGATCTGAATATTTAAGTGTAATGATAAATATTATTTTCTCTTTTTTCGCATTCAAATGTATTTACTGCCAGGACGAGATTAAGATTAGTAATAATTACATAAATATAGATATCTATGTCATTTTCATTGGTCCTCTGTTACTCAATAGAACAAAACTGTGATGCAGTCAGTTTGTATCTTTGCATTATGTTGGCAGCATGTAACACACATCCTCCTTGCTAAGTTTTTATGTGCACACCACACCAAATACTGACACAACAGCATTAGTCTGTCTCCATTTTCAACTTTCTACTTTTTTAACAACTGTAAAATGATGACTTATAGCTATTAAGTCTCACCCCCTACACATAAACAGCATTAGGGTTTGCTGAAAGTTACTGTAGAAAGTTAAATAAAATAGCAACAGAAATCACAGATACACTAAGTAACTGACTGCACTTCACCCAAATAACTGGAATGTTTGTGTTTCAAAAACTGAAAACGTCAGGTGACAGGAGATCTTCATATGCTCTATATGCTCCATTAACCACACACACACACACACACACACACACACACACACGTTGACTATGCACTGAAGTCAGCATCTGTACGGTATCTTTCCAATCAGCATCTTTCACCCTGTATGTGTCCACGCTGCCTGCACAGCAGCCCACTCAGCTCTACAAATCAATGATGGGGTATAAAAGGAAAATTACCCGTGTTCACTTGCTGACAAACCTCTTCATTTCAGGTGCAATAGACACCATTTATCACAGCAAACAATTAGGCTCTAACAACTCACAGAGGGAAATTATTTGGCTAATGGTGACAGAGGAAAATGTGCTTATTATGCAGAGTAAATAATGCTCCAATAACCTGGGAGGTCCATTACTACACTGCCATTAGGAGTAGGAATATTTAAAAAAAAAGACATCAAGATTTTAGCTCTCAACCACCTCTGTATGCCTCGCGCTCATCTTCAAATGACAGCGCATCAGCGAGAGCGTGACATCATCAAAAAACTGCAAGCAGAGATGGATAGGAAAAGGGTTAGGGAGGAGGAGAAGGTCAGTTTTGCTGATGAGGAATGACAGCGGTGGCAGGCTGAATGCTCCCAGAGTTGAAACGCTCAGCCGGCTGTCAGAGAGAGATCCCTGAGAACTGTAAAGGATTGGCTCTGTTGGACAGGAGCCATAACGAGACGACCTGTGGCAGAGCTGGTTTAAATGCCACGAGAAATACAACAGAAGAACTCAACTTTAAGTTAGCTGATGAGACCTTTCTTGTTCTGGAACAGTTACACCACAGTGGGAAAGTGTTTCTTTTAGCCACAATTGACCATTTAACATGTAAATGTGGGCAACAACATGAACAAAGGTTAGGTTAGATGTGTTGTTTCTTTTTCTAGAAGGTTAACTAATAAATGGCTTCTCTGAGCTACAGAAATCCAGACATGAAGTTTTAATTATTCTCTTCTGAGTCCAGTGAATTCACTTGCCTCTCTCAGAGATTTGTCAGAGGTCAGGGCCAGAGGCATTTAGAGCTGATACAGAATACGGCTGACCCTGATATACCCTAATAAATGGATAACACCAACACTGGCAGCAGCAGAAATGGACTATCAATTAACAAGCAGCTACAATCAAAAAGAACAGCAATATAGCTTGATAATAATGTCCTGCTTCAAAGACTAATTTATAAAATAATATCTGAAGGTCCTGTTTACACCCTTCTACTGACAACTAAACATTCTGTAGTTAACTGTAGGGCTGGGCAATATATAGATATTATATCAGCATCGACATATGAGGCTAGAGATCATCTTAAATTTTGGATATCGTAATATCAACACAAGTGTTGTCTTTTCCTGGTTTTAAAGGCTGCATTACAGTAAAGTGACGATATTTTCTGAACCAGACTTCTAGGTGGTTTATTATTTGCCTTTACCTATTTAATCATTGTATCCACATCATTGGTGATTATATATCAGAACTCTCATTGTGTTAATATTTTGTGAAAGCACCAATAGTCAACCCTACAATATCGCCGCAATATCGACATTGATGTATTTTGTCAAAAAATATCGTGATATTTGATTTTTTCCATATCACCCAGCTCCAGTTAACTGTACTGTAATTAAACATTCTGTAGTTACGATCTGTCCAATCTGAGTTTTCTGTTGCACGACTAAAACAACTTTTGAACGTACACGTTCCACCAAAACAAGTTCTTTCCCAAGGCTTTTTTGCAGCGGCACCACGGCTCCGTGCGACAATTGTGATTGGTATAAAGAAATGCCAATAAACCAGAGCACGTTTCTCTCCCATCCCGCAATGCTGTGTGGACTAGCCAGGCCCTCCTCGGCAGCACTGTGGAAGAAGGTCTGGCAATGCGAGACTAACAGGTACTGTAATTAAACATTCTGTAGTTAAGTATACTGTAAGCAGACCAAAGAAAATATTTTTCTATCCAATACAATAACTGTGATTCAAATTCAATAAAGTAAGTGTAAGATGTGGCCTTATGTTAGACTATAAAAAGACATGCAGTTCTAATAAACCTAGAATTCACATGATGTTTCCCACAGGTGGCATTGGCAATCAAGGCTTTTCAGAGGAGGATGATGGGATTACGGTGTTTACCTGTTGGTTGACCCGGCAGTGCGAGGGTCCGTGGTGGATGAGGATGCGGACGATGTCCACGTCTCCCCGCCAGGCGGCCAGGTGCAGCGGGAAGCAACCCTTGCTGTCAGGCACATTTGTGGACGCCTCAAACTGGAGCAGCTTTAGTACAACTTCCCTGAGATAGATATATACAGGTCAATATATATATATAAACAGATGGAAAGAAGGAGGGATAGAGAGAGGGAGCAGAAGCCGAGCTGGCCGACCTGAAATCTGAATCATGGAATATTGACACATTTCCCTTGAAAACACCAAATCAAACATTTTAACCTTACTGCACGAATAATTCATCTTTCGCTGTGGAACATACAGTACAATGCAACCCTCAGACATACTGCATAATTTTACTCCAAGAAGGAACTAAATCATGTTAAAATCAAAATACATGAATTGTGAGCTGCCTTTTCTTTGCCCTCGTATTCTGTGACCTTGGTGATATTTTGTTTAACTGGTTAAATAAATGAGTTGTGCTTCCTCTCATAGTCAGTGCAATTTTCTACAGAATTGTTTTTTTTTTTTCCCCTGGCAACAGTTTCTTTTTTTTCCCAGACATGACAGTGATTGTGGGTTTTGACACTTTCAGGCTTCAGCTGTCTCATCACTCTTATCTGCAGCATCAGGATCACATTAGCTGGAGCCAAAATAAGCTTAAATGTCCAACATATTTTTTTGTACCATGTGTATTCAAGAGATCATAATGTTGACCGAGATGGGTTCTGCATTCAAATTAAGATTTTTAGTGATGAAGTTTAGCATAATTTATCACATAGACCATCTTTACTTTAACCCCTTTCTTATTTCAATCAAACCTGTATTGTCCATAACTATAACACTCTCAGGAGGAAAAGAGAAACAGAGGCTGTTCTATGTTTAATTAAACACACTGACAGAATAAACTACACCAGTTGTAAATTTTGCACTTCACAACTGCATGCGCAATATTGCAAAAGACGAAATCCACCCCGTTTTGTCTCCGTGATCAATGCCTTTAAATCATGGGTTTAAAAAGTAGGTTTATGTATATCAACGTGTACATGAGAAGCTGAAGTTCTAATTGTTTGTATTATAGCTTGTGCTAGACAATTTACGCTTCACTAGTCCATGCCAGTGTCCTATCTACTTTTGTTTCCTTTACCTACTTCACTCAGTACTGGAGGCAGTGATAGCACAGAGTTCAACTGGAAATTAAATACAAACAATGAAAACAATTAATAGAAGACAAACAATTCCATGTTTCCCTCTAATAAAAAGTTATCTCCATTATATAAATAGAGCGACAAATCATAGCGCCTGGGTTTGTGCCGGAAATCCATTTAGCTGCTAGTAGTAACGTCAGCGATACGGTTTCATATTAGGAAGTCTTCTGCTGAAGTTGCCACCACTCTCTGAAGAGGAAAGGTGAAGTGCCTCATTTCCATTCGAAATGTCAGGGGGAGAATCCGAGGAGAGAGAAGGGCAAAGCCTCTCGCAGGAGCAGGGGTGAAAGCAGCACTGAGATGCTTAATCAACTGATTTGTTAATTATTATATTTTTATATAATTCACTCTGGTTTAAGTGGCAGTTGTCCTGCAAAAATCACACTGGGAGTATCTCAGGGTCAAATACATACTGTAGACTGTAAATAAGGTCAAATATGAGAATATTCAACTTATTGCAGTTTGGATTGAGCCTGCTTGCATCACTGAAAGGCTTTTTATGTGGTAAAAAACTGCACGATTAAAAAAAAAAAAAAAAAACAATTGAAACCCAGCCTGAATAAAAAATCTCTGAATACAGCACTGCCTGTTTCCAGGTTTTCTCTGTCTATATCTTAATTAATGGTTCTCTTTTTACTATCCTACCTAAACGTTAAAGTGCTCATATTATGCTCATTTTCAGGTTCATAATTGTATTTAGAGGTTATACCAGAATAGGTTTACATGGTTTAATTTTCAAAAAACACCATATTTTTGTTGTACTGCACATTGCTGCAGCTCCTCTTTTCACCCTGTGTTGAGCTCTCTGTTTTAGCTACAGAGTGAGACATCACACTTCTGTTCCATCTTTGTTGGGAGTCGCACATGCGCAGTAGCTAGGTAAGGACTACTAGCTTGTCAGTTGCAAAGTATGGAGGTCGTGCCATGCTAGCAGCTAGGCGAGTATTATAACGTGTCTTACAAAGTGACGCACGTTTGTCACGGAAGTAAAGGCTGGACTACAATAGAGCAGTTTGGAACAGTGTTTTCTCTGGAAGATGGTAAGTGGGGTGGACTTTGGACTTTTTCACTTTGTAAACCTATAACATGCAAAAAACGATATATAACACAATAAAGGAAAGGTGAAAAAGCCAAAAAGCATAATATGAGCACTTTAAATCATTCCTCTGGAGTTTTTTGTTGGCAGCCTAATTTTCAATCTGAGGCTGCAGTTTTCTCTCCCTCCCACCGATCCTCTCCAGTTGATCTGAAGGAGGAAATCCACATAATTCCCCCCAAAACACAGTTCTAATCCTTCAGTTCCGCCAAACTGGGATAGTGGTCAGACTTGCAGCTAATCCACACTGTGTACCAGATTTCTCAGCAGGCCCAGGTGAAGAAAGGAAGCGGCGCTGTAGTTACATAACAGTTGGATTCTTCCAGAATATTTTAAATACAGGGGCATTTTACTGGAAAATTTTGTAAATGCAACAACACCAAAACTGCCATAGCATAAAATGCAGTGCAGACCTGTAGCAGAGCTAATGCTGTGACTTTTTCATATAGGTTAACAGGGCTCAGTAACGCTGCTGCTAACTCCAGTCAGGCTCCGGATACTTTCCTTAGTAAAAAAGAAAACTAGTGAAGACGTCCTCACACTGCTGTATATTTACAAGAAGTAACTTCGGTCTCTGAAAACTCTTTACTTTATTATTAGTCGCCCCACAACATTGTTTAGAAAACATTAGAAAAAACAAAAATAACTTTTTTTTGTCAGACCACTCAGCATGTGTCACCGATTACCATGAAAACATGGCTCTAAAAGCTGAGTTAGCCTGTTTTTTTTTGTTTTTTGTTTGTTTAACAGTGTAACTTGCATCAGACTAATCCAAGAACAATATTTAGACTGGACCCAACACTACTGACCAGTCTAAATCTGTTTGTGAAACCAGGGCCCCTCTACTTTATGGAGCTGTAGGGCTAACGTTAGATGCTTCAGCTCCTACTTTATGCTAACGTTAACTTCGCTCTCTCTCTGTAACGGTTTTGTTTCACTTTCACCGCTCTCCTAGCGTTGTTTTTGGCCGCAACAGGAAGCGGTTTTCAGCAATAAAGCTCTAAAAACCCACTATACACTACATGCTCAGCATCAAATGGCAGACATCAAGTCAGAGACTAAGGTTAGCTGGCGAACATACATAGTTGATCATTAGAGTCAGGTATTTCTCTCAGGAGAACAAACACAGAGCTAACAGATAAAATACAGTATTATTATTATTATTATTATTATTAGTAGTAGTAGTATACAGAGAGTATTGGACTTACATTCATCAGGTGTCCAGAAGCATGCCTCTAAATTAATTATAGTATTAATGCTGGATGTGTAAATAAAGTTCGCCATATCAATGTAAAAGGTGTGTTGTGTTACAGCTTGTTTCTGCTGCCCCCAAGTGGCCCAGAAAAGGAGAGACCTGACCAAAATGTACACAATCGCATATGGCACAAAGCACAATGGGACCTGAGAGGAATACAGGGGAGAGATTAACTATTTAAAACTGTTACAGTACACCACTGTTCACTTAGAAATAGAAAAAACAATACAAGGAAAAATGTACCTCTGACTTTTTTACCCTGACTACACAATGTATTCTACATACAACACATTCCAGCACTCCAAAATAGTGCTAAACAAATGCGTCAATTAACTGGTTAATGGATTGACAGAAAATGAAATTTTATTGAACAAAAATACCAATAATTTGATGGTTCCAGCTTAAAGATACATCAGACACTTAATTGCACATACATGTATGGAAATGCATATAAGTAAATAGTACTTGTAGAAGACACAAAAACAAGTTTACCTGTGTCCATTAAGTGAAGCATGATGTAAAGGTGTATATCCTGTGCTGTCAGTGCAGTTGACATTCAGGCCCTTCCACATGCTGGAGATAAAACAGAGATACATCACAATTAATCCACCACAGCCACTTATACATCATCTCTCAGTATTGAAGTGACTGTTGTTTGGTAATGTGCTGGTTGACACTCTGTGTGGTTTTAGAAACATAGTTAGGTACATTTTGAATTGCTTCTTAGTCAGAAAACATTCATCAATTTGTTTGAGTGTGTTATCTGCTGCACCTGCTCTGTTTTAGACCCAGGAAATGGCAACCAACACCCAGCCAATTAGGATTCACTATCTTCATGGAATGTGCCAAGTGTGGGATAGATAGAGGGGGGGTTGTGATGTCATTTTGAGAAAACGCTATTTCAGAGCAGTTTTTGCAGAGATTTGTCTAATTTAACTGATATTTGTGCCATGTTAAATTACTATGTTTATCCACTGAGAAAGAGATGAATACCTGTTGCGAGTTAATTGATTTATTTATTGTGGTGTCTCCTTTAGTAGCCAAGTAAGAGCTACAGCTTGTATAAAAAGGGGGTTTGAAGAGGGTTTGGAGCTCTTTCAAGATTAAGGAGGCCAGAATTGTTTTCTCCTGAGAGGGTTTTTATTTTAATTTTTCTGTTTAAGCAAGTAGTTGTTATTGTTTCTTCAGTTCTTTCTTTACATAAAATACTTTTATTTTAGTGTGTTTGTTCCTGAAGTGATAAGTATAGTTTATAATTTGGGAGTTGAGTTTAAGTCCCATTTCATCAGATTGGCAAAAAAAGACAGTGAGTGAGTTTGACTGTTGTACTCGCAAAATGCTGAGCATGCAAATAAAACCGCACAACACAGAATCTCATAAGGATAGCTAGTTGTGCGCACACACACACACACACACACACACACACACACACACACACACATACATAGAAATAGACATACACACAGAAAGCCCAGGGTTTCCCCACGGCTATAATTATATGACCTCTCTTTTTCATATTAACTCCTCCATGCGCGTCAGAGAGAAGTACTAATTAGTTGAATTCCAGTCTGAGGAGCTCTGGGCCGAAAAGCAGAATCAAGTGACTTGTAGAAGCGACTGTATTAGCTTTTATTTAAAATGGAAAACAACCTGATACAGGAGCTTCTGACACGGAGTCTCAAAATGCACAACTGTGTCTCATAGGAGTCTTATACTGAATGTGGATACTGTTTGATGTGTAGCTATGCTAATGTCTTGCTGCTTCCTGTAGCTCTGCATGGCTAACTGAGAAGGCTTATCTGTTGTTTTAGTGGTCTGTATAGTGTCTTGTTGACTTCTATCTGTATAGTTAAACCTGTACTAATGTCTTGCTGCTTCCTGCTGCTCTGGTCTAAAATCACCTGGCCAAAGGACTACAGTTGAAAATTAACCGGCTGGCTAACACTGGCACATTTACAGAAATGTTGATTAATGTGTGTTGTCCTTTATAAATAAAATATAAGAATAAGTATCTGTTTCTAAAACACAGAAAGCAGGAGATGGAGAATATTGATTTTTCTTTTTCTTTTTTGATATAGGTTCATTGCATTTCTCTGTTTATTTCTGTTTTAGGTGATTTAGTCTCTAAACTGCACTGTGCTCATGTATTTAATTGTTTAAAATATGTATCTAGTCACAACCCTCATCTCTCCATTTTAATAATTTTGGAGTAAAGGTATCTTGGGAAATGAAGACTTAAATATCAATACTTCTGTCAAATGTTCATGATTTTTATTGTATGTTCCTTTTACTTCATGGCCTGTTTTGTTGGAGGAAAAAACAGAATGCACTTTAAAATAGTTATTTTTACTCCATTTATTGTAACAAATGCATTGCACTTCTATTTTCCCATTTATTGACTGATTCTGTGTCTTGTGGTCAACAGCTAAACATTGTGGAGGCAGCAGAACATTCACTGAGTTTGACAGACATTAACACAATAGTCAAGGGCAGTGGTGTAATGTAGTGAGCACATACACATGAACACACAACTAAACGTGAATTAAAAGTGGTATTGAGGGCAGACGCGCACACACACACACACACACACACACATCTATCAACAGAACAAGTCGGTTGTAGCCCTTAAATAAAATAAATGCTCTAAAAGGTGCATTTTTACACAAAAACAAAAGAAACACAACTACATACACACCTATGCACCTTAATACAGTACATGAAAATTACACGCATGTAACACACACAAGGGCAAAGGGCAGAGACCACAGAGAGAGACACACAGCTCAAGCTTGTTTCTATTGGGCCGGCTGATCTCTACACGCTGTGTGTGTGTGTGTGTGTGTGTGTGTGTGTGTGTGTGTGTGTGTGTGTGTGTGTGTTCAGATCGATCATGCTGCTCTTCTGACCCCTTTCAGCGCTGACCTATAGAACCAGTAGGATGGCTTGTTAAAAAGAGCAGACTGACAGAGCGTGAGGGGAGAGGGAGACAACCGACAGAGACAACAAGGAGTGAAATGAATGCCTGTTTTAACTCAACTGTCAAGTACATTTGGATGGATTTGATATCCCCAGATCCACAAATATCCACCATAAAAATAAAAAAAGTGTTACTGAATACGTTTCTGTTGTCTTTTACTGTCAGATAATGGTATATGTGCCACATCTAAAAACTAAAAAATTCACTTGCCATGTGTGCTGCTTAGGGAAATGAAGGAAGACAGACACTAGTGAGCACTGAGCACTACTGTACATAAGTGAGATCCAAACAGCAGATGTTTAACTCAAACTACAAACATCAACCAATTTGAAGTTGCTATGTTGACATAAACACAAAAAAACATTTTAAAATGAAAGTAATATCCTTATCTGTTTCCTGTCTTGTTTCAAGATATTAGCACTCATTTATAGCACATTATCTGTACAAGAGAACCAGTATTTATAATAAGGACACTTATCTCAGTATAAGACTCTATAAACTTAAACTATAAACTTTGTTTTAAAGGAATGAGGAATTGCTCGTCATTTTGGGAAATACACTTACTTGCTTTCTTGCTAAGAGTTAGATGAGAGGTGATTAGCTTAGCATAACGATTGGAAACAGGGGGAACAGCTAGCCTGACTTAGTTTAAAATTACACGCACCAGGTGTTGGTCATCTAAAGCTTACAAATTGGTAGGTGTATTTTTGAACTATGGAAAGGCTAGCTTTCCCCCCGTTTGCAGTCTTTATGCTAATCACATTCTGACATGAAAGTGGCACAATCAAGCAACTCATGGTCAAGAAAGTGAAATAGCACATTTCCCAAAATGTCAAACTAGTCTTTTAAATATGTATATATATATATATATATTAGAGATGGGCCAATACCATTTTTTGCTTCCCGATACAGATTCCGATGCCTGAACTTGCGTATCGGCCAATACCGAGTACCTATTCCATACCATTGTGTCATATATTTTATTTATTATGTTTTAACAGCTGTATACTACTATCCCTGTATGGATGTGATATGATTTATATCATTGTTGTATGGCCTGGCTTTGGTTAAACTATTTGTAAAAAAAAAATTGAACAAACACAAACAATGAATGCCATAGAACTTGCTTTTATTATCCAGTTTGACAGTGAGTCATAACGTAAAAAGAACATAAATAAACTACTTTGAAGTCGATTTTCTGCAGGGCTTAATTACGTGGCATCGGATCGGTGCATAAACTCCAGTACTTGCCGATACCGATACAAGCATTTTAGGCAGTATCGGAGGTTTTTCCGATACTGGTATCGGTATCGGAACATCTCTAATATATCTCTAAAATATATATATATATATATATATATATATATATATATATATATATATATATATATATATATATATATTTTACATACAACTTTCACTGTGTGTTTTATCAAAATGTTCCATTTCCACTCAGTGTTTCTTCTGGTTCTTCAATTCCTCATTAATCACATAAAACTACTTGGATGGAAACACAGCTAATGTATCATAAGCTCCCCTAAGCTGTTTTCTATATCTGATAGCTGTTCACCAAACAAACCCAACCTTGAACACACACACATTTTTATATATATATATACACACACATTTTTATATATATATATATATATATATATATATATATATACACACACACATACACACACACACACATGCACTGGTGCTGTTAACTTCAAGCAATCAATCTGTACAGCAATTCATTAAAAACTTGGTGTACAAAGAGTCTTTCATGTGAGCAGCACTCTGCAAGGCCCCAAACACAATACACCAGTCCCACACACCCACAAATGCACCGTATTAATGCACAAACACAGCAGTCTTAACCCAAGTCCCATAACCTTCATAAAAGAACCTGCACAAACTAATATATGTGGCCACTTTGTGAGGGAATGTGTAAACCTTGTTTGCAGTGCATGTGAGCCTCACTGTGAGCTGAACAAGGTGTTGTGTTTTTCTTTCACTGTTATATATGTGTTTGGAGAGACGCCGAAGTTGGGTTTCACTCCAAACACTTACTTTTACTTACTTTGAGGAACAACCAAAGAAAGATTTAGCAAGATTTTAACAATGGATTTGGAAAATACTTAAACCTCCACTAATCTTTTTTTTTTTTTTATCTCACTGTAACATTGAATCAAATGACTGAGTGTAATGTGAAGGGAGTCGCTCATTGTGACAGTCAGAGAATCAAACGCTGCATCTCTACACAGCTTTTTAGACTCTTGTAGCTCATGTTTTGGTTTTAAGGCACCTGTACTGTTCAGTGCGGTTCAGTCTAAACCCCGTCTAAAGCAGCACAGGAAGCTATATTTAACCCCAAAAAAAAGCTTTGATAAACCCACTGTACACTACCTGCAGCCCACCTTCAAACTGTGGGCAGACCATAGACTGTAAAAATAATGGACAGACTAAAGCTGTGTTCGTAACCGTTCCCTCATTCACTATATTGTTTATTAAATAGTGAACTATAGAGGGAACGACCAAATGAGATTTCGGACACTCACTGAAAGTATTGTTGCGTCAGTAGATGCTCTGGTTATTTGTGTGACGGAGTTGGGCACTCCCAGCATCATGTAAACAAACCAAGAACTCAGGAGAATAGTTAAAGGTTGTTTATATGTTGCATGTTACATTTCCACTGTTTAGAAATGAAGCCAGCTCTATTTTTCCTTTTCAGTTTTCGCTGGTGCTTTTGCTTCTTCCTCTCATCTAGGAAAAAATGGTTGCGTTGCATTGTGGTATACGGGAGTAACATTGTATGTACACTCAAGTTAGCTGTGCATTGTGGGTATTTCATAGTGGACTATGTAGTGAATTAAATTAACCGCAGAGAATTTCAACACCACTTCAAAAGGGCGAACACACTATATAGTGCATTATTTCCGTGATAGGGAACGGTTTCGAACACAGTTTAAGTTAGCAATTAGCCAGGGAAGAGCATCTACTGTAGCTAGCAAGACCTATTGCTATTTTCTGTTGATGCTATTTTTCTCAGGAGTTGGTGAAGACCAAAAAAAGAGAAAAAGAGTGAATACTGGACTTACAGTATTACAAATGTATGTAATCTGTATATGAATGCTAGCTCCATCTCTGCTGAATGTTTAAATGTTGTGCTATGTATCTGTTCACTTATTTTTGGAATTCTTCTGCCCCCAACTAATTCATTAATGCAGTTTTAACTACATTTCAAGACATAGAATGAGTGTGGTATGCAGTGGTGAGTTTATAGTAACTTATCATGCTTAGTATCTTTTATGCTGTACTACTGTTGATATTCCTACGCTATACCTAGTGGGACTTATACTGCTCTATTGTGCTTAGTATTGAATTTAGATTCACCACTGCACAGTGAAACAGTCGACGACAAGTACATTTATTCAGTCCACTGCAGCTTTAAACTGCCAAAAAGGTACAGAAACACAGAGACTGTGCCTTTTAGAAAAACAAATACCACACATTGGATAACAACTGATTTGACCTTGGTGAATCACTTCCTAATGAGACCCGTTTTCTTATCACAGCTGTACATTTCTCCTCCGTCGTGTTCCTCCTCTAAATTCCCAAAGTCGCTTCGGTGCCATATCATTCTCTATTATTTTCTTTGCTTTCAGTAGTAGCATAAAGCCAGCCAGCAGAGTTTAAATAGAATTAGTGGGCAACTTGAGATTAGATAATGGAGGAGAGGTGCTGCTGCAAGAATGCAGACTCTTGATGTCAAATATGCAGGCAATGTCCTATTCCTACTTAATTAACTTCTGTAGCTCCTGTGAGAAAAGCGGTCTTTGTGTATGTGTGTGTATGTACTTCTACCGTACCTCACGTTGACATTAATGTTTAATGGCGTGTTTTTGTGTGTTGTTCTTTGCCTCTTTCTCTGCATCATACAACAGCAATCAAGTGTTATTTTGCATCAGGGATGTCTGACTCAAGCTAGTTCCTCTTCTCTTCAGTGTCCGACTCCCCCACTACCTTGCTACATACTCTTTTTTTAATTTTTTATTTTTTTTTTATTAAAGCACAGAAAGGTAAAGGGGTCAAACGTCAAGAAAGGCCTCCCAGCAGGCAGATCAATGCTGCCCTCTGTTTGAACACTTCTTCAGTTACAGCATGGCAGTTTCTTCTCGCCTTTACATCACTTTACTCCAGCACAGCACTCCATGGACTGCACGGACATAATACTAGAAAACCGTTGTTGTTGTATCTAAGACCACAAGTCTTTACGGGGATGTGGTTCCTCCAAACCTAGACACAGGAAATGTATCTGGGTGTTTACTGAAGATAAACAAGATGAAGTTGAGATTCAAACTTGACAAAAAGTCAGAGGGAGTTTTATACCAAAGTTCTATGCATCCCATTTGCAAAAATACTACCTAAAGCAATTGGAAAAAGTTGTTGCTCATCAAACAAGAGCTAAAATTACCCCCAAACTCTTTTGAAGTGTCCTTTTTTATCAGTGGTTTTGAAAGAGGACATGTAATGTAGTAAAATATTTTTCATTTTGGATGCAAACTTCTCATTCAATGTTTCAGAATGAAAGGCTTCATTTGCTGGTTCTCACCAGGGATATTAAAGCTGGCATCACGTTGCAGCAAAGTTCAAGCTACATCAAAGCAGAGCATTCTCTTCAAAGGACAAGGACCGAAGGAATTTGGCAAACCTTTGTAGTCCTAGATTCTTTTTAGAGGGAAACTATTTTTTGTGGGGAGGAAAATAAGTTGAAATTCACGCCACCCATTGAAATGAAAATTAAAGGCTGTTCCACAGACATGGACGGCTCAACAACAGCAATGATTTCACGGGAAATCAAAAAAGGAACCAATATGAGGTGTCTTTGCTATCAAAGCAGATAACACAAGACAGGAAGTGGACTTGCTTCATATCCTGTTTTGAGCAAGAAGCAGAAGATATACCTGCTGATTAAGAGCAGTGTTGCAAGAGCACACCAACTGATATGACTTGTAGGATGACGAAAACACAGACACACACGCACATACATTTTTCATTAGAACTAGCCTTTGATGTTCAAACCGTGACTCACTCAGAGAGATAGTCCATCCGCTATGATGCTTTAGGGCATGCTAATTCTGCTTTACACTTTAATGTCTTTAACAAGTGTGAAGGTTTATGTAATGTGTGTGTGTGTGTGTGTGTGTGTGTGTGTGTCTGTGTGTTTGTTTGTGTTTTGTGTGTGTCATGGGTGAAATCCACTCAACCAAAGAGTGAAAATTATAGTGCAAGGTGTGTGTAAACTCTCCAAAGACCAATTACATTTCCGCAGAGAGGAGTGACAACTAAGCATTTCCCTACCGCTCTTTCTCTGTGCCTTTACCTGTCCCCCTCCTTCTATTCTTTCTCCACTTCTATTTTGCTTCTTTGGTTAAAAGGCATATATTTGCAGAATAGCAATTTAGTATACGTGAATGCCCTGCAAATACAGAGAGAGCAGAGGGAAGGCAACTACTTCAGGGAAGACTGCATAAACAAGTATGTATGCTCATGTATTGAACTGTATGTACTACATGATAAACTATCCACTTAAAAGGATGCTCATGCTATAAATATGTCATAGGCACACAAACACTTTCCCCTATGCACACAGCGGCATCATGGTCTGAGCTGGAGCCTGACTGATATTGTGTTTTAAGGCCATGACTAATAGTCACTAATAGTGATATTTGATAAAAATACCATTCAATGTTGATATAAACACACTAGGGGCGGGAATCACCAGAGGCCTCACAATACATATCATCACAATACTTATGTCACAATACAATATTTTTACGATTTTAAACATCTGCGATATATTGCAATTTATTATCTTTTTTCCAACTTCAAATTTTGGAGTTGGACGGAGTATGGGCTTATCTGCTAATGTAAGCTACCAACCGTTACCTTGAAACCATCCAGAAAATAGACGGTACCTAGGGTGATTTAACGTCACCGCTCATTTTACACACAGTTTAACAACAAAACACTGAGTGAACATTACTAGCTACATTTTTCATATTGGTTTTGAGCGGTATGCACCCCCACTAACCTGGAAAACGGTTTTAAATCAGTAACGTCACTACAGCGTGTCGGAGGAATACACAGACTCCTGCAGCGGCGAGTCAGAGGCAGAGGGGCCGTCACAGCAGCGTGGCTAACGTTAGCTTCTTGTCTCATCTGGGGTCTGATAAACAGTAAATTCATCAACTTCAGTGTCCACAATGCTATTTTCCAATAAACTGTAGCTGTCATATTTCACGGGCGTGAGTGCGGATTTCATGTCGCGGCTTTCGTCGCTGTTTATCACTGAGTGAAGTAGTACTCGCCCTGTTGTTTATTTGGTTGCCATAAGTTCGCGAGTGATGACGTCCAGTCACTGTTCCAGTTGCTCTGCTCACCCTAGGGGGAGAGAGAGCGGATGACAGTTCGCTTGAGTTCAGTAGAGCAGACGGCGCTACGAGTTTATGACTTTTCATAAACAGCTGAAGGAGCGGTGGTGCGCGGTGTACATAGCGGAAACCCTGTTGTGCCCTATTTCTGATACCGTGGCGCTGGAAATTTTACCGTGGCGAACCGCCACTATGCTATCGAACGCTCATACACACACTGTATAGTGGGGGGATGGAGCAGGGTCACTAAAGAGGCGTTTTCCTCCGAGAGACGCTGTGATTGGTGGATAGGATAGAACAGGGGACTGACAGCGACATAACCAATCACACTATGACAGACGCTCCACTTAGCCACCAACTGCAATGTTTATTTTTAAAATGTATGTAGCCTACTGGCAGTCTGGCACACGTGGGTGCTCAGTGGGCGCTCGGTATTCTCCGTGGGTGCTCGAGTCCCGGAGCACCCACGGTATCGGCGCCTACGTCCCCCACCCCTAAAACACATTAAAAAAATGGCAAGCTAGATCACTCAAAATGTAGTTATTAAAGGCACTCTTTACACCATGAACACATTATACAACCTAAGGAGTTACACAGGTGACCTCCAACACGACAGCAATCTCATTTTTTACTTCACATTCCCACAACACCACAAAAAAATTCCATTCACACCTACGCAACTCAATAGGCAATCCTGCACTGCGTTTACAGAGAGAGGTGTTTCCCCCTCTCTCCATCTTACTTTCCTCACAGATGTGTCACTCTCTACTGCTTCATTTCTACACCAATCATAGTGGAAAGTAAATCCAAAGTGCAGTATAGCTGAAGAGATAAAAATATCAAACCAAGTCCCAGTATGTCAAAATAAATAGTCTCTTGAGTTTGTGACCATAAAAAATATAATATAAATATATTTGAATATTTTCAGAATACTTGAATATTTGAATATATATATCAATGAACAACTTTTTTGCAGCAGCAGCAGCACAAAAACAACAACAATTGAATATGAGACTTCCAATCTGCAGGATGAAGTGCCCAGCAGTTATTCTGTCTGGGATCTCGCACTCCTCATCAGCTTCTGGCAAATCACTAATTTGCTGAACTGATTCTTGTCAAATTGGCTCATATGTTTTTGTATATTAAGCAAAATAGCAGCTCTACTCTACAAAACCTCCTTGTTAGCAATTTAGTTTATTTAAATACGCTGTGGTATCCGCCCCCCTTTCCCAGCATGGGACTTTATCCAACTTGCAAATCAGGTTTATTGCTGCCAGAAAAACATAAACGGCAAAAAAAGAATTAAATAAACAAAACATCCTTTTTTTCTCCTTTTTCCCTTAGGTGGACACTCATTCTGCTTTTACAACGCCCAAAATACAACTTCAATTATCAGTAAACATGTGTGTTGTGAGATGACCTGTGGAGAAAATGAAGCAAAGAACCCTTGAATATGCAGAGAGGCCGCTTGCTGTATAAATGCATAACAATTAGTATGCAGAGTGTATATGAATGAATATGCAGCAAGGCCAGTCACTCAGTGACAAAGGCCTTCAGAGGAACTAAACATCAACTGACACGTTCAACGGCTCAAGAATCCAACACTCACCATCACAGGAAGTCATTTATCTTCGGGTCAAACTGACCTCTGGTGTACAACTGAACATGGAGGGTTGCTGTCAGGGGTAGGGGGTCAAACACACACACACACACACACACACACACACACACACACACAGTGACTGACCCAAATCTTTTACTCGCACTCAGCAATAATTAAAACAAGACCCAAGTAATCAATAGCTGCACAACTCCACACTGGGAGTCTATTGATGAAGTTTGATCATTGACCATTTGGTTGTCCTGAGGGAGAGAGCCTCGGGAAATACACACAAAGTCAGTGGCATCATTTAAAAAAAAATAAATAATGCATTTTGTTGTTCATATATGTTTTCCTGCTATTTTGACTTGTTTAAAGTGCCGTTATGGTATTTTTTATCCAGGTCAGTGAGATCAGACTGGAGTATCTGCAGTAATACATGGCCTGGTTATCCACACTGTAGTGTAGAAGACTAATGCCGGCATTTGTCTTAGACTCATTTATTACTGCACTGCCTTACGCTGGGCAACAGTGAACACACTCATACACACACTTTACTGTGGCGTTTACTGACTCACTACACACTCGGAGCTTTAATACGAAAGAGATATGGTTAGACAATATAATATTATTATGTGCTTTTGATTTAATACATTTCACCTTTTATTTACCAATTTGAAAAAACCAAACCATAATAATATAATGAAAAGGTCCACTAGCGCTGTGAGAAACACTGTACATAGAGACCCAAATGCCCCTGACCTTTGACCTCTGTCAGAAGCTGACATGTCAACTGATCAGGATGAAAGAGAAGATGAGAGGCAGCAAAGGAAGGAGTGGGGGAGAAATGGGTCTAATGTGACAGAATTCTTATCATGAAGCACGTGAAAGAACGGGGGGGTGTAGTACGATAAAGAATGTAATGCTTTTTGCACTTGACACTAAGAAAAGTACTACAATAAAGTAATTTACAAAAAAGAACAGAAGAAAACTAAATAAAAAAGAGACAGTTAGAGGGTTCGACGGCCAGATGAAGACAGCTGAATACAATTTCCACTTAAGCAGACACGGCTTCATCAGAGCAGTCTGTCGTTTTCCAAGTCTTAAACAATCCAGCAGTTTGTCTGTCAGCCTACCTCCTTAAATAGCGATGGAAATATCCGTCCTCAGTCCTGAGCTGACTCTTTATTCTCTGCACAAGGCCATCTGAATACATAATCCACATCACACTGGCAGCTTCTTCTCATAAGCGGTTTTACATGAAAAACACCCCTGTGATCTCTCTTGAATTAGCTTTGTTTTAGTGTGTGGCATTTTTAGGCCTTTACTGGATAGGATAGGTTAAACATGAAAGGGGAGAGTGGGGGAGTGACATGCAGCAAAGGGCCGCAGGTCGGAACTGTATATGGGCGCACGCTCTACCAGGTGAGCTACCCAGGAGCCCGAATTACCTTTTTTTACGGGAGTTTGGCTGGACCACTATAAACGTGCTGAGACCCAAGAATCCTCCAGGCTTAATTTCAAACCTTTTACCAAAGTTGACTTTTGATTAAACACTGTAGTCCTGATATAAGCACCCTCATGTGAACTGCTAAAGCTGAATTCTTTTTTTTCCGATTCAACAAAAACTGTAATGGGAACTGCTTTCTTTATTGCCAAAGTTAGTTACCTTTGCTTAAAGGTGCAGTAGGTAAGACTTGTAAAACTAACTTTCTATTTGCTGAAACTGACCCTATGTTCGAGTGGATACATGAAGCAGGTAATAAAAAAAAAAAAATCTCTGGCACCACCTACAGCCTGTAGTGCGATTTGCAAAAAATCCACCGCTCCCTGTTCAGATGCACCAATCAGGGCCAGGGGGGGGTGTCTAACTGCGTGTCAATCACTGCTCATGCACACACATTCATTCTCCCTTGTGGGGGGAGGGACTTAGGAGACCGTTTTGGGCTTTAGCAGAAAGGGGGGAGGGACTGAGAAGTTGTTGATGTTCAAATTTTTTGGCTAAGTCCTGGATCTTCACAATCCTACCTACGGCACCTTTAATGTATTGTCTACTTTATCACTATAGCAAAATTATGCATTTTCCCATGACACAAGCGGGGCATCTGTTTGCAATAAAAAACATACATGTATTAGGGCTATAGCCCAACAGATAAATTGTCCGATATTAGCTTATTGCAGATATTTAAGAGATATGGGTCTGTGAAAACAAAAACAATATTGCATCTTTATCGGATTTTCTTTATCGGACTGTTCAAGTTATATTTTTATAAAAAAAGGTTGAGGAAAATAAGCGCTGCCATAACCTGGCTCTTCCGGGTCTACCCTTCACAATAAAGGTCCAGCTTAAATTCACTCAGGATTTTGCTAAGTGGCAACTTAATAAAAAATGCGTTTCTACACTACTTTCTACAATTCTTCACCACTTCTTCCTTCTCACTCAAACTCACACTCTATGCTCACTCTGGGTCTGGTTGTTTAAGCGTGCTGCTAACTTATAACACTAATAACATTACCGTCGGCAAAATACTCCCGCGAATCAAATCCATATTTCAACGTTAACCATCAAGCCACTAAGCCTGTTTGGAAATGAACAGCTCTGCTGAAGTGTTAAATTCGTTAAAGATAAGACCAGACGAGACAACATTGCCTTCATTAAATGCTGACTGTGGCGATATCAACATGTATCATTGACGAAAAAGACAACACTAAAATGTAGTTTTACATAAAAAGAGTAAAAACTCTTTATTTTCATTGCCTTCCACCTTTTCCTCTCTCTCTCTCTCTCTCTCTCTCTCTCTCTCTCTCTCTAATTAATAGTAAGTCATAAAGTAACAAAAAAATAGCCGGTGCAACACAGATGTCTTCTTGCTTAGTTTTATTACTTAAGGTGCAAAACAGTGACTAACGTTTCGATGTAGAGTTACATCTTCACCAAGGCTCAGTCCTTACCACAGTGGCCCGGGTTCGAGTCTGACCTGCGACCCTTTGTTGCATGTCATTGCCCACTTTCTCTACCATGTCTTCAGCTGTCCTATATTATAAAGGCCAAAAAAGCCCCAAAAAGAATCTTTGAAATGTATACTGCTAATGCATCTAAATGTTACCTAAAGTGATCATTTCTCCAATACAATACGAGCCAAGGTCACTTAAATGTTGACTTTTTCATAACTGAATCCCAATAGGACCGAAACTATAAGAAACTGCATTGTTTTGTATGCAACCTGGTGGACACAAAAACAGAGACAGAGGGGCAGAAAGACAGAGAGACAGAGACGGAGGTATACATTTCCTCTGCTCTCTTTCGTCTAACTGAGAAAGGCGGAGCTGAACAAATGGCCGCCTTCAGCTTCACCGCTGCCGCTATTGATCTACACTGCAGCCTTTCCAATCAGTCACAATCTGGAGAGCTCCAAACAATCTGTAAGTGTGTGTGTATGAACTCTTTGCGTGTCTTCCTAAGGCAATTCTCCTCACAGTAAGTAAGTGACAGAAAGCCTTGGATCTCCACTTAACAGCCAGCCACAAATCCATCTGGCCGAGCATCGATTTAGCCCAGATCTAAAGCATTAAGGATGGGAAACGTCCGCTCTGAATCTCTAAATGGGGTATGTAATCCATAGAGTGGACTGAAACAATCAATGCATTTATACTGTAGATCTAGTGAGGAGAACTCCAGTGAAGTTCTTATTTAGACCAGCTGTTGACCTTTCCGACATCCTGCTTTGTGGTTTCTCCCAACCTGAGCAGATTCACAACCGAATATTTGCTATTTTCAGATTTCCCTGGGCACTCTGAGGATTTGAACCAGCGACCCTCAGAACAAGCCTGCTTTTTCATATTAACGTAGCCTGCCAAAAGCTCACTCTGACCATACAAGCCACAGAAACGATTATGAAATGTGTGAGGCCAGACGCCTGCACCTAGAAACTGTGTCAAATGTTTGATCTGTTCATCATAATTCAGTTCTAGGTCTGAGGGTCAATTCAACTTGGTCAAATGCATTTCACACCAGGCCAATTTTCTTTAAAATACAGAACATGGGAGTGCAGCAATTCTGTAAGTCAATTCAGGATAACTATCTTCTGGCAACTCATCAGGTTAGTTACAGCCACACCAAGTCTATCTTCATTATCCACTCCGCCACAAGGAAATTAGCCATGCAGCCGCAATGGAAATCATGATAAAACGATATCAGTAGGAGAGTCATTATGATGACAAGCAGGGAAGGCGGTAAAAGCAAAGTGTTTAATTCTGCACAGCTCTCAGAGGTGCACTAAAAAAAACAAAGAAACAGCTCAGCTTGGTTGCAAACTAAATATTTACATCGCAGCTCAGTGTACATTAAACTTACAAATATCTTTCAAACCATGTCTGTGATGATTAGAGCTCTGCTGTGTGACAAAGCATCTATCCTGACGGTGGTGTGTTTGCGTGCGTGCGTGCGTGCGTGCGTGCGTGCAGCATCAGGGCAGTAGCAGGCATACATGGCTATATATGGTCTGACAGGTTTTGGTTTACCCAGAGACCTCTTCATGTTTCTCTCTTGCTCAGTTCTCCAAATTTCTAAACAATACGCGACCGCCCTCACCGAGCTCATCATTCCGGGGAAACCTCCAGTTAAACATATTAAAGATAAGAAATATATATTTGTAATCATAACAATCACAGCAGAAATTACAAAAAATTGGAAAAAACCCAACACCCCCAGATTTAATGAGATGGATAATTACAACTCAGGAAGTACAATTTATGGAGAAATGTAATCATAAAATACAAAACACTGAGGACATTTTGAAAAAAAGGTGGCTGATTAAAAAGTTAAATAATAAATGTATTTAAATAAAAGGTTACATACAAGATTTTTATCTCTTTAAATATTCTGTATTTTCCACTTTTTCATTGTTGTCTATCCCTTATCGTATATCTTATACGCAGTCAGTCAGTCAGTAGCAACTGCATGAGCCCAGCATGTTTGACACTTAATGTGTTTATATATATATTTTTGTATTTTTACAATAAAGAATGGAGGAATGCAGTCTGCACGTGTACTGAACAGCTGTGTCACATGATAGCATGCTAGTCTTCCCACTTTCCCCCCCCCCAAGAGTGTATTAGGCCTGTCATCAGCACTGCCGCATCCCATTTAAACTGCTCAGACTGCAGGATCACACATCTGCTGCTGCAGGACCGTGCAGGTAAACACAACTCGAATAGACACTGAAACGCACACCAACTGTGCTGAGGTCAGAGCAGGTTTGTCAGGATATTCTGAGCATTTGTTCTCACACACATGGAGCACCAGGGTGTGAGGAGATAATTATTTCAGGAAAATTGATAGAATTGTAGACCAATATACAGTAGTTGCTCTCCATGTATAGTTGTGAAAAGCATGCTCCAAATTTGGAATTGCTCAGAAAAACTGCAGGATTAAACACAGGCTGAGAAAATACTCTCTCTCTCTCTCTCTCTCTCTCTCTCTCACTCTCTGCTACACCTTATTTTACCATTCAAAACCCATTGGAGTCGGACTATTTGAAAAATGCATTGTCACAAAGCTGAAAACTGAAAGCTGTTTTCTTAGCCAATGAAGAGTTGCATTGACACATCATTTTCAAACAATATGTTAAAAATGTAAGGGAAACTTAAAGAAGTGTGTACAGGTATTTAAATAAGCATGTACAGATTCTCAGAACCATACACAGTCAAAAATGTGTTGTCAAAAGCACAGAAGAAGAAACTTTATTTTGGAGTCTGAAATAAATGTAGGCTACTCCAAATGAATATTATCGACATAAATAAATGTGTTTTCTGTCCAGTTCTTGCACATTTTGAAACACAACTCTGGAGCATATATTTTCAGCACACAAAGACTTAATGTATTAATAACAGATTGTTTTGGTCATTTTGTAAATGGTACTTGAACTAGAACTGTTACTTCTTGTAATCATTGGCATCCAAACTAGGTTACAACTCATGAGAAAAATGATTGTCAAATCCTTAATAGGCCTACATGTTGTTGTTGTTGTTGTTGTTGTTGTTGTTGTTGATAGTGGTGGTGGTGGGGAAAACATGCAAACAAACTAAAAAAAAAGCATTATATAGTGTATTGACAGTGTAAATCCCTGGTACAGTAACTGGGCAGCTGCTCAGATATCACTGGGCACTGATCCCTCTATTGTGCTGTGAGTTTGTAGAAAAAACAAGTGTTGAGCCCATTTGCCAAGACAGATTTATTTTTTTACTTTCTCCCAACATGAAAAATAATCCCTGTTCTGCTGGAAATGCTCAAGGGTAGAGCACTTTGAGGAGGCATTTCCTGGGCATACAAACAGTGGCATTTTATCAACCTCTATCAGCAGTTGAGACATTGATGCAACAAGAATAAATATCAATTGTTGGCCTGGCTCTGTCAAAGGTGACAAAAAACAACTAAATGCACTCTTAAGCTCACTAAGTTGTTATATATTGTTTAATACCAGTGTTACGACCTCGTCTTTTGAGTAGTCGTTTTGTTGATATATCAGTTTATTGTCATTTGAGTAGTGAGCTGATAGGGAAATTCTGACATGTGACATGAGGGGGCGTGTGTGTGTGTAAGCCAGATAAGTGAGCTTGATAAGCCAGATGCACGTGTGGATGAGGTAATGAGATGATGACAAAGCAGAGAAGCAGAGCAGGTAGAACCAACGCAACACCACAGACACACTGAAGAGAAACACTGGGAGAAAAACTCTTCCGACGGAAAAGACTCAGGAAAGACTTTGCTTTCTTGTTTTCCCACAACCAGTCTTTTGTAAATACAACCTGAATGAACAACGAGGAAACGCTGGGGCTGGCCGTGCCCAGAGAGAGACGACGCTGGAGCAGCTCACGAGGAGGCTGTTCGCTGTTCACCGAGGCCAACAGCCGTTTTTCCAACCGTGACACCATAAGCTCTGGTTGAGTCGAGCTTGACACCGCACAACCAATTTAGAATTAGGGAAGAACTACACTCACTCAGGCAAGTTAGTCTCATCCTCACGTTAAACGCGACACAAGGGAGAAGGAGACGGGGGGTTTAGTGTTACCGGCTGAGTTAACCTTTAACGAGCTCGGTTAGCTTAGCCGCCCGTAACACCAAAGAAAAAAATCAAGTGTAACAATGTCAACCTGTGTTATTACAGGGGCTTATGTACAAAGCCAGGCTAGCTGTTTCCCCTTAATTCCAGTCTTTATGCTAAGCTAAGCTAACAGTCTCCTGGCTTTAGCTTCATATTTAATGTATACCTGAGTGGTATCGATCTTCTCATTAAACTCTTGGCAACAAAGCAAATAAATGTCCCAAAAAGTTGTTCTATTCCTTTTTTAACTATTCCTTTGAATAGTTAGGGGGGTATATGTTGTCTTTGTGCTATGGGAGAGTAAAAACGTTATGCATTTTAACAACAAACAGCTCCAACCGGTTGGCTTTCACTGCTGCAGTGAATTTCGTTTGGGGGCCACTAATCTGTTTTTGTTCTAGTGTTTTTTCTCTCTCAGTGTGAAAGAGCACAAAAAGAAGGATATTGAATTCAAGTATTACAGATATTCTCTGCAGCTGTTACCCAATAATGAGGTAAAATGAAACTTGGATGATCCCTGGGGGGAAACTGGAGGCTCAATAATGGATTTAAGTGTGAGTGCATGGCTACATCTATAGGTCAGCGGGTTATTGACATGATGTCTGTGACGACATAATACACTAGGCCTGTGAAATCGGGGCTAAATATCAGTTCTGAGTGTTGTCTCTAAAGGGATAGTTTGACATTTTGGGACTAATGCTTATTTGTTTTCTTGTCAAGAGTTAGATGAGAAGATTGATACGAGTCTCAGATATAAAAGTAGTATCGATCTTCTCATCTAACTCTGCAAAAAAAGCAAATAAGCATCTTTCCTAAAATGTCAAACTATTCCTTTAACTTGCCTTGGGAACTGTGTAGAAAACAAAGAAGCGGCTAATCCATCACTCTGGCAACTTCACTGATTGCGACAGCTCATTACTTGAACCTTATTTCCATGTAAATACCTTTGTCTCCTGCGAATACTGAATGCATCTTTTTTACTATCTGTGTGGCTTCCATCTACTCACTTCCCCTGCCCTCTCCATCTGTTGCTCTCTAACATTAAACAAAATTATACATCCCCTTTCACAAGTTTTTTTTCCATCTTAGTTGCTATTCTTCCCCTACTTGCCAATCAAAGACGACCAAAAAGAACACACACACCCACCCACCCACCCACCCACACACACACACACACACACACACACACACACACACACACACACACACACACACAAACTGCCAACTTGTGTTCACACACAGCTGCATGCAATTACCCGCCACAAGAAGGTATTTAAAACATGAGACTCTCTGGTCCGTGCTATTTATCAGATCTATCAAAATAGCTCTTCCATGAATGTCTATAAACCTGCCAAGTGTGTGTGTGTATGAGTGTATACAGCGAGTGGCATCCTGCTTACGATGCACCAGAGGGTTGAAAGCTGTCTCAGTTTAGCAACAAAACAAAAAAACTACTTGTTTCTTGTCTCGTCTACATCAATCTCAACCCTTTCCTCGCCTGTCTGTCCTGGATTTTCTAAGATTTTGGCATCCTTGTCACACCTAAAACTGTAAATGTGTAGGATGCACTCAATATGATATTATTCAGAACAGATGAACACACACTTAAAAAGGCACAAGCTCAACGCTGGCTCGCTTTGTATAAAACAGTGGTTGGTGTATTTTCGAGACATAGTTATGCTTGAGTTCTCTACAGCAAGGATTAACAAAGCCAAATCATCGACTATAGACCTATGGAAAAGCGCAGCAGCACAAGTATCAGTCCTAATGACCTCAGCGTCCCAAGAATTAGAGGAGAGTGACTAGGCAAGGTGTGATTTCTGTTTGTTTTTGTTTTGTTTTCCTCGAGACCGCAGACGGTGGGGGGTGGGAGAGGGTTTTTGTTCTTGTTCAACTGTATTTGTTTGTTCTGTATGTTGTAAAAATATAAAAACCAATAAAAAAAATTATCCAAAAAAAGGCACAAGCATTTACTTTTTCCACTATACAGTATTTGTCTGTAAGTACACCAAAATCAAACGCTGTGAAATAGATGCATTTCTTGAATTATTATTAGCCAGTTTAAAAACACCAGATGCGGGGTTCAAGTCCGACCTGTGACGGTTTTCCTGCATGTCTTCTCCCTCTCTCTCCCCTTTCATGTCTGAGCTGTCCTATCATTAAAGGCGGAAATGCCCATAAAAAAAACAAAAAAAACACCAGAGGCCAAATCAAACATAATCCCTATTTTTTTCAGGCGTTCAGTTAATCCAGCTTTTCTTTTTATTACAAGTCCTTTAAATAATAATAAGAAAAACCATTCAGTAAAAAGGATTCAATCATCACACAGGTTGAGTTAAGCTGCTTCAAAATCAGAGCTCCCAACCGGGAATTGGAAATGGAGAAGCTCATTCTATCTAGAAGGTTATTGCATGAGAGGCAATTCATTTACACCCAATTACACCTACAGTGAACAAGCATCTAGTGCCTTTCAGGACTTGTGATTTTATCCTCTGTAGCTCAGAGGCTACAAATAATATGAAATATGTGGCATCATCTGACATACATGTACATGATGGAGGTGTGTTGTGGTTTCTTTCTCCTATTTGAACAAAAGCTCTTCACTTTGTCCTTGAAAGCGTACACACACACACACACACACACACACACACACACAAAGGGAGATGCATCTGACTTCCCACTGCACCTCAGGCCGTTCCAAGGTGATAAGCAGAGTACAAACAGTTCTCACACACAACAAGCTGACTCTATTGTTGAACAGCAAGTTATAACAGAGATTCAGTTATGTTGGTAGCAGAGCAGACTTTTAACTGGTACCAAAAAGAAGACAACACATTACACCAATGCTTGCGTCCATTCACTGGTTGCCTGTGACTTTGAGAACACATTTTATTGATTAGTTTTGGGGCAGGCACTAGATCCTAGACCCATGTTGAATTTTCTAACCACTACGAGCCACCTGAGGTCCTCAGATGAAGCCTTGCAAGCTGCTACTGAGACTAAAAGTGAGTTTTCCTACACTTGGAACAAAAATGGAATAAAATGACCTGAAGAGATCAGGTGGGCGAAAACAAAGTCTTCTTCCAAATCATTTCGGAAACTCTTGTCTGAAGACTAACTTTCATGTGATTGTTGTGCCTCTTTGGTTTCCTTCACAGTTCAGTTTCAATTTGTACTGTGGTCACACCGACAAACCAAGAGAAGCAAACATGAAGTTATATGAACTGACAGGTGGTGAAATCCAGTTCTAGACAACGACAGCAACGTTTTTTCTCACTTTTTAATGAGAAACTGCTAAATTACTAGCATAATTACTGTATATACATACATTACTGATACAGCACAGCAGTGGTGGAATGTAAATGTAGTACATTTACTCAAGTACTGTACTTAAGTACAAATTTGAGGTACTTGTCCTTTATTTTAGTCTTTTCTTTTCATGCCACTTTCTACTTCTACTCCACTACATTTCAGAGAGAAATATTGTACTTTTTACTCCATTACATTCATCTGACAGCTTTAGTTACCAGTTACTTTACAAATTAAGATTTTTGCACACAAAACACATGTAGTTTATAAAACATGTTGCTTTGGTAGAAATTAAACTACCCAACAATATATAGGCCTACGAGTACAGTTGAAATGTTTCCAGTTTCTAAAATGTGAGTTTTATTTTAAAAACTTTAAGTACACTTTCCTGATGATACTTACATACTTTTACTCAAGTAACATTTTCAATGCAAGACTTTTACTTGTAACAGAGTATTTCTACAGTGTGGTATTAGTACTTCTACTTAAAGGATCTGAATACTTCATCCACCACTGCAGCACAGATCGCTAAACGATTTCCATGATGTGCAGATAGGTTTCACAGTTGTTTAGTCATTTGAATTCATGCTAAAATCCCATATCTACCACCACAAAGTCCTGTAGTTAGTTTGCTTTCACACCACAAATGAATCTCACCTCAGTCCAATTGGAACCAGAGTGGTCTCGGTTGTTTAGTCCACACCAGAAGTCATTTAATTGACAGCTTTCACACCTTTTTTTTGTCTTAATTAGATACTACCCAATGAAGACATACAGGAAACATGAGGAGAGAGATACAGTAGGGGGACGACATGTAACGGCTCCAAACTGAATTTAAACTGGTGACTTTGTGATCATGTTGCATCAATTAAAACACAAGGCCACCAGGATGCTATACTTATTTCCTGCATTTAAATGACTTAATCCTGTCCTTTATTACTTTTGTTCTATTATCTGCATTTATATAAGTAACATTTTATTACTGCTATTATTATCAGTACTGTGGTGCATGTGATCACAGTATATTACTCTAACGATACTTTAAAAAAAGCTGCTTTCTGTCTCATTTATCATTGAAAAACATGTGAATGGTGATGGGGTGACAAAAAAATTTAGAGGCTTTTCAGCACAATACTAGGTATAGTGCAATGAATCAGGAGCCACAGGTGTGTGCTGTGGCACTGTATAACTCTAACACGCAGTTTTTCTGCAGTCTTATTTCATCGAGTTGTGCTTGAGCTGAGCTACAACACACCTGCAGATGCACGAGAGCGACACGGCCACTACAGAGGAAACAAATGGCTCTGCCCTGATTCACACAGAGCTACCTGTAATCCCTTAGTCGCTCTCTGGCACAATGGTGGAACAGAGTGCGGTGTAATTTAGAGTGTGCAGGGTCGTCTAAAGTGAAAAACAAGGACACAGCCCAGTCATAATGATCACTTCTCAGTCTCGCACTAACACGCACGTGGCAATGAGTGCATTCACACTCGTTAAAACACACACCGACGTAAACACACAGCACACAGCACACCTGCTCCGTCATTACAAATACCCTCAGTAACAGGGAGGATGACGCCTCTGTAAAAGGTGCGGACAAACAAGAGCCAATTACAGACCAACACATCAATCTATGGACAGCCACAACGAGGCAGTCATGCAGAGCACACACACAGTGCGAGAATGCTGTGTTATTATATATGCAAACAGCCCTGCAGTTTTTACACATTCTATAAATACATGGCAGCAGAGCAAGACCATAAAGGCCACTGTCAATGCAGGGAAATGTATCCTGTAAAACTCTGATCATCCAGAGCTCGTAAACAGACAATTCTAAATGGGTCATTTCAACGGTTATTAAGAACACAACAAGAGTGTGTGCTTACAGCAATGTACATAAAAGCCAGACTTAAAGCCTTAAGTAACACACACATTATGCATTGAGACTGTGTTTGTCTGTACAGGTAGCAGACGGTTATGTAAGAAAGAGTTGGAGACAAAGAGAGAAAGCAAGGAGGGTCATATTACTCCATGAATTAAGCCATTATCAATCCCCATGCTTCAGTAAATCTTGGTAAGAGGAGAGGTGTACAAGGCCTAAAAGGTATTTATGAAGCACTCTGAATCGAAGAGAGATGGCTGTTACTGTGTTTAATGTGCTCTTCTGGTTAAGAGACTTTTAAACACTCTCAAGGAGATCGCAAAGTACCCACAAACACACAGGCCCAAACAGCGAAATCTACCAATGTATGTAGACAAAACCTCAACAAACTTTTTTTTACTCAGTTTCAGGAATTCAAGGCAAATGTTGCTCATTTGCATGCATCTCTCACTTTATTTATTTCTCTCACACATAAACGCAGACACACGCTCGACCACATCGTGGGAAATGCCCACTTAGCCGCGGTTAGGGGCGAGTAGACAGATGGAGGGCAGCGTGGGAAACTCCCACACTGATACTTATCTGATATGATGTGCATTCACAGTCACTGCAATAATGCAGCTCAATAACAAGCTGCACTACAGCATGACACTGGTCTCTGAAGTGAATAATTGTCAGCGTATAGGAACTGAAATGCTGCAGTCTCTCATGTCACTTCCTCATCTGATGTTTGCATTCTTTAAAACTTTCTGCCCCATGCTTAAGCTTCCTGACAGCTCATTTGTTTATCACTCTAAAAGTTGCCTGCCGCCTGCCTGATCTGTGATTGGTGTTAAATGTGTAAAATGGCTGAATGTAGACCTCTTTAACCTTAAGACTGGTGTTAAGATGTGGGTGGATGTTAATCTGAATACAATCTAATCATCAGGCTGCATGTTAGATTGCAAATGGTGGCAGCATCACGTTTCATTAATGACTGTGTGATAACGAGCAAGCTGTAATAATCTTGTGCTGCAAATTGCAGCTTACATGTTGCAAATCTGATGATGTATGACACCAAGATATGATTGATTACAGTATGACAGACGCTTCACTGTTGGAAAACTGCTGCTTTGAAAAGTTGGTTGTAATAATGTATGTACTGTATTTTTTGTATTGATGGCCATTTATATTTGTCTGTAAACACAAGCAGTTAATATTGTATTTTGTAAAAAAAAAAAAAAAAAGGAAGGTATTTTTACCTATTTTAACTTGTATCCATGGTGACCTGTAAGTCACAAGTGATCAATGGATTGTAAATAAGGAAACTGAAAACAATCAAATAAAGCATTATTTAAAAAATAAATAAATAAAACATTAACATTATTACAAAAATAATTTTCTAACTTGTAATATTTACTTTTATTTAGTAACGCATGACTACTGCTATGCTCTTTAGACTCAAATCACATTTATATATTTGTAATAAATGAAACTACTAGATCTAAATGACTATGGAAATATTTGAGCAAAGCTGAAGTTAAGTAGCATATGACAGTGATTCCCAACCAGGGGTACTTGTACCCCAGGGGGTACTTCTGCAGTTGCCGGGGGATACGTGGAAAGATTGTAGATTAGCTCAACTAAATTTGAAAAAATTGAAATTAGGATTTGATTAAAAGAATATTTTATTAACAATAAGTCATCTGAACACTACGTTTTGCAGTTACATAAGAGTGCGTGAAAACTAGTTAGCAAGTGAGCACAGAAGTTTAAACAGGTAGTTAAAAGTAATGACTAAACAGTTTAAGCGATTAGCTTGAAGTATTGGAGAAATGGTTCAAATGGTTAGCTAAAACTGGATAAACGGTTAAAACATTCAGCTTCCCTCCAAGTTGTAGTAGTAGGATTGCTGACCAAACCAACCTTTATATTGACAGTTCAATTGCATGAAAACAATTATTTTCCAAAATTTTGGAACATACATTGGGAATTGATGAAGCGGTACGTGAGTTCATCAGACAGGGTTGGGAACCACTGCATGAAAAAAATCTAAATTAAGTCATCATTAGAAAAGGTTGATATGAATTCTCTATTAAATAGCAGACATGTTATGAATCATATACAGTGGTGTGAAAAAGTGTTTGCCCCCCTCCTCATTTCCTGTTCCTTTGCATGTTTGTCACACTTAAGTGTTTCGGAACATCAAACCAATTTAAACAAAAGTCAAGGACAACACAAGTAAACACAAAATGCAATTTGTAAATGAAGGTGTTTATTATTAAAGGAGAAAAAAAATCCAAACCATCATGGCCCTGTGTGAAAAAGTGATTGCCCCCCTTGTTAAAACATACTATAACTGTGGTTGTCCACACCTGAGTTCAATTTCTCTAGCCACACCCAGGCCTGATTATTGCCACACCTGTTCACAATCAAGGCATCACTTAAATAGGAGCTGCTTGACACAGTAAGGTCCACCAGAAGATCCTTAAAAGCTACACATCATGCCGAGACCCAAAGAAATTCAGGAACAATTGAGAAAGAAAGTAATTGAGATCTATCAGTCTGGAAAGGGTTATAAAGCCATTTCCAAAGCTTTGGGAATCCAGCGAACCACAGTGAGAGCCATTATCCACAAATGGCGAAGACATGGAACAGTGGTGAACCTTCCCAGGAGTGGCCGGCCGCCCAAAATTACCCCCAAGAGCGCAGCGACGACTCATCCAAGAGGTCACAAAAGACCCCACAACAACGTCCAAAGAACTGCAGGCCTCACTTGCCTCAGTTAAGGTCAGCGTTCATGCCTCCACCATCAGGAAAAGACTGGGCAAAAATGGCCTGCATGGCAGAGTTCCAAGGAGAAAACCACTGCTGAGCAAAAAGAACATCAAAGCTTGTCTCAATTTCTCCAGAACACATCTTGATGATCCCCAAGACTTTTGGGACAACATTCTGTGGACCGATGAGACAAAAGTGGAACTCTTTGGAAGGTGTGTGTCCAAGTATATCTGGCGTAGAAGGAACACTGCATTTCATAAAAAGAACATTATACCAACTGTAAAATATGGTGGTGGTAGTGTGATGGTCTGGGGCTGTTTTGCTGCTTCAGGACCTGGAAGACTTGCCGTGATAAAAGGAACTATGAATTCTGCTGTCTACCAAGAGATCCTGAAGGAGAATGTCCGACCATCTGTTCGTGTACTCAAGCTGAAACGAACTTGGGTTCTGCAGCAGGACAATGATCCTAAACACACCAGCAAGTCCACCACCGAATGGCTGAAGAAAAAACTAAATGAAGACTTTGGAGTGGCCTAGCCAAAGTCCTGACCTGAATCCTATTGAGATGTTGTGGTATGACCTTAAAAAAGGCCGTTCATGCTCGAAAACCCTCTAATGTAACTGAATTAGGACAATTCTGCAAAGATGAGTGGGCCAAAATTCCTCCAGGACGCTGTAAAAGCCTCATTGCACGTTATCGCAAACGCTTGGTTGCAGTTGTTGCTGCTAAGGGTGGCCCAACCAGTTATTAGGTTTAGGGGGCAATCACTTTTTCACACAGGGCCATGATGGTTTGGATTTTTTTTCACCTTTAATAATTAACACCTTCATTTACAAATTGCATTTTGTGTTTACTTGTGTTGTCCTTGACTATTGTTTAAATTGGTTTGATGTTCCGAAACACTTAAGTGTGACAAACATGCAAAGGAACAGGAAATGAGGAAGGGGGCAAACACTTTTTCACACCACTGTAGGATTATATAATCATTCAAGTTTTTTGAAGGCAAAGATCTTTAGAAAGCCTGATATTGATTGAGCCACAATAAATCATCTGTCTGCAGAAAGTTGCCTGCAGTTGGCTCTGATTAGTTTTGACCCTTCGTCCTGTCATGTGGTTGTGTTTATGCCTGTAGGAATGCTGCAAATCACATAAACAGGCTTATTTTAGACTGAATATGCCAACAGACAAAAGGTCCATTTGAGTCACCCATTACCCTCCCCCTATGACCCTGCTCTCCCCTTCTCCCCTTGCATTACAACACGTTCCCCTCTAGCGTCTAAATTAAAGTTCACGGGTAGCCACAGTGAGCAGTAAGTCTCCCCAAAGTGCAAGGACTACTTCTCAAACAGGCTTTTTTTCTGAATCATGTCTCTAAATACTGAGGTTCATTGTTGAGTAGCTGTTTTTTTAATCATGTCACATTATCTTCATCGGCACATGGTGCATGCACAGTTGTCACAGAATTGTAGATGTTCAAATTTAAAAACGCCCACCAACAGGACTTCGTAAAGGACTTCTCGTCCATGTTGGCTAAGTCTAAGTTCACCGTTTATTCTTGACTGGGAAACAGTTTTAGCTACCACAAGGTCAACGTTGCGGTTTGATAAGTTCAAACTTAGCTTAGTTAAAACTAGTAAACTAAATGTTCACTAAATAAGGGGTTTACTATGTGGAGATTTACAAATCACAACATTTAAAACAGAATGCACCACACAAACAAGTTCAGCCAACTGCTGTCTTCAACCTTTATTAGAAGTGTGTTTTGCCCGCTGCATACTGTCACTGTGCACCTACGATCACAGTGAGGCCATACAAAGGATTGAAAGCTGCAGAACAGCTATTTAACTAAAAGACCTTGTGAGATTGTTTTGTCTGTCAATACATCTTGTGCATTTTTCTAATCTTCATCATGTCCATGAATTTATGCAATACTCTCAATATGTGCTTTTGTACGAATACATACAGTATATTATTTAATAATAGTTTGAAATGATGTATCTTCAGTAAGTAAATTCTACTCACATCTCTACTTTATTCTCTGTGGCTGCAATGCTCCAATTTGCCCACAGGAATCATTAACATTCCATCTCATCAACCAATTCGTAAAACTGAGCTCTGTTAAAAAGCTTTTTACATAACAAATCTGTGTCCCTAATTAGTCAGAATTCCAATTTCTTTCAGCATTCTTGCCACATGGATAAGCTGGTCAGAAGCAGCAGCAGCAATGTGAGCTGAGTAGGAGATTAAAATGCACTAACAGTATATTATAGAATCAGAGTAAGAACATAGGTCGTCTATGGCTAGTCATTGCAATTCTCATCGTCAAGCAGTGTAACTGCAGCTGTGTGTCTGTGTGCATCCTCTTGGCATGGGGATTTCCCTCCATCTCTCTCTCTCTCTCTCTCTCTCTCTCTCTCTCTCTCTCTCTCTCTCTCTCTCTCCCTCCCTCCCTCCCTCCAGCTCATCACTTCCCCTCTCACTTAACTCCCACCTTCATCCTCTCTCTTGGTTTACTGTACCACCCTGTAGGCTCTCTCAGACACTCCTCCATTCACTCTCTCCGTCTTCTTTGCTGCCCTTTCTAATTTACGATAGAGGAGCAGAAACACTGAGGGAAATTTCCCGGGAAGACATCCCTGCTTAGCTCAAAGACAGAGGCCAAACACGCACACTAAAAGCACACAAACCTCTCTCTCTCTCACACACACAGAGAGGCTGATGAAAAATGCATGGACACATGGATAGCACTGTACTACAGAGCACATACAGTATGACCTACTTCATATGCAGCACAGCAGACCAAGAAGAAAAAAATGCTTCATCGTTCCAGTGAGGTTTATTCTGAAGGGAAACACTTGAGGATGTGTGACTTCGGAGCAGTTCCTTGCATTGCTCGAGTCCACAGATCCATATTAGTGATTGATGTGGAACAGCTATGCCAAATACACCTAAGCAACAAACATCAATCACCACACAGTCTCAGCCACTCTCACACTTTCTCACTCAAACACTGTGACAGTTAATATTAGGTCAGCCAACCTGCAAAGTGGCCAATCCGGTTTTACTGTCATGGTTCACTAAGTCGGGTCACTATCAGCTTAACAGCTAGGGTCAGACGTGTCACAGCAGTGGTCTGAATTAGGTAATGGTACGTGTTAAAGGGCCACCGACCGAATCCATTGTTTCCGGTGCAACGGCGTGATGCATCATGAGGTTATTATCTAACCCGGATTTAATCATGTAGAGGAAACATTCACTTTAGTCACTTTAGCCAGGATTTTAACCGGAAACCCCTCCAGTCACAAGCTGTTTAAAGGAACACGCCGACTTATTGGGACTTTAGCTTATTCACCATATCCCCCAGAGTTAGATAAGTCCATACATACCCTTCTCATCTCTGTGCGTGTTGTAACTCTGTCTGACGGCTCCATAACAAGGTCACATGAGACACAGCCATCTTCTAACCGTATATAAACTGGGAACTATATTCTCAGAAAGGCGAAGCATTGCTGATCTGCTCGGGGCTTCTCAGGTGCTGCAAAGCGTATCACTCCGCCCAAGTAGCAGAAGTAGCACTGCTTCGCCTTTCGGAGAATATAGTTCCCAGTTTATATATGGTTAGAAGATGGCTGTGTCTCATGTGACCTTGTTATTTGTACACGCTGTGACTATACAAATCACAACATGTAAATAGGAACATGTTGGCGTTATTTTGTCACTTATTCGGAGCAGTAGGCTAGTTGGAACCGATTACCTTCAGGATCCGTGCTAGGCTAAGCTACCGGTGGAGCCGTCAGAAAGAGTTAAAACACACACGGAGATGAGAAGGGTATGTATGGACTTATCTAACTCAGGTGGTTATGGTGAATAAGCTAAAGTGAAGGTCAAGTGGTGGATGGGTGGATTTAGTTGCCAAACCTTAAAAGGCATAGTTCAACATTTTGGGCAACATATGCTTGTCGAGTGGATGAGAAGATCGATGCCACTCACCAGAGAAAGAGAGGTAGCAATCTTCTCATTTTACTCTCATTTTAAATGTCTGTCTATTCCTTTAACCATATCCAAACATAATCCAAGTGTTTTTTTGTTGCCTAACCCTAACTATAACCTTAAACATAGTTTGCCATAATCACAATCTTTACTAACCATACCACAGTTGCCACTGCAGATGTTAAAGAAAGCAAGACTTTTTAACACATTAGCACTGGACATAATATGTGGTTTAGAGGATAGAGGAATAGGTTACATATCACAGCAGTTTACAGCAAACAAGGTCCTCTCAGCGAAAAGACAGATGAGAATATGCTTCCAGGATTAATTATTATTAGGAAAATCGAGAGGATGATGATGCTACAAATTAGCCAGTATAATATGTTAATTAAGAGTGTATGAAAACAATAAACACTGCAACTACAGTATATTTGTGCAGCAAATTATATTTTTATAATTCAATTTTTGCATTATTGATTTTTCTCATCCAATTTCCAACTGCCGTATGCACATGAGAGACTGTGAATCATCAAATAATAATCTAATTTAACAGCATCTTAAATCTCAGTTACAGTAAATAGCACAGGCAGTAAGCCAAAAACATTTAAGCATTTACACTGGCAGGCCACTGGATCAAGTGTTGAGTCAGCGTGTAATTGTTTTAAGAACTGGCGAGACTTTGCAGTATGGCAGCTATTACAGCACATCCAGTCTTGACAACATGAACATGACCTGAGTGTATTAACAGCTCAGTATACTTTAGCCCTGACATAAACAAACCCCAAACATCAGTGTGTCATGATGAAGAAAGGTCCCAGTGCTATAGAGAGTATTCTCAATATCATCTGATACACTTACATCTGCTGCACAAGGCTCTGCTGGCAAAACCTCTATAGCACATGTTGGATTCCTCTTCACTTATAAAGTAGGATGGAAATGTGGAATGTGCTGCATTGAGAGAATGTGAGTGGGTGCAGAGATGTCTGAGGAAATGTGTGTGTGTGTGTGTGTGTGTGTGTGTGTGTGTGTGTGTGTGTGTGTGTGTGTGTGTGTGTATGTGTGTGCGTGCGTGCGTGCGTGCGTGTGCGTGTGTGTGTGTTAGAGAAACAGAAAGAGAAAGGATTTGCATGGCTCAGCTTTACATCTTCAGGCTACATACTGTGACCTGTGGACGGACACACACACACACACACACACACACACACACACACACACACACACACACACACACACACAGACACATACAGAAAACTGCTGTGTCACCATCCCATGTAGGCAGGTTTATGTAATTCAACACCTGGATGCAGTAAAAAAAACAAAAAAAAACATGCATCCATGAATTCATGCAAGAAAACACTCATTAGCTTTCTCAGTTATCTAATTCTATCTTATTGTATCTACTTTCTACTGTTATTCTTGGTAACTAAGTTCATGTGATTCATGATTTCTCCTAAAACACACACTCTTTCTCTTTAAATGCCTTCATTTTACCTCATTCATCTTATGGAAAGTATTGGCTGTTGTAACTTTATCTCCTCTGCTTTCTGAACACAACCAGATTAAAAGTCTATAGACACGCTAGCAGGCCTGTGAGGCTGCATAGTTCATTACACAAATGAACACACACATTCAAGCAGAAAACGAAATGTAAATGTCCTAACTTTGATGTTGTTACAACCTTACTGAAGAAAAATGTAAAGTTTGGCCTAAGTATGGTGTCAAAGCAAAAGCCTATTGTTGCCTCAGCTATCCTTAGGCTTAGCTTTGTGCTGAATCCTAACATCAACGTGATAACATGATGACAGTCCCAATATAGTCATGTTACAGCCAAGTCATTCTAATGTTAGCGTGTCAAGCTGCTATATTAGCATTTAAGGATACACCTGGTGATATTCTATATTTTTCTTGGTGTCAACCAGTCCTAAAAGACCAAAAGCAACAATGAATTGATCCTACTAACAAGTATTGTCTGTGTAGCCAAAGCCCGATAAATCTTTTTTTATTTTTATTAAAGATTATTTTTTGGGGCTTTTCCGCCTTTAATTTTTGACAGGACAGTTAGGTGAGAAAGGGGAGAGAGAGGGGGAATACATGCAGACCCTGGACCTCTGCGTCGAGGCATAAACCTCTCAGTATATGTGCGCCTGCTCTACCACTGAGCCAGCCCGATAAGTCGTAGTCCTCTGTACCGTAGAGCTTTATTTTGTCCCAAAACACATCCATGAGCCACATCATTACACCAGATTACATTTTTCTTTATTACCATGAACGAGGCCCCTGTAGTTTATTTTGGGTTGATCTCACACACACCATCCTGCTGCTGTAAATACTAACAAATCTGTATTATTTCTCAGCTGAAAATATTCCTTAACAAATGCACTTGTACCTCTTGTTTGCTAAAAACTACACTGCCAAGCTGTTTTAGGAAATTGCAGTCTGCAGTAAGAAAAGAATGGACTTGGAGCTGAGAGCCACAGATGGTAAAAGTGTCAAAAAGTAAAGACACAGATTAACACATTGTTGGTTTTGGTCTATTCATGGGATTTGTTGACACTGATAATAATATAAAATATCACCAGCCTTATCCTTTAATCCTACATTTGGCCTGAGGCGAAAGGTTGCTGTGAAACTTTTGACCTCTTGGCAGCACTATAACAAACTCCAGGGATCACCAAAGTCCTTCTGTGGGGACCATGAAGGTCTTTACCAAATTTTGCAACAATACATCCGATTCAAAGTATTCCACCAACGGACCAATGGGCAGACACTGCCATCCCCTAAAAACTGAGCAAACATGCCACACGTGCAGCAACGCATACAAAATGCACGGGTGTTCTGTTCTATATTGGGCCTCTGAATCAGCAGCAAAACATCCTCGAGACAGCAACACACACACACACACCCCTCTCCCTGTGTCGCCCTATCCCTCTGACCCCTCAGTTTCAGCCCCAGTGGTTGTCTGGGAGACACAGAGCAGACAGTACAGCCTGTCTAGTTTGCCTGGTTTAGATCGGGCCAGGAAATCGCAGCTGTTGCCAAAGACCTTTCCATTAAAAAGAACGAGAACACACACAAAACAAGACACAAAGACACACACAATCACAAAGGTACGAATGCCTGCTCATTCACAGGCATTCTCTCACACATTCGAAAGACCTGGGATACTCAGCAATACATATATACAATATGTACAATGTACAATACTCATCATTTGCTATTTAGCACCAAACACAAAGTACTGATAGACATGCTGCTATGGGTGGCTGAAAAATAAGGTAATTGTGATTTGTTAAAATGGGCATTTTTTGCAGTGTTACTATGATATTAGTGTAAGTGGTATTCAGAGATTGTGCTCCAGTAGCTCTGATTACTGACATCAGTAGTTTTGTCTAGAAAAAACCCTTAAATTGTGTATGTGTTGTAGAATAAGAGAGAAAGTAAAAGATACGGTGACAATTTCAAACTTATAGCTCGTGCTGCACTTTCTCTCGCTCTTCCTTCATTCCTCCTCTCATCCTCCTCTTCCTTTCTTTACCCCACTCGTCTGTTCATCCTTCCATGAACATCCTGCATGCTAACTACCTCGCCAGCTCCAGACGGCAACCAAGCGCTCATTGAGCAGGCAAACATTTACCGATCCTACGATCATCAGGCCGGGAACATGTTTTGTCATTTAATTGAGATTGTGTGGCTGATGCAGTGTGTGTGTGTGTGTGTGTGTGTGTGTGTGCGCGCGTGAGCTATCGAGGCCCCTTGGCGTTCTGCTGCCCTCCCCTGCTTCTTGTTGACAGGGGTAGCTATTATCACAACCAGGCAGATGTGCGAGGGCCACGGATGACAAAGTGACACGGGCCGAGAAGGCGGGAGAGATGGAGAGTATGATGCAGCACAGAGCAACACACACACACCAAGATGATACTACTGAACCTAACAAATCCTTAAAGGGGACATATTATGCTTTTTCATATTTACTGTCACATCTACAACGTTATAATGTCGGATTTTCATGTTAAACATTGCCAAAATTTCAAATAATGAGGTAAACGTATTTTATAGAAACCACAGTGAGCTCAAACGTTCAAATTTCCAACTGTTCTGAACACTCCGGTTTCAACAGTTTTTTCTACTCTCGGCTAAGTGTTACGCAACTCTAAGCCGGCCTACTATGGTTGGTCATCTGCTCCAGATAGGCAGGACTGGAGTGTTTTTTGACTACGCTACTGCGGTGGTGTTAAAGTGCCCATATTATGAAAAAAATAATATTTATAATAAAATTTCTGGGATTTGGGGAGTTATTTTGTGTCTTTGGTGCTTCCACACGCATACACACTTTGAAAAAAATCCATCCATGCTGTTCTGAGTGAGATACGGTTTCTGAATGTGTCCTGCCTTCAGTCTCTGGCTGAGCTGTTCAAAATCGGCACGGCTTGTGACGTCACAAGCCGAAACGAGCTGGCTAACCGCAACCGTTAGCTCGTAGCATTAGCATTAGCATGCGAATGCTAATGCTAACGCTAGCATGCTACCTCATTCTCAATAGCAAAGCACTGCTACAATACACACTAGTTCACCATAATCTACAAAAGAACTACTTCCATGTGCGCCCTCATTTAGAAGTCTCCCAGCTAATCCTGTAATCCTTGTAACTGACTGAAGTTGGAGAAACTGTAGGATTTCTTTTACTGTCTATGGAGCTAGCTAGCTGACATGATCTACATCTGAGCTACTGAGCATGTGCGAGTGCAATCAAAGATACTACAGAAGAAGCAGAAGAAAAGAGGTCTCACTCTGTAGCTAAAACAGAGACCAGCTGAAAAGAGGATCTGCAGCAGTGAGAGAGAGCGGTGCAGTACAACAAAAATATGGTGTTTTTTGAAAATTAAACCATGTAAACCTACTCTGGTACAACCTTAAAATACAACTATGAACCTGAAAATGAGCATAATATGGGCACTTTAACATTGTCGCATGTAGCTACATGCTAACGGCAGTAAAAAGTAATTTTGGCTGCCAGTGTTGTTAAATTCTCCCCAATTTTGGGTCGCATTCCTGCTGAAACATGTCCGAATGGGTAGTGTTTGGTTCAGAAGCCTGTATCTGCGATTTTTGACGGTAGAAAGTGCTGCTTTGTTCCATTACAATCTAACGTTAGCCTAGTGCTAAATATCAAGTAGCTGCATGCTAAATCGAGATAGCTGTAATCTTGGCGGCCAATGCTGGTCATTTCTCCCCGATTTCGGGGGGCTGTATTTGTTTAGCAGTTGAGTTCAAATATCAACAATCTTCGCGCAACATCGCTTTCTGCACCTAACTAACTACTGGAGAAACTTGAAGAAAACACTGAGGATATTAAAGCAGTGGTTCACATCCTTTTTGTTGTTGCTTGTGGCCCTTTAAAAGGAAGTTTACTAGTGGCCTCTTTTTAAAGGTTATATATTTTTATATAGTGTTTTTTACCCTCTCAGATTGTTGTTTTAAAAGTTTCATAGGCTTAAAGAGGTAAAACTATCCAGTATTTCACAAGCAAACAGCAAAAATAAGAAAAATGTCTGAAAACAAAAAAACAAAAACAAATGTTATATAGCACATATATGCTTTCTTGTCTTTAACAAACTTTACTTGTTAATAATCTTGTGAACACCCTTGATCTATCTTGGGACCCCTTGGAGGGCCCCACCAGGTTGGAAACCATTGTATTAAAGAGGTTAATAGAATACTATATAATAACTATATAACCATATAAAATATGCTACACTATCTGAGTACAAATGGACATACAAACTTGATAACTTATTACTCACATCACAAATTGGCATATACAGTATGTAGATCAATATTACATTAATTTTAACAGCAACATGTCTTTACTGCCCAAAATAGAGGGATCCTATCTTAAAGAAATGTGCATTTATGTACAGAATGTATCAAATCAAACAAGTTATAGCTGGTATATTCTTAGTCCTTAATGTTGGTTGAACTTTATTTTTCATTAATAGAGAGCATACAACGCTGCATGCTGGCTTCTAGATGATAGCAGCAGTTCACATTTTGTGCTTCACAGCGTAAAATTGGACTTTGATGAGCACTAATGCAGATGATCTCATGTTGGGAGTGAATATCTGCTAACAGAAACCACTAGTAGAGAAGAGGAGAATGGAAAAACGAAGAACAAAGCAAGAGTTTTGCTCTCCACCGTTGTAAAAACAATCCGTCACAATGCTGCCTTCCTTCCTGACTTTTGTTTCCTTTTAAAAAGATCTCTCTTTGTTTCGCAGTCACTGCTCTTGCATGCAGACGGCTCTTTTGTGCAATTAGTCAAATACAAATTCATTCAAGGCCCTATTTCTTTTTATCTCCAGTGCCTGAATTGCCTGTTCAAGTCTTCCACAAAGTAAAATATTGCTAGTGTGAATAGTGAAATTACAGTTGTAAACCATTGTTTTGTCACAGAAATTAATGAGAGCGTTAAAACGTTGCTATCGTTCAGCATTACAGTAATGGCTTAAGAAAAAAAGAGAGGGCAGGAGCCTCCTTCACGTGAAGGAAAACTTCATGTACCATCAACACCTTCTAGTTCATCCTTTTTTTTGATGCATTACAGTGTCAGACAGGCTGACACGCCACACAGTTACCCAGATGATTAATAGGCAACAAGGGAATCTGCCAGAGAGGACTCCTCCATAACCGATCAATAAAATCCTGGGCTAGCAGTGACTTGACTCCCACATAGCCATTCGCCAGAGTAGGAGGAGAGAAGGAGAGCCCTTTGGATTGTTGGAGAACTCCAAAGGATTGCAGGCATTCAGTTTTGCTGTATTACGAATCACAAGCTTTTAACTACAGAGAAGCACCTAAATCTTGGCACAACCAGTTTGGATAAAACAGCATTTTGATGATTTGTTTCATTGCAATTCTTCCATTCAACCTTCAATTTTGTTTTGAATGCCAACCTGAACTATGACTTTAGGTATGAATACAAACTCTCGCTAGAGTTTGTGTTCAAGCTTAATTTAAAGCTAACAAAAGCCTCAGACAGATTTTTCTCCTGATCTTCCAGAGTGCTAAAACAAACACACGAGAAAGGTCTGACTAATTTAATGTAATGTGCTGAGAGGACTAAAATGAAAATGTGAAAATTGTGAGGGAGGTTCTGTTTAATCAACACAAACTCCCAAAGCAGCTGCCACACAGTCTAGTTTAAAAGCTCCTTACTTTAAGAATTAAAAACTGTTTAAAGATCTACCATTCTGTGACCTTGGAATGAGATGTCACCTGACATTTAAAAACCAGGGTAATCATATGCATTGTAGCTCTACAGGAGTTTGAATATGAGTAAGCCCAAAGCCTTTGCTGCTCACAACTTTACTTCCTTGCTAGGGCCGAAATGATACATTGATTGATTGATTAGCTTGTGAGACCCAAATGAAGAAAAGTCTACTTGCAACTCCTAATCACAGGTAATCAATTGCTTTACTGTGGACATAATTGGTGGGCAGTTTAACCAAAGAGACTCTCAGACTGTTAAATTTGAATTATTTTAGGGGCCCCAAAGCAGTAAGAGTAACCAACATTTTTTGTTGTATCATGAGACCCTTTGCAACCCCCAGGTTGGGAACCACTGGTTTAGTCGACAAATAATCAGCCACTATTTTGATAATCGTTAAGCAAAAATCTGGTGGTTCCAACTTCTCAAATGTGAGAATTGTCTGCTAATCTTTGTCTTAAATGATAGTAAAAAAGACCAAAAATATTGAATATGTTACATTTTATAGATGGGGTTTGTTAAGTATATTTAAACTCAATCAGCTGAGAGTGCTGTAAAATAATTTAGGCTCTGATGTTAAAAAAAGCTACAGGCTTTAAAGTGCCCATATTATGAAAGAAATACTTTTTCTGGGATTTGGGGTGTTCTTTTGTGTCTCTGGTGCTTCCACACGCATACAAACTTTGAAAAAAATCCATCCATGCTGTTCTGAGTGAGATACGGTTTCTGAATGTGTCCTGCCTTCAGTCTCTGGGTGAGCTGTTCAAAATCGGCACGGCTTGTGACGTCACAAGCCGAAACGAGCTGGCTAACCGCAGCCGTTAGCTCGTAGAATTAGCATTAGCATGCTAACACTAGCATGCTACCTCGTTCTCAATAGCAAAGCACTGCTACAACACACACAAGTTCACCATAATCTACAAAAGAACTACTTACATGTGCGCCCTCATTTAGAAGTCTCCCAGCTAATCCTGCCTTGTAACTGACCGAAGTTGTAGAAACAGCCTCTCTTTTACTGTCTATGGAGCTAGCTAGCTGACATGATCTACATCTGAGCTACTGAGCATGTGCGAGTGCAATCAAAGATACTACAGAAGAAGCAGAAGAAAAGAGGTCTCACTCTGTAGCTAAAACAGAGACCAGCTGAAAAGAGGATCTGCAGCAGTGAGAGAGAGCTGTGCAGTACAACAAAAATATGGTGTTTTTTGAAAATTAAACCATGTAAACCTATTCTGGTACAACCTTAAAATACAATTATGAACCTGAAAATGAGCATAATATGGGCACTTTAAGCAGTCACAAAGGCAGAGTAGCTATAGATATTTGCAGCCTCAGAGATAACATACTACATAACTGCTGACAAAAACAGCACACACACACACACACACACACACACACACACACACACACACACACAGTAAAATATGCTAACTCATAGCCTCGGGGTGGGGGAGTTTGGACAGCCAAACAATTGCCTGTCCACTGTTGTGACATCACAGTCTGAGGAACTGCATCAACAAATTAGCTGCTCATTAGAGAGGTTGCGACCTCTGAGGAGCCATTATACTCTATTATACTTATAAGCTTGGAGAGCATTCAAGTGCATCGATTAGTGCAGGCCAAAGGGCTCCAAAACATGCACCCACAGATGTACGGACAGACCGCATGCCATAAAGCTCTGCTGACTAGAATCATCTTCAGGTTAGGTAAAACAACATTTAAAAAATACGTATTATTACCACTAAAAACAAAGCATTCCCCCAAAAGAGGAGGTCAAAGCCAATTCATACAGATCGTTACAGAAGAGTCTTCAAAACGTGACCGCCTCAGGTAAGCCATTTCAAAGTCTATCAAAAGTATTAATAATGCTAAATTAGCTCTAACATGTCCTCAGAAAGTTTTTAGGACGTTCTTTTTTTTTTCCATAGCCAGTATGCTACAAATGTCATTTAAAGTTTGGTAATATGTCTCGGTAATATAATATCTACTGCATTCTGAAGTATAATGTATTAAAAACTTGCATAAGAAAACTGAGTTTATCAATACTGAGCAATATGGCAATATGGATAACATTAATATTGCCTGACAGTATATATTACTAGATTTCTCATCCCCAAAAACTCATACAGCATAACGTATATCTAATTATCACTGAATCTTTTCAGACACCTTCCAGAGAAAAGGGTTGTACCGTATCTTGCATTGCAATTGCAACTGCAGTCACATACAGCATCATAAGCAGCCACTTTCCCAATTAAAACAAGTGACTTATGTAACCATACCACACAGTAGTCAGCAGTGCATGATTTAATCAGAAAAGAATGACTCATGACTCAAATATACATGGAAGAACTACTAATTGTCTACTAGTTGTCGTCTTTGGGTAAAATAAAACGTGCCAATAGGTTTTAGTATTAGTGACAAAACTTTATAAATTGAACCGACGACCTACTTGTCACTGGCTCACTTCTCTAACCTTGAGGCCACCACTGCCGCCAACATGCATGCGCATACCATATTAGGACTGTACATTTGTATTCAAAATTCAAACTACTGAAAGCGTGAATAATAATATTAATATTTTATATTTTTTATAATAATATTGTGTCTATAATGACCTGTTGTAAGCGCAAGATGCCCTGTGTTGTACTTCAGCGAGAGTTGTTTCTAAAATGCACTGACTGTCTGATCCATTGCATGTCTTGTTGTACTGTCTGACATCTGTCAGACACTACAAAATGCAAAATGTAGAAAACTAGTGAGCCGCGTTGAACAGATAACAGCAAATGAGACAGCAGGGAAGACGCGACTTAACAGAACAGTGTTAATTCTACAATATATTTCAGGTTGGCTACATGCTTTCCGAATGAATAACTTGTTATGTTGAATTATTTTGAACTTGAATTGTGAATGTAAGGTACATTAGAATTTTGAATTGTATATTTAAGGTTTTTTATCATGCCACTAAGGCACAGGTTTCCATCATTTTATCAGTGTAAAGTATGTAAAAGGGGCATAAAGGTGGTCAACAGGATACATGCACCAAACAGGCCTGTCTGTGACACGTGAGCAGCCCTGCAGTGAGTCTCTGTTCAGGGGCAGGCAGGCAGGGTGACGCCTATGAGACCTGCTGGTGCCCGAGCGTGCCCCCGCTAGTGTCTGCCATGGCAGTAACAGCCGGTCAGATGCCCCTCCATCCAGCTAACACACCTCAGGAAGCAGAACATGGAGATCTAGGCTGACTGCTCCCGCTGAGCAGTGGTGGCAGATGACAGTTGGGACGTGTGTGTGTGTGTGTGTGTGTGTGTGTGTGTCCTAGCCTGGTGCAGAGACATGGCATTATATCGAGAAGAGCACAGGGATTTGAGACAGAGAGAAGGAGTGACAGATCATTTGTGAAAGCTCCATTCATTTGTGAAAATGGCCTGGTTGCCAGTCACCATCAGCATGTCTGCGCTGGCTGTCTGAGCAGCCTAGGAAACAGCAATGTGAGGTTCAGATTTTAGTTTAGAAATGAGAGAAAGAAAGAAAGAGAGCAACTGAGCGAGCATTCACCATAATGATTCTGTCATCTCCATCCCTCTATCAGCACATCTCTCTCTACACCCTCTGTTCCTTACCCTCCTCTATTAATATCAGCCGTTTCTGCAGCGCAAAAGATTTCCCCCTAACAAAGTAATTTTATCTCATGCTTATACTCCCAGTGGGGCTGAGATAAGTTCACTTGTGTGCATTTCATTTCAACTTATTTCAAGAATTTTCCTATAAGAAGTGTTATTCCTTGACACGCTGTTAGCTTATTCTGCTGAATTTCAAGACACTGATTCTTCACAAGTTGAGCTAATTTAAAAACAAGCGGTTCAGGTTAACCATGTTAGTTCACTACTTATTTGTACTTCTTTTTTCTGATAAAAACTATGAGAATGAGGCTACTGATAGTTCAACATTTTAGAAAATACCACTAAGCTTTTGACAGAGCGGTTTCCCCCTGCTTCCAGCCTTTATGCTAAGCTAAGCTAGCCCTCTCCTGATAGACACATTTCATCAATTGTATCAATCTTTTCATTTAACTCTGGGAAAGCAAATAAATGCATTTCCCAGAATGTCGATGTCAATTTCAATAACTCCCACTTTCTCTTTTCTAATCCACTAGTTAAAGTATATGGAGAAAGAGCATTTAGAGATAAACTGGACACGCTGTTTGAATCTAAACAAGCATTTATCTTTCCAATGGCGGAAACGTTGATACTATTAGTGAGCTTTTAATTCTCCTCTTTCTCATTGTCAACACTCCAGCATCATTAGATATAGCTGACTGAGCCATGTTGTGTCTCTAAACACAAGTGGTTCACAAAGGTTTTTAAACCAAGGCAGCCATTCATAAAGATTTATATGTTGTATGGCTGTCATGTTACTAGTCTTAGCTACAGCCTAACTGCCTATTTTACAAGATTTGTAATAGGGATTTAAAGGTTCATTGCTATTTGTTTCCATTTTGATATCTTTAAAAATGTACAGTAAACAAGTCAAATGAAATGGCACCTATTTTTTGATGTTGTGAAATCTTGCACGGTATTGCTGAACCCTTGGCCGCTCTTTAGGAACCCCAGCAAAACACACACTCTCATAATCGATAAAAAGATTTCATACCAATGAAATTTCATAGTGTCTACCCAGTCAACACAAACACACATACTGCAAGACAAGAAAAGCAATTCTGGAAAACACACAAAGAGAGCAGCTTGTGTAAAAATGAACCACACACACACACACACACACACACACACACACACACACACACACACACACACATTCCCAGAGAACAACACTTCATAAGAAAACATGAAACTGTGATTTCTTTGTGTGTGTGAGCAGAGAAGTACAGTAGCCACTTTCTGTGTGTTGCAGTTCCCAAAATCCCTTCGCTACGGGAAACAATAACAAACTTCGAGCTAGCAAGCTACAAAATGGCAAGTTTTGCAGGCCTGCTTGGTTCTTTTGGTGAATGACTGTAACAATGTACAAAGAATATGTTTACGGCATTTACTATCTAACTGGGAAGTTTTGGGACCGGTGGGGATCTAACGACACACTGGTAAGAGCAAATTACGTTTAACCATGTATCCAGCTAATATATACAGCTCACGTTACTATATTGTGTGAACAGTTCATTTTATATTGTACGTGGAGTTTTATTTTTGCAAGGTGCAAATGTTCCACCAAAACAAGTTCCTTCCCGAGACTATTTTGCAGAGCCACCATCGCTGCCACTGTCTATGGTCGCTGCGTCCGGACTGGAGATTAGCGCCTCCCAATACGATTGTGATTGGTTTAAAGAAATGCAAACAACCCAGAGCGTTTTTTTCTCCTATTCTGGAATGTATACAGTATGTGGTGTAGCCAGACTTTACTCCACAGCGCTGTGGAGACCCAAACTGGTATGGAGAGAGAGAGAGAGAGAGAGAGAGAGAGAGAGAGAGAGAGAGAGAGAGAGAGAGAGAGCTTTACTCCAAAGCCAAATCTCTGGATGCTAAAAAAAAAAAAAACTTCTAAAAAGAGTGTGAATGTGTGTTTCTCTCTGGCTTTCCCATGGCTATTTACAGCCCAGCCAGACACTGGGGACTGTCTGGAGTTTACACACGAGCACTGGAGGAAAATAAGACACAAATGACAGTAAGCGATACACACTCTCAGAAACATCTCTTTAGGCTTCCAAACAAAGATACAAACACAGTCTCATTCATTTAAAAATATAATCTCCCTCATTGGATCACACAACGGTGTATTAATAGGAGTTAAGCCTTTTAGTGAAATACGGACTGGAATGCAGTCGAAGTCACCCAAGCAAATAATTCTACTTTAAAGCATTATTGTGATTTAAATAATGCACTAGAAAAACATTGAACCAACTGGTTACAGTGCTTTCAACCACTGTCATCAAAACAACAAATAAAGGAATATAAATAGTAGGAGTTCATCCCTCCAGTAGAGGTGGCTGACATTGCCAACGCACTTATCATTTTGTTTGTTTGCACACACATAAACAATGTATGTTTAATGTCTTTTGACACTGTTAAATCATAAATTATAATATATGCAATCTAAAATACTAAGTGTATTGTGTGAATGCTGATTCAACAGCATTCACAGTATTGTTATTCTTTTCTTTATTATTCTTCTTATTATTATTCTGCTTCTTCTTCCGGACATTTTTTGGTCAACTGCTTATATACTTTCAGCTAGAAAAACAATTCAAATATCAAAATGTTCAGCTCTTTCAGCACATGATGGGACCTCTTCAACTTTTGTTCTGCTATTTATACTTTTTTTTAAATATTAGGCTTTTACACATTTGTTTTTAACATTAAAGTCAATGAGAGCAGGCTTCAAATCCTCATCCTCAATCCTTCAAAATATTCCTTCAAAATCCCGAAGCCCTCATTGAGAGGCTGTAAACTGTGATATAACTGTCAAGGACACAAAACCCCTTAATGCAGTAGGGCAACATGACAATGCAGATTAGATAATGTGACTGCCTGCCGGTCACAGTGACTCACACACACACACACACACACACACACACACACACACACACACACACACACACACACACAAATGTGTCAGTCTCTGTTTTCTGACACATTTCAACAGGCTCTTGATCTTCTCTCATCTTCTGTGGTTAATCAGACCACACACACACTCTGAGCCAAAAACAACAACAATATATTATAGAATCTATACCGTTTCCAACCCTGGGATTTTCTATCATGTCAATAAAGCTCCCTTAAATTGTAATTTAAATGTACTAAAGGGAAGGAGAGACAGGAATAGACAGAGAGAGACAGCAGCAGAATGGAAGAGCTGCAGGAGAGGCCTGGTCGAAAATCCATAGCCTGCCTGTTATCAGGATGATAATTGGTTTTCCCCTCTATGCCCCTCCACCCTCTCGCATCCTTCCTCTTTCTCCTCCTCCTCCTCCTCCTCCTCATCCCTCCTATCTCTCTCCTCTACCCCTCTTTCTCTCTACACACACACACACACACACACACACACACACAAATACGTACATTCTCAGACACAGCCATGCAGGTAACAAAAAGCGAATCAGGAACTCACTGTATATACATAATTTTCTAGATCTGGTGTGTCAGATTTTGCATTTTTGCACCTGAATGTCTCACCAAAGAATGAACTGACTACACCGTGGAAAAGGCTTTGTGTCATCAAATGCCCCTCGCTGTTATACCAGACACACCAACATGTAAACTATCACGAAGGTATTGCACATGCACACAGTCAGACATGTGCATACATGATTAGCGTGAAGTGTGTAATCAGAGAATGGCCTGATTAGCAGATAACACTACAGTGAAAGAGAAAGAGATTCATTTACTCATCCACTTCAAAAAAAGAGACAGAAAAACGAAAGGGGTGTGGGGGTGGAGACACAGGGGAGAAACTATAAAAATCATTTTGGCTGTGTGGAGATGCCAGAAAGACAGACAGGGAGCAGACAGACACAAAGACATGCTGCCAGATACAGACAAAGAGGCAAGGAAAAAGAATGCATGGACCAACAATAAAGTAATACAAGCAAGTAGACAGGCAAAAAAAGAAAGCGACAAAAAGAAAGAATGACACCGGAGGACATGAGGAAAGACAGGCGGGCGTAGATAGAAAGCCACACACGCATAATTACACAGACAAAGAGTTCGTGCGTAGGTTGAAGTCTGCAGGGGGGCTCTGCTGTATTCACTACTTCAAGGAGCTTCAGGAGTGCTTACTCAGCAGAGCTCCAGTGTCTCCCTGTTGAGTGTCAGAAACAGAGAAGGAGGGACAAGGGGTGAAGAGAAAGAATGTCCTGATGAGGGATTTAATGTTTGTTTGGTACTTGCCAAGAATTAATTGATAAAAGAGACAAATATCTACTGAGAATGTACTTTTAAAAACTTCTTATCAGTTCATATAACTACTATACAGTATTTCTTTGACAAATACATTTTGGAGCATTGCTACCCGCTTCACGTTGATGGGCAACATTTATTACAATCCAGGAAGCAAAGCAGCCTCATATCAACAGAAGTCATGGGTTGTGCGTGTGAGTTGTGAATGTACAAAGCTCAGGACTTTGAGTGTGTGTAAAATGTGTAAAATCAGTATAGCTTCCCGTTTAAGAAGTGTTTTTAATTGCCTAGGCAATTTTTTTCGGTAAGCAGTTTTCTGGAAAAGGCACAAAAAAAAGCCAAAATTTGAAAATACAGTCCTGCAACTCTCTGTCCTAAGCCCCTCCCTTCTTTCAGTAACCTGTATAAGTAATAGTCATTCATTTCTCTAGCTCTGAAATGCTTTGCATATATTGACACGTTTTATTGCGTTTATTGTCTGACTCTGTTTTAGACTCTCTTTTTGATAAGTCCGTCTTTCTTTTTTTTGGTTGCTTCGCAGTGTAGGCAGTGGTTGCCAATGCTGGAATTGCAACTTTTTCTGCAGGATTTTCTGCCATCCAATCAGGCTTTCACCATCTGAAGGGAAGTGACCTGTGATTGGCCAAAGTCTCCCATCACCGGCTACATTTTCTAAAGCCTGAAAACAGAGCCAAGAAGAAGTCTAGCTTCTCTCAGACCCCTTGAATTACAATATACTGGAAGGTTATTATGGAATTTGTGTCCAATGACTGCAAAATACTGCCTACCCGAGTTTTACCATAAAAACCTTAATTATGCCTAAATTGACAGGAGAAGATATTGAAGGAAAAACCAATAAAACACAGTGAACATTTTACGACGTGTTCAGCATGAACATTTTGTGTTAGCTGCGAACAGTCTTCTTTATTTTAAATAAAACATAATTATATTTCATAGAAAACCTATTTTCTATGCAAATGTTTTCATTTTTAGAAGACTGATGCTGAAAGAACACCTAAAATGTGTGTGTGGAAAAAACATGGTTGAATTATGTTAAAGAATGAAAGTACAAAAGATATCTTGTTCAATTTATTTCTTTTTTACTTAATAATATCCTGTTACTATTTTTTTTTTTTTTTTTTAATTATCTTTAGGTCTACATAACAGATAAGGAACTTTTCATGAATGTGAAGGATGAAGAGAAGAGGGTGGAAGAGGGAGCGAAGGAGTTAGAGAAAAGATGGTTTGGAGGTTATAGATTTCTAATTTGCCGACCTGTCCCTTGGGGTTGCCAGGTGTGTGAATGTGCATCCTATACAGTCTGAAGCAGCAGCTACATACCCACCTTCAGACCTCTCTATAATCCCTCCTCTTCCCCCAACACACTCTTTATTCCTCCAAAACCATTTTTCCCACTTTGGAAGATACTTTATTTCACTTATAGTTTGGAACAAAGAGTCCAAAGAGTTGGGGGGGAGGGAGAGAAAGACAAAAAGTAAAAAATAGACATTCCCCTCCCCTGTTTTCTTCCCATCACTCCAATCTTAGTAAAGGGCCAAAATAATGCACCACAGGCAAGTCTCATCATGACTAAGAAAGCTTTTTTGGATACTGATTTGCCATCCATCAGTCAGAATCTCGCACTTAACCGTCAAGCATAAAACATTCTGCAGGATAATTCATACCCAGCTGCTTTCTGAGCCTCACTGCTTGTTGGGGATAAGTGAATTCTGAATTTGGGAGTAGAGAAAAGTAAAATAAGTGCTCGGGGAATGATATATTCTCAATTTTTCATTCAGGAGTTTGGGGGCAGATTCATATTTGATATCTTAAAAAAGAAGACTCATTCATCACTTAGTTCACGTGGCCAGGGGAAAACGGAGGAGGAGGTTATGGCGAGACAGAGTTATGGAAAGCGTCCAGTTATTGAGGCTCATTATCAAGAAGATAGAGTACGCTGGTGATGGAGTTAGAATCATACGGGAGGAGAGGGGTGAACTGCAGCGCTGGATGAGGCTCCATTTGCGGTCGGGGTAGTTTAAGGCTGAATCCCATTTCTCTATTACCCCTACCCCTTAGCCCTTGGCCCTAGAAAAACGAGGGGTAAGGGGTAGGGGTGAAAACATACCCCTATGAAATGGGACGCCACTTGGTTACATCATCATACATACTTAGGTCTGTTTGCAATACATATTTGCATACACACTGCATGGTGTGTTGTATATCTGTTTCAGTTATCACTGTTTTGAACATCATTGATGTTCAGAAACACTTTCTTTGTTAACAAAAAGCTGTCTTTATTGCCCAATAAAGTAAACACTACAGGCAAAAACATTATATAAAAATATGTTATATTACAGAACCATTATCAATCAACTCAAATGTATAAAACTCAAAAAAGACACACAAGACCACAAACAAACAAAAAACTACAGCTATTCTGAAATTCCAGACCCCAGTCTGATGCCTGTTGGCCAGTAACCTTTCCCCTCATACCCCATTTCCTTCATTAGTGTCCTGTATCATAACCAACAACAATGTACAGGTGCATGAACAGAAATGAATTACACATGTTTACAATAATACAGTACCAATACAATAATGAATGGCTACAACACGAACGCAGAAACTTCTGCTCGTTTTCAGAAAGTGGATCAGCTGCTGGGTTTCCTGTGTGATACAGGACGGTAGTGTTATACACTGATATCAAACGAAATTCGCTGCTAATGGAGTTTAGTTAACACTGTAGACATGCATGGAGTCAATTCAAGGCAGAGAAATGCGGGACTGTTGTGCAAATAAGCAATGTAGCTAACGTTAACGTTAGCGTTAGCATAGCAAGCTAGCGATTTTTAGAAACGTTTCAATTACAAATATGGTTGCAAATATATATGTACAGGGGTAAGATAGAGAAATGAGACGCAGCCTTAGGCTGCGTCTCATTTCTCTATTTACCCTACCCCTTAGCCCTTGGCCCTTGGTTTGCGCGCTCCCGTGAGAGTAAGTGCTGTCCCTCTACTCATTTTGGTCGAGGGGTAGGGCTAGGGGGAAGGGCTATATACCCCTTGACGCCAAGTTAGGACGCAAGCTTACAAGGGCAAGGGCTATCCAGATTCATTGCGCAACAAGGAACATGGCTGCCCTGTCGACCAGAGAGATCCATAAATGTAGTAAGTAAGTATTTTCGGCTTAAAGAATTGATTTAAAAATTGCGACGGTCTTGTTTTGTGCTCTACACAGTCCTGTACATATATATTTGCAACCATATTTGTAATTGAAACATTTTTAAAAATTGCTAGCTTGCTATGCTAACGCTAAAGTTAACGTTAACGTTAGCTACATTGCTTATTTGCACAACTAAACTCCATTAGCAGCGAATTTCGTTTGATATCAGTGTATAACACTGTCCTGTATCACACAGGGACGGCGGAGGAAACCCAGCAGCTGATCCACTTCGTGTCCACTAAGTCGGCAATATTGAGCTTTAAATGTTTTTCTCATCCAGAAATTAATAGAACTTTTTGAATTTGCAGGTCAGTCTCTTCATTAAACTTTTTAAACGTCTATCTGCACTAACCTGTGATGGATGAAGGTAAATCCGTGTTATAGGAATACATTTTGATCTATTCTCTGGCTTGAACCTAAGACTCTGTAACAGCTGTCCACCTTTCTTACAACTTGATAGCTTTACTTTGTGTTTAGTGTTAGCATGCTAACACCTTAAATTAAAACGGTGCACATGGTGAGCATCACATCAGCATGTTAGCATTGTCATCGTGACATGCTGACGTTAGCATTTAGCTCAAAGCACCACTGTGTCTCAGTACAGCCTCAGAGTCCAGCATGGCTGGAGATTATTATTTAAAAAAATTTCAGTGAGGTTGCTTCCTTTACAGTAGCTTTCAGCATTTAGGCATTTTATGGGGAAAAAAAGGACACTTGAGCTGGCTCACAAAATCATACATGTAGGCTACAAGTCATGTTAGCTATGTGTGGGTGGGCATGAACTGTATATGGGTGTCTGAATCCATTACATACATACATCCTCATGATGCTGCATCTACAAGCCTGGATCACCTATCATCATAGACTGAATACTTTGCTTCTGTGTGCTCACTTGGGACAGAGACCATGAGAGAAAAGGCAACAAGAGGCAATCCGTTGGCAAGGCCAGCTGGGAAATGTGTCTCCCGTGAGATGCTGTCATGGATGTATTGGAGGATCAGCTCAAGGTAATTTATTTCCTGGTTGCTCTGCACGCGCTCCCTCGATGTCGACACCGAGGAGGAGACGAGTGGGGAATCAATCACAGAGGGAATTAAAGACTCCATCACAGCCTGGCTATGTACTGTGTGTGTGTGTGTGTGTGTGTGTGTGTGTGTGTGTGTGTGTGTGTGTGTGTGTGTGTGTGTGTGTGTGTGAGACAAAGAGACCAAGGAAGTGCCTTATAATTGGGAAAACTCCATGTTTGCACAGACTAAAGATGAAAGAGTTTCTGCAGCTTTTTCATCATTAATGCTTTATACTGCAGTGTGATATGGTTAAAACAGCTCCCTTTTTACAGTCTCTCTCATTCTGCATGTCATATCACATTTTTTCATGTGTGTCTTTGCATGCTGCTGATGTGTATTCATGATGCAGAATCATGTCTCTTTTAATGTTTCTATTGTCCCAGCTCTGGCTGGCTCAGAGGAGATACTGTACCAGTTGTGAAGAAGGGAACAATGATGAACTGGCTTGAGTGTATGCACATAAACAAAAGTATATGTGGACACCCACCCAAGATAGCTACTGGCCCTTTTTGACCCCATGACCTTTCCAGGAACCTGGTTCCAGTTTTGGTTCCTGGGTCTGGTCCCTGCTCCTGAGGACTTTCAGACGGACCAGACACTATCTGGAGACTTTTAAATGTCACTAACTGGCCAAATTTAAGCCTCCAGAGTGCAACATGTGTACAATGTGTACAGTACATTCAATAAGACTGTAAACAAGCACTGCTTTTCACTAGTGTTAATATTAAGACATTGCGATGGGAACCACTTGAAATGTTTTTTGATGTTTAAACAAAGTCACTGACTTCTCAACTAATATAAAAAAAAAGAGTTCACAGTTCACAGATATGGTGAAACACCTGAGCCAAGATATCGTTAGACAATATTATGCACATTCCTGCCCAAAACCCTACAGCTCTTGATCTTTGTATATTGTATAAATGTTTTTATAATTTTTTCATTTTGTCAATTTTATTTGTTTCTTGACTGTTGAAGTATTATTTATATTATATTTATATATTTATTATATTTATTTTCACGTACTGTGTTTATTGATATGCAACAAAACACCAGGGCAAATTCCTTCCTATGTGGAAACCTATTTAGCAATAAACCTGATTCTGATTCAGTACTATTGTAGCTGTTATATCCCAGATATAAGGCAATTGAGGTAGTTATTCAACTTTTACCATAACTAATAATAAGGAAAGAGGGCCAAAGTTACGACAAATAAGGTCTAGTTTGAAAAACAAATCGATTCAATATGATATTTAGATACAACAATTCTCAACAATTCTCACCATTATTATTAGTAACAGTAGTAGTAGCCTCTTACGCTGTGAATAAGAATTTGACTAAAAGTGCTAGCTAAAAGTGGGAGCTTTTGGCATGAAAAAGGTCCAAACTTAAATATACTGAATATGGGCACAAAACCCAGTCTGGTCAGTTTCACTTAAAAAGATAGCAGGATTGGGTTTCAAAAGCTCATATGAGTCCAACCCCATGAAACACAAACTGACACTTACATGCATAACTGCTCTCCAATGCCTTCCAGCGTAGCCCTTGCCCTAACCACATAATGACATTAGCATTTCTAGCCCTCTTCTCTCCACATCTTATCTACTTCAAAAGCAGCGCTTCATTAACTACTGTCATCTATCAGAGAACAGGGAGCCGGCAGGAATGTGTGTGTGTGTGTGTGTGTGTGTGTGTGTGTGTGTGTGTGTGTGTGTGTGTGTGTGTGTGTGTGTGTGTGTGTGTCTGTCTCCACAACACTTGCAGTGCTATGTGGGGTCACAGACTTGTAGATTAGTGTGACAGACTGGACGTCACACCTCTCCTCTGTCCTGTGGCTGCACGTTGCCTCTGTGTCTCCTCTACTCAGTATCAACATGTTGGCCTCTTCAGGACCAAACACGACATGACCCGAACAGGAATTGTGCAAAATCTACTTATGTTGAAGCAAACAACGGAGAAAGTTAGAAGATAATTAAATTAACAAGAAATCCCCAGCAACACCCTCTGGGTAAAGGAATTAGCAAAATACCAGCATGAATTACTTGTTTCATTACGTATTTATGCACCAAGCCACGACAACAGTGATTGATGTCACAACAGCTAATGTCAAAAGTATTATCAGTCAAAAATAACCATCCATCTGGCATTACACTAAGTGGTTTCTAATTGATATAGAAGTGTCTTTATAGGAATTTATTTACTAATATGTTTTTTCAGCTAATCACATTACAATGTATATATCCCTGTGAAGTATGTTATATCCTGAATGGTGTAAGTGTATGATTACAAATAGGAAAATGGAACATGAGAGTCCATATTATACAGAGGTTGGCAGATCAAAAATTAACAAAGACCTTCAAATCCACTTTGTCCACCTTTTACATTGTAAATTAAGTATGTGTATATCCTCCTTTATAGGTTTTATAGTCTTCTATGGGGAAAATAAGCCAAACAAGTTATCCAGGCAGCCAAAAATGCTATGTCAAAATCCAGCACATCTTGTTGTCACATTCATGCCAGACTCATAATTAAAAATGTACCAAAACTCCAAGGGTCGACTCTGGCCCAAAGTTGGCTCAAATTTCTGCTAACCAAAGCTAATTTCTCTCAAATCCACACTGCCAAATCCTGGCAAAGCCAGGCAATCACACTGTGTAACGGCCAATTCAATCAAACTTGTTCTGTTTGTAGGGAACTGCACTATTTTAGCTTCTCTGCTACACAAAGTCGGACAAACTCACTGAAGTATTTGTTATGTCTCCTATTGTAGTTTGAGGGTATGTTAAACAATGAGATTAGCCTATTTTATCTTAATCACTGGATATCTACAGGATCTATAGTGTCTGTGTAACATTAGTACACTGTGTGTGTGTGTGTGTGTGTGTGTGTGTGTGTGTGTGTGTGTGTGTGTGTGTGTGTGTGTGTTTTCCTCATGTTTCCATACGCTCATGAATCATTATTAGTCAAAAAAGCACCCAAGTTTGCATCCACTTGCAGCTTTGTATTGACTCACAACAGGTCAAACTAAACTGTACATTGTGCTGGTGATTTACTTGAAGCTGATAATTTGACTATTATTATACTGTGATTGTAATAATTGCTACAAAGGCACTTGTGGAACATTTGTAAAGACCATATGTTAACACAGTGCTACTAAGTAAGTATTAATCCGTCAGTGTTGTTAAAGGCATTTGAGCAGAGCTGCTACTATATCACTTTGACACCAAGTTAATACAGCTAAGCTACGCTAATGTGACTATTCAATACACTGTACATTACAAACTGCAAAGAGAGAGATAAAAAAGGCATTCAGCAGTTTGTACTAACGACTTAAAAACATATCTTTTTAAGGCTTTCCTTTGTTTATATGTGTGATTGTTTACATTTAATAATCACCACCTGGAAGTAATAGCTTAGTTACAGTTGTATCATTCCCTTTCCTGGGAAACCACCAATGGTATATATTCCTCTTCTGACAGAAGACGTGACCAGGCCAATACTAATAAATCTCAGGTTGTCGTTGTAAGGGGAAGCATTTCTCAGAAGAGCTGTGGATTCCCCGAATTCCCTGTAAGCCACCGTCAACCAGCACACGCCAAGAGGCATGATGGGTAAAAGATGCACCCACATGGCGATAACAGATGTAGTGTGGCTTTAAGTGTGAGTAAGACAAAGAGAGACAGAGAAGGGAGCAGTTTTTTTTTTGCTAAGGTAGAGGAAGGTAAGGAGCAGAGGGAGGAGAAAACGATAAAGAACAACAGTAGGGAGGCTGGATCATCCGTCTCTCTGGAGAGGAACAGAGGGAGGAGAGAGATTGTGGAGTAAAGTGAGTGATGAAAAGAGAGCCAGGAGATATATTGAAAGAGAATGCCAGGGCACCAGATGGAGAGAGAAAGAAGAGGAGATTTGAGACTCAGACAAAAAACAAAGATTTAGAGTGAGGGAGGAACAAAGACAGACAGAGGCTTAGAGTGCAAAAGAGGGAGTCTATGGGTTGTGTGTGTGTGTGTGTGTGTGTGTGTGTGTGTGTGTGTGTGTGTGTGTGTGTGTGTGTGTGTGTGTGTCTTGGCGAGTATGGAGGTCTCAGTTTCTTGGCAGGATGCTACAGCAGAGTTTGGCCCAGACCCTAATGGAGATGTAAGAAGCCTCTGAGTTTGATCACACACACACACACACACACACACACACACACACACACACACACACACACACACACTTTCACACCTTCCTCCCCTCTCGATCACCGGGGCTCCAGACAAACTCAATGCACTGACGCCACTGCTGAACCCAAAGTAAAGCAAAAGATTAACTGAATGGCTCCTGCTGCACATAATGATGCTTCTAGTTTAAAAAAAAAAATGATTTTTTTTCAGGCTTTACAAACTTGGTTTAAAAAAAAACATATCTAGGTAGAAATAAATTCAATTTGTGGCACAAACACTTAAGATTAACTGAGATTTTTTGTTCAGAGACTCATCTGGGTTTCCTCCATATTTTCTCTTCCCTTTTTAATAGTAAACCCTGTTTACTGTAAACTACAACGAAATGTTTCTTCTTGCAGCAGAAAACATGACAACTTTTAACTACGTCGGGAGTCTGGACATAAGGATCTGTGTGAAAACCACTTTTGTTCTTTTTTTTTCCAGCAAAAGTTTGTGAAATCCAATCACAATGAGACTCAATCTGAATTTTCAGAAAATGTATTACAGTCGGTCACAATAGAGCTGCAACTAACTTTTCCTATCAATCGATCGAATAATCATTTTGTATATAAAATTTCAGAAAATTTTAGAAAAATGCCCATATCTTTCCAACAGTCCAAAGCTCAAAGATATTCATCATATATGACAAAGAAAAGCACCAAATCGTCACAATTGAGAGACAAGAACAAGAGAATGTTTGTCATTTTCACTTTAAAAATGACTAAAACTAATTATATTAGCTGTTTTATGCCAATAAATCTTCTGTACAATGACTAATCAATTAATGAACTAATCATTTCTGCTCTATATCATAATATATATCAGTCCTTCCAGAAAAATGCGGAGTTTTTTTGTGATTGTTGTTGATTATGCGGCACGTTTTCTTAAAAAATACGATGGAATATGCGGGATATTTATGCAATTTTATGCGCAGAAAACTGCGGTTTCATCATGGCTTCATCGCGGGGTTTGCAGCTTTTCGATGATGTTCACGTCGCGTAATTACGTCACTTCATAACGTTCCCATGGCAACAGGGGAAAATGGCTGCTCTTGTGTGAAGTAAACTCAACATTTTTCAACTTTCTGCTAAGATATATGTGACTTTTTTTACAACGAAAATGCGGGGATTATGAAATCATGCAAGCCCTGCATATTTTGTGCGGAAATCGGCAATTCATGTGGCGAAAGTGCAGCGTATTTGAAAAAATGCGGCCCCCGCATAAATATGCGGACTTTGGCTTTGATTATGCGATCGCATAATCACGTTTTTCTGGAGGGACTGTTATATCCATACAGCCCACCCCTTTTGAGAGTTATACATAAAGCATCAAATTAAAAGGAACAATCTGTCACAGCAAATCACAGATGCACAATCACTTGTGCATCTGTATCACTGTCCATGCTCTGTGTGTGTGTATGTGTGTGTGTGTGTGTGTGTGTGTGTGTGTGTAGTCCTCTTATGCCAATCCTTAATATGACTTGCATTCTCCCCAGTTAACCTTTGACCCAGTTTAGGTGTCCTGCTGCTCCACATTTAGCTCTTGGATTCCCCCATCATCTCTCACCCTAAGTGCTCCCCAAACTAACACACACACACAACCGTGGTTATGCAAGGACAGTGGTTATGTCACCCAGTTGGACTCACAAAAACACACACATACAAAGCTGCAGCATGCCAGACTTGGTTTTGGTCGCCTGATTTGCCGTTTCCAGAGCTAAAGTGTTGCAGCCTTGAAACAACTTGAGAAAAATAACAGAGTTTTTGCAGGTCTCTTTTTCGCTGTTCATTCTTATTGAACGGCACTGAAACCAGTTACTCCACCACACACACACACACACACACACACAGCCTCATCTGTAAGCTACAAAGATAGACTCCAACACAAGCAGGGGAAGACATAAAAAAAACGATGGAGAGACTGCCGGTGAGGATGCCAATTAAAACAGAGAGACCTCACAAGTGTGTGTGTGTGTGTGTGTGTGTGTGTGTGTGTGTGTGTGTTTTGGTGTGTGTCTCCTCTGGGAGTCACTTCACTCCATTTAAAGGTTGTTTGTTTGCGAAGGACAAGCGAGAAACACACCTAGCCCCACACACACACACACACACACAAAAACAAGATGGGCTTTCCCCTGAACATTATTGAGCGAGTGTGAGAGAGCGAAGAGGGATCGGCCTCCATCTGCTGTACCATGAGTCATTCTCTTTGAGTGTATCAGCTTTCAATCACTCCAAAACTGCACCACAGTCAGTATGCTGTCACACACAGCACATGCATCTGTCCTCATTTCCTCTTTAAGACAGACACGGTATGATGTGTACGATGACAGACGTCATGGCATCATAATTTCATCTTCACTGTTAGTATTGCTCTGTATGTAAAGCAGCTTAACGGCAAACTGAACTGTCCCACACTGCTAGTACTATGAAAAGTTGAGCATTAATGTAAGTATGTAATATATGTATCAATAGATTGGACTCTTATCTTTTCTTTCATTTATACAACAATCATATAGAGTATTCAACAGAGTATTTAATCCTTTCAAACATTCCAAATATCCAAATTTGTTACAAAGGTAAAGGTTACTGCTGTGTGTAGCAGGAGTTATTTTGTGATGTACTGACTTTCCCTTCTCAGCTTCTCCTATGAAGTTTGTGATTTTGTGCATCTCCCAAAATACCTTTCAGCCATTTTCAGGAAAACATGCCTAAATATTAGGGATGGGGTGGGGGGGAATCGATACAGCAAAGTATCGTGATATTTTCCGTGGCAATACTGTATCCATACACGGATGCCAAGAATCGATCTTTTATTAAATAAATTACGCATGAGAATTTAACTTTTTAGTGCTGAAATAATTAAATCAATTGCGTTTTCACTCCCCTAGATCGTAAGATGAACAAACAGAAAAATGTATCTCTTTTTAGATAAAAGAGATGCTGATAAGAAGTTTTCCTTTGGGGACATAATTTGAAGTTGGAAAACATTGCAATATATCAAAGAATATCACAATACAATTAAAATCCCTATAACATCATATCGTGATGTAAGTATCGTGAGAATATCGTATCATGGGGCCTCTGGTGATTCCCACCCCTACTAAATATGTTTCAAAAAGTTCGTAAAAATGTTCTTTAAAAAAAACAAATGAAAAACAGTAACATAGCACACAGATGGCACATTAAGACCTGATAATAGGAGACAACAGAAGTTCAAATGGAATTAAAAAAAACTGAAATATACAAATAAGTTAAGAAGACTGAGGTGGAAATGTGGGCATATCAATAAAGAGATGATGCAATAAATGCTGACGTCATAGTATAGTCCACGTATATCAGAGGAGATACATTTGTATCCAGTCCATCATTTTGGTATCGTACAGACCTGATTAAGGCGATCAAGTATTGTCCAGATGTGACCGATCCATATCAACCACAGTTTCTTCCTCATTACAAAAGTCAGTGCTTTTGCTATACATTACATTACATTCAGTCACAGCAAGTTGCAGAAAACAGAAGTATACAGATTTTAAATTTGGGAAAATAGAGAACTAGATATTTTCAGATAACATGAGATAAGGTATTGTAATCAGTATTGGGAAAGAAAAAGGTGCATCTTGGTGTAATTGGTGCATCGCTAGTAAAATAACAATAAAATGCATAAAATCCATCTTTAAGTGAAGCAGCAATGAAATGCCATTATACTAGAGTTACTGTTGCTTAAATATTTGACTATAATAATAATAATAATAATAATAAGACGTATTGAGTATATAAACAGTAGTTGTTAGTAGCTGCTGGACAGATTTGCCAATTCTGATTTTATTTTGCAGACTTTTCGCTTATTTTTTTTATTACAGCTTGCGCGACCTTTGAAAGAAATATAACTAATTATTCAAAACACAGCATGTGTTTGAGTTCTAATGCATTCTGGTTTATTAAGGTTACCTTTTGTGAAGAAATGAGCTCTAGCTCTTCTTAGGTGATGGTTGTTGAAATATGAATACTCTAGGAAGAAGCCTTTCCCTTATTGTAAACACAATTATAGCTACTGTGTGATACATTTGCCCAGCAGAATTATATGCCCAGACATCGCAAACTAAAAGCTGGATGTGTGGGTGACTATGTCAAAGCATTTTAGGGATGTGTTACTGTCTTTCCAGCAAACCTGCAAACACACAGTCACCATGTGGAGTACAGGTCATCGACAAGAGAATATGACCCATTAAACAACAATGAGATCATGCAGTATTGATTTTCTACTGTACACCACACCACAAAATTGCAGAGTTAAGCCGGGGGATCGTCTTCTCTAAATCCTGTGCTTCTATGTGTGTGTATACAGTATGAGTGTGTGTGTGTGTGTGTGTGTGTGTGTGTGTGTGTGTGTGTGTGTGTTCATGTTCATGTTCATGTCCCACTTGGTGGTTTAGTGCGATTTTTTCAGCAAAAAGAAAAAAAACCTCATGACTTAGGAATGCTATGAATGGCTCAGAGGCCTTAAGATGGGAAACTATGCATTGATTCCTGGAGCTCATTCCCATAACATTAGCCTGCAGACACTCCTCCGCTGTGACCTCTCTGTTGACTCACTCGTCTCTCAAAACTCTCTATTAGGGAGGTGCGTCACACAACCGGTCAATCACAGACACACATAAACGCACAAATACATGTACAGATGTGTGTGTGTTTGGCCCACCCAGTGTTTTACAGACACATCTCCTCATGGGCCAGTGTCTTGACCCAATAAGAGCCAAATGTGTGTAACACAGTAGACACAACTGCTGATAACACAATGCCAAAACCGATCCACCCAAATGCCATCCATCTGACCTCGACGTCACCTTTAGAGTTTTGTTCTTAATTTTAAAGAAATTGAAGTTGAACGACAGTATATCGATCTAAAAGCTGCATTTCTTCAAACATTTTCCCTTGGCTGTGTCATTCTTTAACCTCCTCAATGAGCTTCAAATGAGTTCAGTGTTCTGTAAATAATCACTGTCCTTGTCAATGCAATTAATTCCTAATTTGTAAAGCAAACACACTATGCGACAATGTTTACAGTTTGGTGATGTGGGAGACGAGATACACACGGTAACACGTTGGGTGTATATTTTCAGTTAAGTCCCTTTCAGCAACACAAATTTATGGTGTGAAGGACAAACAAACATCGTCGGAAAAACGTTTCATCCGTGAAAGTCCAAACTACATACTAATTCTAAACACGTTTTGAGTATATAGTGTGTTCACAGTCACACCATGGTTCACACAGGAAAAGTGACAAAATAAAGTGCTGAAAACAGTCCGTATGCACACTAAAAACCACTTGATTTTTGACTTTGCTCTTGTTCTGCTCATCTACCTAATGTATATTTCAATCTTACAATGACAATATTATTAATATATTACCATTGCACTGAACTGCCTTGCACTATATTTATATTTAAATCTTAAATCTCAGACTATACCGATATTTCACTATTCCTTCCCTCTCTTCAATTGTTATTGTATATTTCTTGTACGTTTGTAAATTCTATTGTATTGTTATACTGTAGCAACAGTATTTTTTTTATATTTCTTACTGTCCTTTCTGTTTGTATTCTTTATATGTTAAATGTGTGTTGTACTTTGAGAGCTAAGATTAACCGGAGTCAAATTCCTTGTTTGTTTACACAAACCTGGCCAATAAAGCTGATTCTGATTCTGATTGATGTAGGACACGTGGTAACAACTGAACGATCTCCATGAAAACTGAGCAAACTCCATCTTCTGATGAAGACCATGAGATGTGGCTGAAAGCTCCGCACAACATCAGCGTGCAAGTGGCTTCAACAATTCCTTTTTTAAATTATTTTAGAGAGAAAACTATGGGGGAAAAAAGAACAGAAACACACAAACATAACAAAACAACTAGTAAAAACAGAGTAAACCACAGGTGCCATGAGCGGTGGTGACCCACTGAAACAATAAACCACGTGCTATTGGCCACTCGGATAACAAATGCTGCAGGAATCATCAGCTGCTGTAATGTCAGATAGAGATGGCCTGATACCATTTTTTGCTTCCCGATACCGATTCTGATACCTGAACTTGCGTATCGGCCGATACCGAGTACCGATCCGATACCAGTGTGTCATATATTTTATTATGTTTTAACAACTGTATACTACTATCCCTGTATGGATGTGATATGATTTTGACTTTGTTGTCGGTCTGGCTCAGGTTAAACTCTTTGTGAAACATGAACAAACACAAACAATGAACACCACAGAACTTTCTTTTATGATGCAGTTTGACAGTCAGTTATAACTGGAAAGGAACATCTTTAGGGCTTCATTAAGTGGTATCAGATCGGTGCATAAACTCCAGTACTTCCCGCTACAGATACCAGCGTTTTAGGCAGTATCGGAGCCGATACCGATACTGGTATCTGTGTCGGAACATCTCTAATGTCAGACAACAGCCATGCATCATTGCTGCTGTACTTTTTTCTGGCTCAGTGGTCTTGCATGTTTGCAGAACTGCTCAAAACACTGTTGCTTCCTCTGTTTGAAAGGGGGAAGCTTCTGAACAGAAACCGTTAGCCAACTTCCAATTAATTCATGTTAAATGAAGCTGTCATTATTGTAAACATGTTCAGTTCTTGTACTTCCCCAGACCCCAGCTTATGAACCCCTGGCCTAGTGTACGAGTGGTTGGCACCCTCCCTGCCAGTGTGAAACACCCAGCCCACTTGTGAAACTTCTCAACACGGGTGCCTGAGGCGATACTCCTCCCAGACGCCCCCACCTTTGATCTCCTCATCACCTGGTTCAGTAGGCCTCCGCAGAGAGAGGGAGAGGCTGCAGGGGCGGGAGGAGGGGACAATAATAACCACAGCAGTTGTTCTCGCAGCCAGATTAAAGCCTTTGTGGTTTGAGTTTCGGAAAGAAAAGGAAGCAAGCAAATTCCTGGGATGATATCTATTGTTTATTATGAACAGCTCCGCGCATTCACATCACTAGATACTAAATAAATAGGGGGGACATGAACTTGGTATTTTTATAGGAACACAAAACAATTCCTTCACTTCGTTCACATCCCTGGCCGTTCTTGGAGACGATGATGCAAGTGATTTCAAAAATCTAAAAAGCATCCAACTTGAGCCAAATGCAGAGCTGCTTTGCAGCCAACATGCCAGGCCTTCCCAGCATAATGTGAACAGACAGTGCTACAAACACTACAGCAATGTCCCTATAGGATCAATTTACTAATACTATTAAAGAGAAGAATACCTTAAACACCAGCACAGTGACTATAAATACATAAAGATAGGAAGGTATGGTAGCTTTTGTGACCCCTTGCACATAAAGTTCCACACCAAATAAGTATATTGACAGTCAGGAACAAACTTGAGTCGTTACAAATGCATCCATCTTCCGAGCATCACTCTCTTTCATTCTCATGTTCAAGAAATCAACATTTTGACAGCTGTAAGACTTGTGAAGCTGAAGGTACTGCCTGTTCTTTTTGTGCTCAGCCAGCAGTGGCTCCTCCAACACTCCAACACCCAGAGAGGACATGGGGATGACTAACCTTTCATACATTCTGTCAGAGATACAGTATGTGCTATATACACATGGCAGCAATTCTATCTGCCTTAAAGTGCCTTTTGCTTCATACAACTCTCTTGACAGTGCATCACAAGACTTTCTCTCTTTTCCTCTCCTGTGTCATGCAGCATGTTGCATAAAGCTCTTAATCATATAAGGTTTTATCTCAGGGACACCATATGGAGAAAAAAATGTGCTGTAGTATTGAGTATATATTACACTCTGCAGCTGGGAGAAGTGGTCCCCCTGCCTTATTTAAAGTGCATTGTCCCATGATGAAGCTGAATTATGCGTAATTTTGCAGTATGGGAACCCCACAGGAATCCCCAGCAGCACCCCCGGGGCTCCCCGGACACTTTAGCGGTCATGAGAAGGAGATGAGAGCGGCTTCTTACCTCAGTAGGTTGGGCAGAGGGATGGAGCCGGAGCCTGACCCGAGGATCCCCTTCTTCCCACTCAACAATTTCTCCACCAGGGCGACATTCCCGGTCCGGGCGGCTTCCAGCAGCTCTTGCTCCTTCCCCATCCCGGACACAAGTTTACAACGACGGGGTGATTAATATCCAACAAATCTCCCATATATCCCAACTGCCTCCTCCCCTCCGAACCCTTTATTCACAGCCTGGAGTGGGAAAGCATCAGAAAGGATTCCTCTCGCTGCATACTGCTGCTGCTGCTGCTGCTGCTGCACGGTGAAATAGGTATTACTGATGCTGCACTGATGAGTAGGTTTGACGTGCACTGCTCCCCTGGTGCTTTATAACCTCAGTCCATTCACACGCACGGCTCCGTAATCTCCTCTTGTGTCTTGTTAGTCCGCTGACGTGCAACCTCAGTGCAAACACGCGCAGCGGGGGGAACAGGAGGTTCCGAAGCGAATCCCTTAAGTGTAAAGTGAAGAGTAACCCTGGTTCAAAAAAGAAAACTCCTTCTCTGTACCGAACAGAGTCTCCTGTCTGGTCGGAAGTTCCAGCTGATAACAGGCGGGGAGGTAAAACCCCGTACGCTTCAACAAGAAGCTTTCCGGACCCGCTGCACTCACCACCTCTCTACCCCGAACCTACCGCACTGGCCGGTGCCTCTGAAGTCGCCTAAAACACAGGCGTCAAGTTAGCCGTGATACAACGGTACACTTCCTGTTACAGCTTTCAAAATAATGTTTTACTCGCCGATGTTACAAACTTGATCAACCGACCCCAGACGTAAATAGTAGAAATACTGTAGCCTATGTAGGAACATTTATAGCTATAGGCTACGTATGTCTTTTTATATTGACTTTTGTTTGTTTTATGTCCTAATTCATTTGTAGCCTATGTCCTATGTGAGTTGCCTTGTTGATGTAATGCACAACTTTTTGTAAATGATAATAATAATAATAATAATAATAATAATAATAATAATAATAGGCTAATGCTATTATTTTAAAATATTTTTCTATTTTTTTCTATTTTTGGATGCAATTTCTTCAGTTGCACGCCAAGCTGACATGTTAGCCAGTGAGCATTTATGCTATAGCCCTATAGCTAGCTCAAGTCCTAAGGGAGGTAAAAAGTCAAATACGTAATTACTATGTGTAGACATTTTAAGAAAATGTAGTCTATTTTTCAAAATCTGTGTCAAGATCATGGTTATAACCTGCTATGGGGTCCCTGGACAAAACTCTCTCTCTCTCTCTCTCTCTCTCTCTCTCTCTCTCTCTTTACAATGTACAGTTTTATATGTTGGAATGCTACCTGGTCCCAGATTTGCTGTCTGTTGAATTGATCAAACCATAGGATTAAACATTAATTAATTTAGGAATATGCAATATAAGCACAAACCTATATTTTGACACAAGGACCCCTTTGAGATCAGGTCAGCCCCAGTCAATGGTCAGGACCTTCTTTTACTCGCTGTAAAATGACGTTTTAGTGGTGCATATTCCCCCAAAACATCTACTAAATTAAAACAAACAACTGGACATTTTTCGGGGGCCCTGGAGTTCTGGGGCCCCAGGGGCATTTGCATGCATTGCCTAATTAGAAGCCTTGGACAACCATCTTTGCTTCTGCTCCCATTTACCAATAAACAATATCTGCAGATAAAGACATCTGAATCTAAGGCTATCATATGTATGTAGCAAAAGTAAATATTTGTAATTTTTTTCATCACAATATTTTTCAATTTCATCACACGTCTTGAACGCTCCTTGTGCAAATCTAAACTTTTATTTTGAAAGCCAAGCCGCTGTCTTCCGCTGACCTACACACTCACTGTACAGTCTGGGCGTGGATGATGGTGATGCCACAACACCAACAGGAGGCGATGCCTTTGTTAGTCTCTTTAAAAAGTCATACTCAAATCCACCAGCTGTACCAGTTGTTGCCGCTCTCAGACCATTAACTTATTCTATCAAACACGCATATGCGCAGTTCCCTTCTACACTGGAGGTGGGTTCACTGCTGCAGGATTTAGAAACAGGTGAGATCCTAAAATAGCCTCTTTGTCATGTCAGAGCAGAGTTTGTATAAATGGAGAATAAAGGCAGAAGAAGTGCTCTGATCTGTCCACTGACAGCCTGGGAAACAGACACACCCCCCTCATTTCCACTGCGCCTCCACTCTGCCGCCGGTGCATGCTGGGACCTGCCTACTGCTTAATTGGAATTTAAAGATAAGTGCTGCCTTCATGTTCTCCACCTACAGCTGCTTTGTCCGACGTCTGAACTCGTAAACACCTTGATTAGGCCTATATTAATCCTTCATTTTATGAAAGCAGTGATGCCTGTTTTACAGAGCCAATGCTGACTAATTTAAATGTCCAAACCACAGTTATTCAATTTACAAAAATATAAAAAGATAGAAAAGCTGCAAACATTCACATTTAAGATTTCTTTGAACTTTTTGCTGGAAAAATAAATTAACCGGTTTTCAAAAGTTGTTGCTGATTCATTTTTTAGTTGATCGCCTAATTGACCCAATAATCGACTTATTGTTACAGTGCTGCAATTAATGATTTTTTATTATAATAATCAATTAATTTGTAAAATCTCAAAAACTTGTGAAAAATGCCCATCACATTTTGTTTAATGACTAATTGGGAAAATATGCTAATAACTTGATAATATTTGCAATTTCATTATTTTATTTTATTTTATTTGAACAACTAAGACATACATGTGATCAAAGACAGTCAAAACTCCAATTTATATTTAATTTAATGATCAATGATCTTATTAAAAACAGTGAAGCAGAAAATCCTCACATTTAAGAAGCTGGAACTTGTTGAAAGGCCCTGCACAAACTGAGTTGCCTGATTAGACCTCTTTTTATGGCTGAAACTAAACCAGCTAAATGGAATTCAGCCATCATTAATTTTATGACAACAGTATGACAGGGTCACTATATTTGCAGCCAGGCTCTGGCAGAGAAAGCAGAGAACGAAACAGTGAACACTGAGCCAACAACACAACCTGATGCCTCTCTCTTTCATCATATTTCCCACAATCAAGCTGTAACTCTACATGGTGCTGGGACACACACACACACACATACACACACACACACACACACACACACACACACACACACACACACACACACACACACACACACACAGGTTTGTGGCACTATCTTTGTGGGGACCCGTCATTGACATAATGCATTCCCTAGCCCCTTACCCTAACCTTAACCTAAAACCAAGTCTTAACCCTCAAACAGCCCTTTAAAGTTGTGGGGTCCAGCATTTTGGCCCCACAAAGCTGTCCGGACCCCACAAGTATAGGCTACTGGACTCCCAGTTTTTAGACCCCACGGATATAGTTAAACAAGCCCACACTCACACACACACACACACACACACACACACACACACACACACACACACATACACAGTATATAAATGAAGATGTACATGCTTTCCTTACATAAGCGGTCCTGCACTGTGAGCCATCATCACAGAAACATTAAGCTACAGTATGTAAACAGGCGTTCATGTAAATAGCAGCAGAGCAGAACTTTTCCCTCCCCCCCTCCCTTACACACACACACACACACACACACACACTACAATGCCCATCTATGACTCACTGCACTACTCCAGTCGTAAAATGTCATGACCATTTATGTGCACAAAGTCCGAACACTCTCCTGCTGCGGTTCAATGAGCCTACGAAGAGGCTGCACTTACATTTAAAGAGTTTCTCTACTTCGCTTTTCACAGAACAAACAGCATTGTTTTTAATTAACGTAGAAATACAAGACAAGACACAAAACCTGTACTGTAAATCTTTGCAGGTTTTAATGGAAGTATGCACTGCATGCTTACTGTGTTTATGAGCTAATATGTTTTTGCATCTGTTGGGACATAATTTCTGCACTTATCACAGATTTTAACCTAGAAAAGCAGACATAAAAGTAAAATAAAATAAAAACTATGTGTGTACAGTGGATATAAATGTGATTTTCCTATTTAAGGTGGTAATACAGCACTGTATCCATCCACCTGGCTAACAGTGAACAGATGTGATGTCTTTAAGGTCTTGTCATGTGGGATTTTGTAATGGGACCATTTTTGGAGTGTCTGTTTATTGTTGACTAGGTCTTCTTATGTATTTATTATTTCATTATTTTCTACACCATGTGTCAATGTGTACCCTTTAACATTGAAACACCGCTGAAGGGAAACTCCAGATTTTTACACATCGTCTGTTTACAGGTCTTGAGGAGTACTAAAGCATGTGTGGAAGAAGTTGTATAAAGCCCCTTAGTGGCTCCAAAGAGAGCTGCGTGAAATCATGAATTATTTCAAGAGAATGAAATCTGATACATTGCCTCAAGTGATGTCACTTGAGTCAGTGTCAGATGGAGGTTTTGCTTGAAAAAAACTATTAATCGAATATTATAACAGTTGCTGGTTGCAGCTGTAGTTGGTACTAACAAAGTATTGAGCTTTGGAACATTGAGATATATATATATATACACACACACTACCGGTCAAAAGTTTGGGGTCACTTAGAAATTTCCATTCCACTCCATTTTAGATAGAATACCAGCTGAGATCAGTTGCATTGTTTTTATAACCAGGGCAGCAGTTTTCAGATTACATTATGTGCTTACATAATTGCAAAAGGGTTCTCCAGTGTTTTCTCAGTTAGGCTTTTAAAATATCAGATTAGTAAACAGAATGTGCCTTTGGAACATTGGATGAATGGTTGCTGATAATGGGCAATGTGTGTGTGTGTGTGTGTATATATATATATATATATATATATATATATATATATATATATATACATATATATATATATATATATACATATATACACATATATATACATATATATATATATATATATATATATATATATATATATATATATATATATATATATATATATATATATATATATACACATACACACACACAGTATGAGTGAAAATTTTTTTTGCAAATAAATCCACACGAAAAACGTACAAAAGTAAAACCATTTCAAATTCCAAACCCTTTTATTTTCATTAGTATTTCAGCAGCTTTGACAGACAAAATACAACTTATTACTTTGTCCTTTTCTTTCCTCCACAGGGTTTCAGAGGGGGTAGTTTCCTAAAGAGAGGGAGGAGGGGCTGTGATGAATGGAGGAAAAACACAAGATGAAAAAGAAAGAATTTCCTCTTCACCAAACAAAACTCTTCACGTACAATCGTGTTAAAATCCTACCTATGACATTTCAAGTCTTGATACGTTTGTGCAAAGAACTAGTTGTGTTTCATGCCTTTTACAGGAAGCAGAACTTTTTAAAGACAGGAACTGAAATGAACTGGGCCGAGCTCAAGTACAGGTTAAGATGGTTGCATATTTAGACTGATGGATGTACTGACTCTACTGTTAATCGTTAGATGTGAGAGCAAAGTTCGGAGACCTCAAACTGTCCTTTTATAGTCGTTTGTGCTGTGCCAAAGCATGTGCTGTTAGAAGTAAGTCAATTTTTGTCATTTTGAACATCTACTCAGGGGTTTCCCCTGAAGTCTTCACACAGGCATAACGCATGGAACAGCAGCAGATATGGTCAATGCTTATCCATGACAAAATTACACATGGTAGATTAGAAATTTACATAAACACACATACATATATATGTATGTAGTCAGGCAGCTTAAATCTGCCTTAATTGTCCTAATCCCACAAGTTAATACATTTCTCTCTCAACTCGTCAGCTCTCTCACAGCTCTGGTTGTTGTATTTACAGTGCCTCAGTTTTAAAAGTGCTGCACATGTTAAGTAGTTATTTACACATAGAAAAATAGGAGGGGGATACAGACATTGTTGGGCATTTTCCTAACAAAGCTGTGGAACTGGCGGATATAAATTCATCCTCTACTTGTAATGAAATGCTTGTTCTGGCTGACAAACACACACACACACACACACACACACTCAACTGAAACACTGTATAACCTTTCAAAGTTCTGAAGAAAATAGTTATGTGTTCACATTCTTATACAATTTACACTGTACACACTCAGAGGACGAGTGAGAGCATGATTTGTCTCGTGCCCTCTGAATATGAAAGCACTAAATTACAAGTTTAATTTCTGTGCAGTGCAAAATAAGTCTTTTTTTTTTTTTAGACATTCCTCTGAAGATACGACATTCAGTTTTCCTTCATATTTACAGGATTGAATGAAGCTCATCTAAGGTTAGCTGTGATTCTTTTCTGTTTTAACTTGCACAATAGGGATAGCCGGGGAAGGGAATTCTGTAGGCACAACCACGGATATAGATCCTCATCCTCTTTCTTTCACACAAACAAACCCATTAAATGTAATTTCTCCCTTTTCAACTCTCAAAGTGGAGAACATATAACAGACGACAAGTGTGTAAAAACGTGTATTTTTGAGTCTTCACACAGACTCTGCATTGCTTCATGAGGGAATTATTTTGAAGTCTAATGGTGGCTCACTCGACAAATGAGCCAGTAAAGGGAGCCGTTTTAGTCTTTTTCTTTGCTTGTTGATGTTGCCTTTAAATTTTCTTTGCTGCCCATCAGTGTCAGTCTTCATAACTGCAGAGATGAATGACTGACTGGCTGGGCGTGGGTGTGAAGAGAGAGCCTAGTCTAGCTGGTTTTGAGGTTCTTCATGCGGTGCAGCAGTGAGTCCTTCTCCATCTGAGCCTCAGCCAGTGCCATCTTGGCTCGGGACAGCTCCACTTTCAAACATTCGTTTTCCTCCACCAGCATCTGTAAACGAACAATAAGGAAGGAAGTGTGTGTGTTTGCTTGTTTTGGTGACATGAGAACTGAAATAAAACCATAAAATCATGTGTTATGAAAATCTTTTAGCAGAAGATTCACTTTCTTGAGGTTTTCAGAAGCTTTCAGCCTCATCTTGCAGCCTTCATCAGCGCTATGCCCAACTGTCACGGAGATTGGCAAACTCCACCCACAGATGAAGACCACGAGATGTGATGATAGCTCTGGAAAATTCCCAGCTAGTGGACCATTTTTTGTGCAATTCTCAAGATCAATAATACACCTTCAAGTTCCATAATATCATGAATCAAATAATAATAATAAAAACAAATTGGTGCCACGTCTCCTTCGTAAAATGCTACTGAACTTGAATCCAAAACTTTGTCTTAAATAGAACTGAAAAACTACAGCAGTGGTAGTTTATTTAAACAGTAAGAACTGTTTGTTTATCAATCTGTGAGTTTTTGTGGTGTATGTTGTGTCCCGTTCGTGTTGACTAATTCGCCGAGCTGTAACTATGAACCATTTCGCCAGTACTACCTGTGGCCACTATCTGTGACTGATCAGAAAACGCTCAAATGGCTCGTGTTGAAAGGAAATGACAAACAACCTGTTTTGTTGTGTAGATCAGATGACCTAAACAGCATTATGTAACTGTTCATTTTCAATGTTCCAACTACAAATGTAATACTTGTATTCTGCAAAAGCTGATCAATATCACTCCCACTGTATACACAATGCAAGCCAAGCAGGGAACTGGATTTTCACTACATCTTTTTTATATTCAGTCAGAAAAAAAACTGTCCTTCTTGTTCAGTAGTTTTACGTTTGTAGGAGAGAAAAAAGTGTGGCAATATTTATTGAAGATTGTTGACAGGTGTTGTGGGTAGCAATTTGTGCCTCTATATACTTTACTCTCATATACCCCCACAGTATGCTTTCATTGTGCTTCTTACCTTTTCTCTGCTAGATGGAGGGGGGCTGGTGGGTGGGGCTCGGGTCTGTGTAGCCTTTGGTATACCGCAGACACCACCCACAATCTCAGGGACTGGAGTCAGAGTGCCATCAATCAACGCACCCTCTTTCCATGGTTTGGTCTCCGCTGCTGTGTCCACTGTAAGGAGATGAGAGACAACAGAAGGGAGTTTGGAGGTGTGGAAGTACTGAGTGTGGACTTCAAAGCCTTATATAACGGCAGTGAATCAGTGCTAAAGGGGAGGTGGAAATATCTGGAGGATGAAAACGTGTGTGCGGGGCGGCCTCTAGCTCACCCAGTAAGAGCGTGTGCCCCATGTAGGCTGAGTTCTTTGCAGCGGCGTGGGTTCGAATCCGACCTGCTGGCCTTTGCTGCTTATCATCCCCCATCTCTCTCCCCCTTTCCTGTCTATCCACTGTCACTATCCAATAAAGGGAAAAAGCCCCCAAAAAAAGAAAATGTGTGTCGTTGCTCACCTCCGATATAGAATGAGCCGTCGTCTCTTCTGTGTATTATGAGACTATCCACATGCAGGGTGATAGGCGAGGACTCCGAGTCAGAGAGATTGTCACGGGGACCGTCGTCCTGCAGCAGAGACAGCACATGTTGAGTGTGGTAGTATAAGTTGGGATGTGTGTGAGCATGTATATGTGTGTGGAGGAGGAGGAGGAGGAGGAGGAGGAGGAGGAGGAGGAGGAGGAGACAGGACACAGATGCTGAGAGAGAAATTATCCATATCCAGGTTTCCACATCAGTTCCACGGCAAATCTACTCACTTGTGAAGGAACACAAGAGAGAAGGCAAAAAGGCCTTTTTTATATCATTAAACATTCAGTCCAAATCCAAATTCCAATTAGGCCACAGTTCAAAATATTTAATTTGGTTATCAAAGCTGCTGCACTGTATGGCAGTGAGTAACAGGTTATATTACTGTAACACAACTGGAAAAAAACAGGACAAATATTCTGCTGAGGTCTTCCAGGTATACTGTAGTTCTAAAACGATAACCTCAGGGTAAAACAAAAGCTTCCAAACTCCGAATCCAAGGAGCTGGAATTACACCGCTGTACAAAACACCGGGGATTCTCACCTTTAGGTTGACGTGTGTGTCCCTGACGCTGATCTCCATGGGCAGCACCAGCGGCGCAGAGTCGTCCTCCAGGAAGTGAGCCAGGTTACGCAGCGTGGACATCAAGAAGCTTGCTTGGTATCCGTGGAGACGCAGCTGCAGGAAGCCGTTGCGCTCGGCCAGCGGCGAGTGAGCGGCGGCGCAGGGCCCGCTCTCAAGGCGAGCGCACACCGCTGGACTGTGGAGGCCCCCGGTGGACGCAGAGCTGATCTCACCACCAGCTGTGAGGACAGAGACAAAGGCTGTGATTAGCATTAGCTTCTGTGTCATGTCTGTGGATGTAGAGGATTCAGCTGGAATACACATATACACCTGACATTAAAATACACCCAATAGCAAATAGCATTTCTCTCTCTTTATATACTTTGAATCTGACAGTAAGCATCTTCTCTTTCCTGTCCAATCCACATCCGTCCTGATGACGTGCTATTTGACTGAAACTGTGTATCAAAAGACAGTGAAATTAAAAAAATGTTATGCACCAGAGAACACTGACAAGTTTAGTTTTCAACTGTAAAATGTCCCGCTCAGTACATATCTTGGTTACAATTATAAAAAAACAAAACGAAATGAGTATAAACATTGTTCGTCTATGTCACGTGTTTCAGTTTATGTTTAAAAAATGACTACCGGCCAATATATAGCTGTATTTTTTGAATCCCGCCAATCATATAAAACCACAGTTCAAAAAGCGCCTGGATGATGATCATTTATTCAATCTCCTTGGTTTAAAAAAAAATAAAAATATATCTATAAGTTATCATCAGGACATACTGAGTGCATTTACAGCTTCAATTTAGCTCACTCTAATAAAAATAACTAAATCAATCAATTAAAAAAAGGGTGCATGTTAAGGCCAGGTTTAAACAAGGCCAGTAAGAGGTGAGATGAAGGAAGCAGAATATCAGAAAGGAGTGGGGAAAAAGTTGGAAACACAGAAAAAGCTAAGTGAGCTGGAAAAAAAAGAGGCAGGAAGGAATTAAAAAGAGGAGTTGAGATTTTGTACAATCCCACGGGCTCTTCGCTGCAGTGATGTTTAATTATTTCCGAGGACTAAGGATTAGAGGGTTCGGTGGAAACTCCCACCTAAGTGTTTGAGCATTCAAAGTAAGGTTTCAACCATTGAATTATTTCTTTTCTTCCTTTTAGACACTGTACAAAGCTAAACTCTGAGTTGCTAACAACTAACCCTAACGATTTGATGGTGTATTAAGAATGACCTAAATTTCAGTGTCACAAAATGTGACGATACGAATCCTGTTTATTGAAGAAGAAAAAAAAAGAGAGGTGAGGAAAGTGAGGACAGAGAGAAAGAAGACACAAACTAATGAAAGTTGAGGTTGAGAGGTGTTAAACCCGAGAGAGGGAGGGTAATTAAAATCCTCCTTTTACACAGATGTTACACACAAATTGAGCTGGCAAGCACACAATTACAGGCACACGTTTTTAACAGGCGAAACACTCAGCAAGGCATGAAAATGGCCACTTAAAGAAAGAAATCTTTTCATTATGACTGAGAAGTGCGTCACATCCATTTAATATGCTCTCTGAAGGAAAGTCACGTGAGGGTTAATACCATAAAGCAATTTCACGACCATACACCCACATACACAATGCTGTCAGCTTTTCACAGATAAAAGACATATTCTCTCTCAATGCTGGGCGGCTATAGGGTCAAGGCAAAGAGAGAGAGAGCGCGAGAGGGTGAGGAGAGAGAGAGAGCAAGAGGGTGAGGAGAGAGAGAGAGCAAGAGGGTGAGGAGAGAGACAGAGAGCAAGAGGGTGAGGAGAGAGAGAGAGAGCAAGAGGGTGAGGAGAGAGAGAGAGAGCAAGAGGGTGAGGAGAGAGAGAGAGAGAGAGAGAGAGAGAGAGAGAGAGAGAGAGAGACAGACAACAGCCAGGGACTGAGTGACTGTGATAAGACAGGGGAGGGAAGAGAAAAGATGGCCTAGGGAGGGAGGAAGATGGGGTGGGGGGTTAAATGACAGAGGATTAGTAGGAAGATGAGTAGGAGCTTGAGGGAAGAGTGAGGAGGAAAGGTGGAGGAGAAGTGAAAGAAAAAGGGAAGAGGAGGGATTGCTCTTGTGAGATAAGAGGAGAAGGAGAGGTAGCGAAGGGGTGGCGTTTCTCTCATTGCCTGAGTCACTGGACTGAAACTGCAAAGTCTGCTGCAGTGAAGAGATGAGGAAGGTGGGGAGAAAGGAGGGGGAGACAGAGAGAGGACGAATTAGACAAAGCAGTGAATGGGAAGATCAGGGGTTAACACCAGTCTGCACAAATGGTTGCAGTTAATTTAAATCACACACACACACACACACACACACTTGTGGGCCTAATGTGGCAAATAATGGGTCCATTCACTCTGAATCTCTCTTAAGTGCCACACACACACACAACGGAGAAAAAAAGATTTCAATGTCACATAAACACCCCCTGCTGCTAAAACACACACACACACACACACACACACACACACAGTATCTATGTGCACTTGCAGTGCATGCCATCGAGCAAAAGTCCTGAGTCTGGAAATGAGATTTGACAGAAGACAAACTGGAAGAAAAAAAACATGTGCGCAATCTGTATACACACACACACACACACACAGGTGGAAAGTAACAGACACGCTGGGGAAAGCATGCATGTTAAGTTGCAGATGGTGGATTAACACACAGCAGTTACCTTGGCTGCTTTGAGCAGGTATTGGTACTGAACACACCATACCTGTGGGGAGTTATGGCAAGGTAAATAAAAGAGGAGGGGGTGGCTGTGTTAGTGTGTAAATGTGTGAGAGTACACTTGAAATAATGGTTAACTTATTCTTGGGGAATTCAGACTAGGGCTGCAATTGAAGATTATTCATTATAGATTATTCTGCTCAATATTTTCCTCAATGAATCCAGTAACTGTTTGATCAAACATCGGTCAGAAAACACTGAAAAACATCTATCACAATATCTTAGAGCCGAATGTGACATCATATTAACTACTTACTTTGTCCTACCAAACAGGCCAAAACCTCAAAATATTCTATTTATTACAATGTAAGCCCAAAAAAGGAAAAATAATTCTCGAGAACCTATCAAATGTTTGGCATTTTTCCATGAAAACTGATTTAAACGATTAAATTGGTTGTTAAGATGTTAAGCTTGTGTCTGTTGTGGGTGAAACAGGAATATCCTGTGTCCATCTGACACCATCTGTCTGTCTTGTGTTAAAATGTGAACAAGTAGAATACAAGAGGCAGGAGGGGTCAGTTATGGGGCATCCTGGTGGTTTAAGGTCTGTTCCAGGACCTTTATCACATCTCCTTCCTCTTGCTGTCCTTGTGTATCCTCTCACTGTCTATTGTCAAATGAACAAAATACTATTAAAAAGGTCATCTAAAAAGAATCCACACACACACACACACACACACACACACACACACACACACACACACACACATTCCCCTGCTGTTCTTTCTTTGTTTAGTAGCTGCCCTACTTGTGTGCTTTAATCTTGACAAATGTCTCTTCACTTTCATCTTCACTAAGGCTGCAGCCTACTTCGACAGAAGTCTGTTTGGGTGGATTTGTTTTATGTAATCTACCAGCTCAGAATTCAAAATAGGAGCAGCTTGTTCCTAACGCCAGTATTTTGCCAATAACAGTTTGCAAAATGAATATCAAACAAATATTAAAAGTGCACGTGCTGAATTTTTATACACCATTTCTGTCAAATCAACCTTGATATCAATTCTGCTAACAAGTAAGACCATGGTTGAATAGAATTGTCATATAAACCATGTATGCAGCCATCTTCTTACCCAGGCTGCGATTGCTGAGGTACTGTCTCAGGCTGACATTGCCCAGCTGGCTGGGTGTGACCTGGCCCACCTCCAGAGCCACGGCTGTGCTCTCGCCAAACACTTCCATGCCCACACACACTGACTGCACCTTCAACACCAGCACCGACACCTGGAGGAGAGGAACAAACAAGAACAATCATCATATTCTGTGTGGCAGGGTTTCTATACATTCTATGTTCTAAATCCTCCACACATTTTCTTACTGTATGTGAATTCCTAACTCTCTTACTGTACATAGTATATTATAAAGGCCAGAATGATTTCATAGATTACAAATCCATAGTTACAGTAAATATTTTGTATCGCAGTGAGAAGCATTACAGTATACGAGATGAGAGCCACAACATCAAAATCAATAATGTGGAGTTATTAGTCTACCAGAGATTTTGTGTTATTTCCAAACTTCTAGAATCCTCAAAGTTTTGGTGTCTTACTATATCTTTGGTGGGATCGTCGATGCTCTGGGAGGTCGCACTGACAGTGTCGGGGGACACGCCCCCCTCCTGCTCCTGACCAATCACTGCCTCGGTGGCGCTCTCAGTGGCACTCTGTTCGCTGATGGCATCCTTGAAGCCTGACATGGACACGTCATCTGTACCGCACATAATGATATACACATATTACTTACAGAGACAAGACACACATTTGACTTGTATGTATGGTCAGGCTTTATCAATGCATCATGAGACTAAAGTATCTTACACTGACTGTAAGATGCACATTACTGACATAGCAGAACAATGCTGCCACCCTCTGGAAAATACAGTTGCCTACCAGTGTATGTGTGTATTTTTTTTTTTAATCTTTAGTATCAAACTCTAAACAAGGAGGTCACCGAAGCAACAGAACAATGACACTGGTGATGATATATATACTTAAGTTACCATTTGTAATTGAAAAACGCAGATTTAATGGTTTTATTTTTTCATATGTAAAGAAATTATGTTCTTGTTTCATAAATGTTACAACACTGCATCGGTATGTTTGTCCAAAAAGGTCCATGTGGGCTGGACACTTGTACATATGTGCAAAAAAAGTAGTTTGCTGTACATTTGTGTGTAAGAATGCATTCATGTTTGTGCCACCTCTCTCTAGCAGACTGTATGCGTCTCCGTCCTCCATCAGGTAGCTGTCTATAGAGATGTTGTCCAGCGACTGCAGGGACGGGCTCTTCTTCATGTTCTTATAGGACACGGAGAAACTGGACTGGGAGCGGTCCCGCATCAAACGACCACTACAACACACACAAGAAATGGAGTGTGTGAGAGGCAGATCATTTCAATCATTTCTTTCTGTATAGTTTAAAATCTGCTGTGCAACACTATCCATGCATGCCAGTGATTCTGAATGACTGGCTGATTGGCAGTGACATTGAGAGAAAAAGAACAGGGCCAGTGCTTTTATTTGGTCATATCTGATATAGATTTGTTCTTATGCTAACACTGAGCAGAGCCTGCTGCGCTCTCAGAGAGCTGACAAGGCTTACTCATCAAACTATGAATTAAATATCGCTTCAGTCCTTTATGTGGTGTTGTTTGAGGTCATGTAAGAACCAAGTGTGCTAGCCTCCCAAAGAGCAAGAAACGATCTACAGAGAAATCACAACCGATAAAATCAAAGTGGCTCCCAAAAGACTGAGAACACAAGGCTGAAAAAAAAAGAAAAAAAAAAAAAAGAGTTGTCACAAAGAAGGAGCTTCGTTTTTTATCTTTACCATCACCACCACGTAGACACCAAACACAGGACTCATTTAACACATACAGACAAGTACCGGGGTGTCATGCACACATGCAAATGCATGCCCACAGGGGACTCACATACACACGTTTGCACTGATTTGTATTCATCCAAGGATCACAATTGCAAAGACAAACTCACACATCATACATAAACACACGCACATTAATACGGCTAGTCACAGATCCAGTGCCTTACATGTTGGACATGGAATAAAGGGAGGTGGATCTGCTGGAGTTTGAGGAGCTGAGGAAATCAGAAACCACAGACAAACTTCCTTTCCTTGGTAGAGAGAAAACACACACACACACACACACACACACACACACACACACACACACACACACACACACACACACACACACACACACACACACACACACACACACCTCGCATGGGTCAAAGCAAAGGTCAAGAGGCAGAAATGGAAGTGAATGAGATAAGAAATGACAAGAATAGGAAATGCTGACGAGACAATACACACAGAAAGACATGGCAGCTTGAGGCCAACCAACATTCATAATGTCAGAGACGCGTGCAAGGTTTCTGTTACTGACAGACACTCAAACATTCATGTGGGTGATCAACACACAGCTCTTGTGTTCAGGAATAGACAGATTAACTTAGAGAGAGACTCAGTCATGACATTCATCATCCACAATGAGGCACAGAGGGAGAATACTCAGATTCAGTTGTAAAAAAGAAGAAAAAAAAAAATCTAAAAACGGACGATTCCTTGGACGATATACCGTATGATCTTTTAAGGGCTACAACTTATCGATCCATTGGTTGATTACGATTATTTGTTTAGCAAAAGCTGAAACAGTCAATCAATGGGAAATGAAACATCAACAATTGTTAATAGTTTAATTCGTTTAATTAAGCAAAAACACTAGATATTTGCTGGTTTCAGTCTCCAAAATCAGAGGACTTTCTGTTTTTATATAACCGTAGCGTGATAATCTTTGGGTTTTTAGACTGTTGATCAGACAACACAAGATTTAAAGATGTCACCATGAGCTCTTAGAACTTGTGATGGGCATTTTCAAATATTTTATTTTTTACTTTTCATAGACTAAACAATTAATCAAAACAATAATTGACAGTTTAATCAATTATGGAGTTGAAAGCCCTGATGCCAGGTGCCTTCTTCGAATTGCTCGTTTGTTTTTTTTGACAAAATCCGATTAGATTTACAATCTTTTAAGAACGGACACAAGCAGCAAATCATTGCGTTAGTGACAATGAATCCAGCAAATATTTAGCAATAAAATGGCTATAAATTGATTTTTCTGTCAAGTGACTGATTTGTTAAGTTAAGAATAAACAAAAAAAAATTAACTTTTTTTTTTTTTTCTTTCTGAAGGTTAAGATAAAACAATTTTGGTACTGTTCCCAATGTCAAATGTAATGTATGCAAATTATAAAAACTTAAATGCATAAATCTGTTGATGGCCTTTTGTACAGCACTGACTTAGTGCAAGAGTGTGATGTTCATTTAGTAGAGTCCTGTCGTATCACTGTGGTGATGACACTGCGGTATAAATGAACAGCCTTTTTGAGTGATAAACTGAATACCTGGATATTGACTGAGGCATCTTGGCGGCTGCAGCCTTGTCTTTGTCGCTCCAGTCTGACAGAGGGTCACCCGTCTGGGTTTTAGAATCTAGTCCAGCTACAACATCTTCACCTCCAGCCAACCCATCCACTACTGCCTCGCCCCCTTCATCTGAACTCCGCCTCCCAGAGTTCTTAGCTGAAGTCCTCTCGTCCAGCGAGGCTTTGTGATTTGAGTCAGGACGCGTAGAGTTGGGGACGAGAGGGGCAGGACCATGCGAGGCTCCACCCTCCGAGCTATCACCACATAACAGCTGGTCTACAGTGTATGCCCCTCTGGCTGCGCCTCCTTCGGACCCAGATCCAGCTCCTTCACTCCCCTTCTCCGCCCCCTCTCCTGCATCGCTCCCAGGCTCCAGAGTTCCCCGGCTCTCTGAGGGGGAGAGCTCGGACCCCAGAGGAGATCGTGAACCCTCAGGCTGGGGGATGGGCTTCAGGAGCAGGGACACCTCTGTGCTTTTCAACAGGAGACCCAGGCAGACAGTGAAGGGCTGGTGGTCTGCAAGATGCTGAGACGGATCCTTGCGGTCTTTCTTGGAGCCCATTTCCTCCAGATCCTGCTGTAGTGTCTGTTGCAGGGCTTTGATGCTGCGCTGAAGATGCATCAGAAACACATACTGCCGGTGGCTCACCTGGACACACACACACACACACACACACACACACACACAAAAGTGGTTATTAAAATGTATAATCTGTTTATTTTTTGGAAAATATTCAAATGTTATAGGGTGGAACCAGCAAATGTTTTCCATATTTGATAAATGACTTAAACATTTATTTAAGTATCAACATTTTTTTTCATTTTAGCACTAAAAAGGCAGCAGTAAAATTGTCATTCTTCACTAAATCTTTGCACCCTTGGGGTGTGATGCAACATGTTTAATCAAAAATCTGATGAGCAATAACCAAAACAATCCACATGACAGACTCACACATTGATTATCAAGTTGTGGCTTTACACATTCACCAGTTAAAGGGTAATGTATATTGTATATTGTGCAGTATTGAAAACTATAAGGATGAAAAAAATACCTGAGCACTTAGATGCTTCTGCACGTGCACCAATACATGCACATCTGCTTCTTTACTTGATGATGACAAAGAAGAGGAGGAGGAGGAAGGCGGGCTTCCCAATGAGAGGGGTTTATGAAGTCCGTTCCTGGAAGGCAGTGTTGAATCGTGTGCTGATGCTGCAGCACCATCAGTACTGTAATAGTCCTTTAATAATCGTTTCCTCTGCAGACGTGCGACAGCCTCTCCTGATGTGCTTCTGGACAAACCCTCTCTGAGCTTCTCCTGGTGCTGGATAATCTTTGCAGGCTGACTTGCCCACATGGTTAGAGGGAAGGAGTCCACGAAGGGCTGCGGTCGCCCCTTGCCTCCGCGGGTGCCTTCATAGTCCACCCAGAACTGGGCAAAGTGCAAAGCCCAAAAGTCAGAGGCGGCTGGCATCTTGAGGGCGTCTGTGCCCAACGTCGGCACCACCAGGCCCCGGTAGATTTCATGAAGCTTGGTGTCTTGTTCGTGAGCGTGGCGCTGGAAGACGGGATGGAGAAGGGGTAAGGAGGAGGAGGAGCGAGGGAAGGAGGAGAAACAGGGAGAGAAGAAGGGCTCCTCTTCAAAGGCCTGCAACAAGGCCTCAAGGTGGGAGCGGGTGCAGTTAGCTGGGTGCCGGGTGTTTGTGGCCACCATTTCTGAGGTCTGCACTGAAATGGAGCGAGGAAGATCAGCGGGACAGGAGGCGTCCCAATTGGTGGGAATCACCAGCTAATGAGGAGTAGAAAACACAAAAAAACATTAAGTACCAGAGACTTCATTTCACACTTTAAACCTGAACAAATGTTTCTGCATTCCACCTCACCTTAAGCATGAGGCCGTCAACCTTGATGTCAACATGCTCTTCGGGTTTCTGCGAATCACTGAGCTTGTAGATCTCCATGAACTGCTCCAGACTCTGCCTGAGGTCGAGGGTGAAAAGGTTGATCCACACCAGGCTGCGAGGATCCAGAACCAGCTGCAGGGCGTTCAGCTGGACGTACAGGTTAGGACACGGGACTAGATGAGCGGGAGGAAATGGGGAATGTGGAAGAGATCAGGTGTTGTAGTCATATAGAGGAGGACATTAGAAAAAGCACAAAGAGAGGAAACACAAGAAAAAACAATTTTCACTTTCTTGCTCATATAATGTTTCCTAATGGAGGGAATTTGTGAGAAATCCATAACATGAATTAATTGGGTGATTCCTCATTCAGAACACTGGGTGTACTTCGGAAAATCAATGTCTTCTCAGCCACACAGCAGTCAATGACTTCCCCAAAGCTGAATAAATAGCCCGAATAGATCCAAAAGGGAGGTGAGAGATAGAAGGTCGCAGCCAGAACAGTGGGCCTGGTGTATAAAAACGGCTCACGACCTAATAATAAAGATTAATGTTTCTAAAATGAGATGCTAATCCCAGTAAAGTCTTACTGGGATAGTCTTTTCCATCAGGAAAGTAGTACTCTGTGAACTCGACATGAATGGCTGGCATCTCTGTGGGAAGGTACAAGGCCTTCTTATTGCAGGAGATCATGGTCTTGGGGCTGGAGCGACGCTGGTCTGCTGTTGACACCTGCAATAAACAAGAAGACACAGAAACTATCGCTCAAAGTTAGCAGTGAAGGCGTATGTAGTCTCAATGATTCCATACATGGAGGTTTTGTAAGCCAGAGTGTGTCTGTAATGACCTGGTAGATGCTGAAGTCAGCCATCCTGAGAACAACAGAGCTGGACATGAGCTGGGTCTTGGGGGTTTGAGGGGGAGGAGGACTGAAGGAAGCGCTGGAAGAGGTGTTTATCTTACCTGGAGAGAAAGAAAGAGAGATGGAAGGATTGAGAAATTGAAAACAGAATGACAAAGAGGGAAACAAACAGGGCAACCACTCAGTACTCCAAAGAGAAACCCTTTGCAAAAGGTGTGCATCACCGCACCCAGATGTGCGCACACACACCGGGGTACCTGGCTCTAGGCACCAGCAGCACTGGGCCGGAGGCTGTGTGTGTGGGCTCCACTCTAGGAGTTCTCCATCTGCCTCCCTAAGCCCTACTCCTCCTCCTGCTCTCTCCTGACTTCCTAGAGGCCAATACACATCGTCCTTAAGGGACACTGGAGGGCAGAAAATCCACAGGGATGATGTTCTGTTTGTGTACAAGGAGATGCAACAAAAATGTACACCCTGAGACGTGTGTGTTTACCGTGTTGTGGGGAACTGTGTGCAGGGGCCGGGCCTTGCTGGTCTCGAACCGCACTCTTTAGCATCTCCACGTTGGACTTGAACTCATCGAGCAGACTCCGTGCCCAGCCCTCTCTGGTCTTGGTGGCCTCGCTGTAGTGCATCCAGTGTGCACAACAGTCACCTGGAGCGGTCAGAGAGTAGGAGAATTAGTACAGGTAAGCTGAACGTCCGTCATTTGTGAATCTTTTTGATTTTATGGTGAACTGCACATCAACAAGGTGCATCTCAAGGTTCTTGTTCTGCTTACCAAGTTACTTTATGCTGTTTTTATTGTATACTTTTCATTTCTACATGGTTACTTGTTTTTGTAGTATTTATAATAATATTTTTTATTATCATCCTTTGATGTAATTACTTTTAAAAGCATTGAAAGCCAAGGCTTTTATGTTTGGTTACAACTATAGTGTTACAACTATAGTGTTTCTACATTTGTTGCAAATGAAAATAAAGAACAACAAACGTGGAACAAAAAAAAGGAACTTGGCACAAGCAGAACGTGTGGAAGATGGAGGGACACCAAAACAAAAGGCCAGATTATAAGAATAAGAGAAAAAAATAGAACAAAAATGCAAAAAGAGAAACAATAAAAGGGAAATAGAAATAAAGATGAAAAAAAGACTACACTCAATGAGGTGTGTCTGCATAGGAGAAGTTATGAGAAGCTAACTTAGCGTCTGCTCTAAAACAGTTTGACGTAATTCAAAGCCAATAAAACTTGTAGTGAGTTTATAGTGAGGATGCAGGAAGCACTGCATATATTAGTATGTTGCAGTGGTACAGAATCCATACCTGCTCTGTGGAAAGGGTAGTAGTCCAGAGTGATGGAGCTGAAGGAAAGCTGCATGGCCCCACCAGTTATCCTCTTATTGCTCACTGCACAGACGGAAGACAGAAAAATCGAGTCAATGCTTTTCAGTAAAATGTTTTGAAAAAACTGTTTGGTGTACTAATCTCTGTGGTTTAACTAAAGAAAAAAAAGAAAACATATGTATGTTCATGTATCACATGCCCTACCTCTGACTTTTCTGTGTACCTGACAGCATGTGTATATGTCATGTATACACATGTGAATACATGCACACCACAATGTAGAGCATATGTAGATCTGTGCATATGGTACCTTTGTCCTTAACATGGATGTCATCACAGATGTGCAGGTCGAGGTGCGTAATCTGGAGGTGGTGGGACGTCTCGCATACGTCGTAGGCGCTGAACAACTTGGCCATGGTTGCATTCTGGTCAGCGGCTGTTGATGCCTGCTGGGTACGCACCTGCTGGGCTGTGGGTGGCACTGAGGACACCTGCTGAACACAGATGCACACGCCCGAAAAAGCACAGATACTGTGATTAGTGTTAGCAGTTTAAGATGTTGATGTGCTGTTGTTGATGCTGTGTTTTTAAGGCTTTGCTGTATTTAGTCTTGTAATATTGTTGTTAATGGTGGTGGGTTAATGTTAAGTATTTTTCAATTTTCATGTCTGGTTCATTCAACAACTGAATCATGCAATACTCAATTCTACCAGCAGGTGGTGTATCAGACCAAACAGAAAAAACATTGTGCACTACAGAAAACAAATTGTGTATGTTTTGTGGGACTGGATAAGGGTGAAGTTGTGTGGTTGATCAATGTACATACATTTTGTAAGTGTATGTGTTTAAGAAGCACACAAAAAAAGAAATAGGACAGAATGAAAGACACTAACAGCAACAGAGATAGACAAAGATGGTGTAGGCAGATGCCGGACAGATAGAGAGGGGCAGACAAGATATCCATGGACACAAGGACAAACCATCAGACAATGACTCGGCTTATCCACAGAGGGTGAAGTTAGGGCAGTGACAGGGAGAGGGATGGGAAATGTTAAGGGGAAACCGAAAGAGGGAGAGAAATCGACATGTGAAGTTTGTCCTGGACGAAGTCTCTGTGTTTCTGGATATCTGTGTGAGTCAGTCATGTGTTGTGTGTACCTGGTCTTCTGTGGCCATGCTCTTCCTCTGCTGTGCAGACTTCTCCATGGCCTCGCTTAGAGACTTGGCATACTGCACCATGGCTTTGAGCTGGGAGTCGGTCAGCACCCAGAGCAGGTCGTCCAGGATCAGAATCAGCTTGGAGGCCACCACGTTACAGTCCTTAATCTGTATCAGGTAGAGCCGTTGGTATGAACACGCATTATGCAGGTGGAGGTAGCCTGAGAAGTTCCCATTAATGTAACATCACACTCGTAGGGAAATTCTCTCATGTGTGAGGTATTTCTCTTTATAAATCGGTCAGGGAACCTCTGCCCGCGGATAAGCGGTTGAAGATGGATGGATGGTCAGGATACTGACTGAAACTGTACTGAACTGAACTGCTTTTTCCTGACTATGAATAGCTCCAAAACGTGAAACACACATCACATGTTCTTTATCAGGTAATTCACAAACAGAATATCAGACAAGCCCATTTGGGAGAGAATATGTTTGTGCCCTGTGATAAATGCTTTATTCAGCAGTTCTGTTAGTGGCAGAGGAAACAAATGGGGTTAATTACTTTCGAAGAGCTCAAACAAAAAGTCTTTGTGAGCTGTATGCTGCATTGTATTTAATCTCCACATCAGATATTAGTAGAGGGTTTTTTTTGTTTTTATTTAAACACACACTGGCCAGTTGATGAATCACTGCTGTTGGCCCTGTAGCCTGTGAGGCCACACAGAGGGATCATTGTTCACAGTGGAAAAGATGTTGCTTAGAGCGGTGTGCGCTACAAGCCTGGTCCATCAAATTTCATAAAGTGAATGAATCTTAAAAGGATGTGTGTCTGTGTTTGTGACTGACCCGTCTCTTCAGAGTGACTCTGATCTTGGACTGGTTGGTGATGAGGCGAATGGGGGCACTCAACATCTCATGCTCAGCGCTCTGGATAGCGTCAGCCTCAATACGAATCATCTGCCAGCTGATCTCTTTGAACGTCAGGATCTGGACCAAACAGGCATGGTAGTATGTTAAAAAAAAAAAACTATGGGTGACACAACATCCTCGTTATTTTCGAAAATAATAAAATAAACACAGACCTCTCCCCTCTGAGGGTCCTGGATGCGGGTGAATCGCAGGTCACTGATGCTCCAGCTGGTGTTGACGCTGTAGACCTGCAGCTGGGAGAGCTCAAAGGAGGCGTTAAAGGCCTTGGCACTGATCCTGATGACGATGGAGTTGATGGACAGTGACATCCCCTCTACCACCTTCTCAGCAAAGCCATATTCACTGCAAGGGAGACAGACAGGTGGCGAGAATGTTAGGTAAACAAGGTGATAAGTAGTGCCTAGCAAAAGGGTGCAATAAATTATTTCTAGTCTGTACAGTAAGTAGATTTTGTCTGAACATAATTACAAGTTCAAAGACTAAATATGACACTGAACCTACAAGGACACTGACTTTTTTCATTCAGTGGTTTAAAACTTTTTCGGTCATGTTCCTCTTCTGGAAGATCAGATTAGCTCAAAATAGATTTGATGATTACTGGGACGGTTTGGTTCTTAACAGTAAGTTAAGAGTACAGAACAGTATATTAAATGAAATTTCACTGATTATAAATGTGTTCATATGTTAGATTAGATTTTCAACTGTATCAAATCAAACCAGCAGAACCAAATTATTTCAGTCCAGGCAAGGAAATAATAATAAACTTTATTTATATAGCATCTTTCATAACATAAAACGCCTGTCCATGGGCAGCCCCTCACTGACATCTCTCCATTTGTGCATGTATAGGTCCTGGGCATGTGTGTGTATTTTGGGCCTGTGTGTAATGTGTGTAACTAACAACAGAGTGAAAAAATGTAATTTCCCCTTGCGGGATTAATAAAGTATGTCTTCTTCTTCTTCTTCAGAGACTCTTCACCCAAATGCAGAAAATAGAGTTGTAAAAAAAAAAAAAACAAAAAAAAAAAAAAAAACGCAGTGCTCACCTTTGTCCTGATGCGGTTGCTATGGGAGACGGGCCATTGGGGGGACGGGGCTCATCACAGGTACTCATCTCCATCACCACTTTATCCAGGGTCTGCAAGCAAGTCAAGGCCTTAACTTTACGACCAACAACCAATGTCTTCATGAAATGATTTTCTTAGCTTTTGATTCTGTAGTAGACCGTCATTCACAGTGACGGACTGCTGTGGCCATTTCCATCAACCTAGTTTTACTGTTTTGTCTTAATGTTTGTCATCTCATCAGCACCTCATTCTAGTGTTTTCCTTATTGTAAGATATGCGTCAGTCAGCCGATCACAATGTTATACTGGAAAAGAGCATTTTTGCAAGCTTGACATTTACAGTGTAGTTCAATTGATAGAATAGATTGTTGCAGCCTGCTTAGCCCTTTGCCACTAGAGATGTGGAAGCCGCCTACATATCACTTAGCAGCCAGTCTAACAGGATAAAACACATTGAAATGCAATTGATTATGCCGTCGCTATTCTCAAATTAATTAAAACTCTTGACACAACATTTCTATATGTACCACCTTGAGGCAGTAGACTCTCCCTTTTCACACGGTTATATGATATTTCCTTGCTATTGTTGGTGGTGTGATAACATTGTGTTCTACAGTTTTGTGACTAAAAGCAGATTACGAAAGTGCTTGATCTGATAGGGGCCTTTTAATATAATGCCCTTGTATTATGTGGTAGTGATAATCATGCTGAATGTTTGAGAAATAGTTTTGTTATAGTTTTGTTCCCCTGATAGGTTTGTTCTAATATCTTATGTAATATTATAATTAAGACAGCGTGCCAAACATGTTGCAAAACACCAGGTGCAGGAAGTATATATATGGAGGAGTGAGGACCACATGCGATATCCAGATTTCGTATAGACGAGTGTTCGAAAATGGAGCGTATGTTTCTCCTGTTGTTGTTGGTTTCCAGCTGCCTGTGCAATGGGAATTACAGCCACCTGGGGATTGGGACCAGCATGGCAGTCTGCCAACCTGACACCTGCGCCCTGCTCAGCGAGGTGGCAGCCATGAGGGAGAAGCTCGCAGCCATGACCCAGACATACGGCACGCTTGAGCAAAACCTCGGTGCCATGATGCAGAAAATGGCCACCGTCGAAGTCTACTTGGAGTCCTACAAAAGCCAGGTAGAGGAGCTCCGGAAGATAAACCAGGCTCAGGACGAGCAGCTGAAGCAACTCGCAGCCGTCACATCTGTGAGCATGTCAAAGATGGCTTTCACCGCTGCTTTAGGAAGCTCAATTGGTCCGTTTGAACAAGACACACCACTGAAATATCAAAGAATCCTCTCCAACATCGGCGGTGGCTACAACCCCGCCACTGGCATCTTCACCGCCATGGTCCGGGGGATGTACTACTTCAGCTACACCATGTACAACAACAACTCCGGACGGCCCAACTCAGTGGTGTCCCTGATGATGAACAGCCAAAGGATGGTATCAACCTGGGACACTGTGGGTGACGATAGCCACGACAGTGCGACCAACGCAGCCGTGGTGCAGCTGGAGGCTGGAGACAGCGTGTTTGTGAATCTCTACGCAAACAGAGTGCTCTACGACGACAGCTATTATTACAACACCTTCAGCGGCTTCCTGCTCTTCACCTTGTGATGAAACGCGTCGTTTAACATGTGACGGACAATAAGTAAATTACGCAGGAGTACAGGTTGTTAATTGGTTCTATTATACTATAAAACACAAATCAGTTTTTATTTTTTGTAAACTTGTGGTACTTATTCGTAAGATTCAATGACTTAAATGAGATTAAATGTAGAAAGAAAAAACTTCTCAATGACATTTTTTGATTATGTGAGCAACAAGTGTAGTAGTTGAAACTTACCAAAGAGATTGGGTGAGTCTTCAACTTTGTCCATGGTATCTGTGAATGAAAACACAACATTGGCTTAGCTTTTCAGCCTACCAGCATTCTGATCCCTACAGCAAGCATTTGGCTTTTTAGTGTTCCCAATTACCATTCAATGAGATGTACATATCAAACGAAACGCAACTGAACTGCACAGAATTAAATCAAGTAAAAACAGCAGGCAAGTTTGCTCAGAGATGAAGGAAGAAAAAGAAATCAATGAGTCTAGACTGACCTTAACCCCATTTGACCTGACCTTGATCCTCAACCAGCAGCCTCTTGATTCAAGTCTTTGTCAAATTACATATAAAAAGAGATTAAATGCTTATGCTCACTTGCCGTTCTTTCCACAGAGTGACTCGTTCTTTGAGAGGTCATAAATCAAGAAACAAGGATTTGTGGCTCTAATGGAATTAGAGACACATTTTGTTTGCCTTGCCTCTGTCATACAATTGCTAGGAAGTGCCAGCTGGGGGTGCTAGCTCTTTGAGTCTTCAGAGCAGAAACATTTATTTTAGTTTCTATGAGTGTTATGAGTAACCGATAAAGCAACTTTTATTTTATTTGGGTGCGACAGTCTTGTTCCTCTGTAACAAGAAGACACAGATAAGAGAAGGGGATCTGACAAGTGAGGAAGTGAGATATACATCGGTTCTCTGATCTTTTAACCAGTTTTACAATAAACACTGCAATGCACTTTAAACTGGAGCCAGGCGGTACCACAGATTTCAATTCAACAGTTCCATGGTTCAGTGAGAAATCTGATGCTCCACACGCACTTACTGTAAATGATGTGGGTATTATAGATGCATGCAACACACACTGTCAATGACACAGCAATTGTGTTGAGTAAATACAAGAGACTACTTATTTCGAGCCAGCAGACCAACTTAGAAGAAAGACGGCAAAGGAGGATGAGTGACCAACAAAATGGGGATACAGGACAGGACGACAGATGTGTAAGGAAAAGGATTGAGAAATGAACAAGGGAAGAAATGAGAGAGAAAAAATGAGGTGGAGGAATAAAAGAAGAGGTGGAAAGTGGACCTTGGTCTGAATAAAAGTCCAGTCATGATGGAAATTACTGCTCCATTCACAGTTTCCAGGGTGTGTCAGAGTCTGCTCTTATAAATGGCAATTCAATGATGACCATGACCACATCGGGGGCATCAGACAGCTCCAGCAAAGTGTAGTGCAAAGAAACAAATCTCATCTCTATAATTTGGTTTTAACAAAAGTTGGGAATTTTGGGAAATATACTTATTCGCTTTATGGCAGAGAGTTACAAGATGGATATAACTTTTATATCTGTTAAATATAAAGCTACAGCCCGCAGCCGGTTAGCTAAGCTTATCATAAAGACTGGAAACTGGGGGGAAACACTAATTAACACATCATTTCTAATTTGTTTAATCCATACAAAAATAAAAGAGTAAAACCAACAATTCACCGTTTTGCACCGGAATATTTCTTGGCTCTCCACAGTTGCCAGCAAAGGACGGAACTGTGTCTGATCAGGAAATAGAGATATAACATATAAACTAGTGAGCTTTAGAGGTGCTGGTAGGTAGATTTTGTTACCTTTGGACAGAGCCAGGCTGGCTGTTTCCTCCTGTTTCCAGTCTTTATGCTAGGCTAAGATAGCCGGCTGCAGGCTGAGGCTTCATATTTAATGTACAGCTATTAGAGTGGTAACAATTCTCTCATCCAACTATCTGAGAGAGTTCAACAAATTGAACATATGACAGTGTCCCTCACCCTGATGGCGGCCTTGTTGCATTCCACACGGTTGATGGCCAGCCAGGTGGGCAGGTCCAGCAAGCTCTGGAGCACCTCCTCATCCAGCTCCAGGTTGGTCAGCTGGCCCTCCCCCTTCAGCGTGCTCAGGTTGATCTTGTCTGGAGACAAGTTCTTAGCAAACCTACAAGACACAAATGACAAGAAGTGCGGCTTTAAGCCTGGGAACATTTATAGAAACAGATTCTTGGAAAAGCCGGACAAACAAACAGACCCCAACTGTTAAAATTGGTGTAGTGGATGGGAATAGAGGGGTGCCTGTCCAATTTCGTCTTTTTAATAGCACACTCAAAAATAAGCCTATGATTTATGTCATTTAAGTCATACTATGAGACAATTAACCCAGCTACAAGTATAAAAATAAATCCTCCATAAACTGGAACCTGCATTCAGAAAAATATGTTTTCTCTTCATTTAAGCTTTGTTGTTAATTGCACTTGTTTGCTTTGTTTCCATAGTAACCATTTAATCTGATAATGACAGGGGGAAGAGAGGATCAAGGTACAGAGTGTTTAAGCTACAATATAGAGGATTTAAAGACAGAAAGAAAAGGAGCAGACAAGATTGCACAATGGGAGGTGAGGTAAAGGTCTCGGTCTGACAGTATATTATATGTCGTTGCTCAGGGTAATAGGCGTTTGTGAGATTCATGCTAGACGGTGTCCACAGCAAGGACAAAGTGTACTCAAGCCTCACTCTGCATCAGATAAGGTGCCAAAAATCACCTTAAATTAAAAGGTATGAGCCAGTATTGATATTTATAACCTCAGTGTCTTGGGGAAATGGTGCATGTATATAGGGTTTCTGTTAGCTGTAGTGATTATGTGTGTTTAGTTCATTAGCTTTTTAGATTATGTAAATAGACTTGAGCACACAAAGTCAGGGTCAGTGACCTAAGTGTTTGATAATGGGTTAATAGTTAGCATTGAGGGCAGATACTAAATGGCATATTGACCTGTGCATCTTTGCAGACCAGTCTAATGGAATCTCTTAAAAACAGGGATAGCATTCATTTCACATTTTCTAGCTGTCAAGAGCCACACACCCTTCATCCTGTGACATGTGCAGAATACTATGTCCTCCTGGTATTAATCTACATCACGTTGGAACTCCAAGAAAACAGCCATTGTGGTTTGTGGTCATGCAACGCTGCAGTAAAACAATCACACTGAATAGGTAAAGCACGCAGGAATAGTACTAGATCTGAGCTAGTTGGTAGTAGTGTTAAAGGGGAATGTCTATTTTTCAACCTGGACCCTATTTTCCCATGCATTTGTATGTAAGTGACAAATGCAAAAACAAATCTTTGGTCCAAAATTGGTCCAGTATTGAGTGATGAATGATATTAGCTGAAGTTACTTTGTTGACCTGGTATCAGTGCCGGTTACAGCGTTTTCCACTTTAACACTTACTTTTAAAACACATACAGAGTACAGGAAGGCTTAATCTAGTTACTTAGCTAATGTGTGTCTATCTGTAAAAGAGACAGATCAAAGATTAGACCTACATAACCAACACACATAACTGACAAATAAGTGACCTGATTATCATGGCCAAGACAATAGACTAAAAGCTTTAGTATTTTACTGCCCCACTAACTAAGATATACACTGTGGGAATGTGTGCAACTCTGCTCAAATCACAATAGTGCTGGGTATCATTTGAAATTCTTCTGGCAATTCAATACCTGATTTTCAGCACCGATAACATTACAATGCTTAAATTTGTTGCCCTACTTTATTAGATATATATAAAAAACGTCCATTATTTACATCATGAAATATCAGATCAAAGAATAAGTAAACAAGTCTGAAGGCCGTTTTACGGTTGTGCGCAAACTCCACGCCGTAGCTACGTCGTCGCTCCTACGGCGTTGTGACCCTTTCGGAGTTCTGCGTCAGGGTTGAGTGTGTTTCTTTGCATCGCGGTGCATTTCACCACCAGAACGCTAGGGGGTGTGTGGTTACCAGAGGGTCAATCACGATACTCTTTGTTTACTTGTGCGTTGGTGTGTGCCTCGAGCCGGCGTGTGTGTGTGTGTGTGTGTGTGTGTGGGGAGTGGGTGATAGAGCGAGGGAGAAAGTGAGAGAGTGACTCAATTGTCTTCGGAGCAAGTTGTGACTCTAGAGTCATAGTGAGAGAAACGATGTGTCTCCCCTGTGCTTTCTGACCACGGTGGGAAATCTGTAGCAGGAAGAGTGAACCCTCTCCTTGATTTCATGGAGATTGGAGAATGGTTTATGGAGAAGGAGAACCAGGAAATGAGTCAGGGGAAATGCAACGCTACCAAGCCACAGCCGAGCAGCATGCATGGCCGCGACGTGTAGTTCCATTTTTCGAGAGGTGTACGTCAGGCTACGGCGTAGACGCAGAGGGGTCTGCGGGGGTACGCCGTCAATTCTAACGGCCTTAAGAATCTGACAAAGCATTTAACGCCATCTTTCTTCACCTGATGGTTTGATATGTTACGCATACATTTTTGTTGGTACCAAAAAGTGCTCAGGATGAACACCTTGCCCTAAAAACATAATATAATGTAGAATATTGAAAAAACAGCTTTCACACCATAGGAAGTATATGCAACAGTAAGACTTTGATTGGATATCAAATAGGGTAGCACTGTTCCATCTCTTTGTACCTGGATACCAATTCCGATACCTAAACTCAGGATACCTGCTGATATTGAGTACCACTGAGTACGTTTACATGCACACCAATATTCCACTATTATTCCGAATAGGATAATATTCCGAATTTGATACAGGTCATGTAAACAGCATATTCCGGTTGGATATTCCGAATAAGGCCTTTTTCCAAATATAGCATTTTCCGATTAAGACGTGGGATATTCCGGTATTATTCGGGTTAAAGAGGCATTCTTTGGACATGTATACAGCGCATTCGGAATATGCGTCTCAATCTGGGTTTTTAACCACAGTTTACGTCCTCTTGCCTGTTTACGGCTTACGGTCAGCTCTGTGCGTTGCTATGGTTGCTGTACACAATCCAACCAGCCAACAGTTTGCAAGGCTGCAGACCCGATAAGAAGGAGAAACAGCCATTTATTTTTTTTTAAGATTTGGGCATTTTTAGGCCTTTATTGACAGGACAGCTGAAGAAATGAAAGGGGAGAGAGAGGGGGAACGACATGCAGCTGGTTGGAGCCGAACTCGCCGCGTCGAGGTCTAAACCTCTATACATGGACGACCGCTCTACCAACTGAGCTATCCGGGCGCCCAACACAGCTACTTTTAAACATGATCAAAGACTTGGATATCAACAGGTTTTTGGATATGCGCACACATCTCTACGTCGACCTTTTCAAGAAACTGCTCGAAGGAATGAAGGAGGGGATGCTGTGTTCGCACGGTCCAACAAGTCCGCCACCGGTGCTAAACTTTGAAAAAAAAATCGTATTTTTCACGGCTACATGTTAACGGGAATATTAGTGGAATATTCACTTTCATTAGCCATGTAAACAGCTTAGTCGGAATATCGTCGTTTTCCAAATAAGGGCAAAAACCAGAATATTATGTGCATGTAAACAGTCATTGACATACCAGTGCTTTCATTTCCCAAGATTTAAAAAAAAAACTGTGTAACCCATTGTGTGTTATTTATTGGAATACATTTTTATGTAAGGTAACATGAGATCAGGGATTGCTGTGGCCCCTAAAAACTAAGTTGGCAGTCCACAAGAGTTATGTATGTAACTGATAGCAAAAACTGCATTTTAAAATGACACTCCCTAAGAAACTGTAATTTATGTGGCTATTTATGTAGATTGATTATGTCATGACGTGATCAGCTAAATAATGTGAATAATGGCACCAATACAGCTGAGATTTTTCCCCAAGTGCAGCAAGAAGACCATTAACATTGCCAGCCTTCAAAAAGGTGATGTATGATTACGGAGTCACTCAGTAACAGGATACTTTTAGAGAGACAAAGGGTTTTTGTTCTGATGGTGTGAGTCTTCACTGTTGGAAGACATAGCAAGGTGCACAGAGACTCCCAGTATCTGCAGTGTGGGAAAAAAAAAAAATCTGACCCATGAGCAATGCTTTATGAATTAGCTGCCTACATTTTAATACGAGTAGTCTGTCAAATTCCTGCTTCTTTCCACTCAACACCTTGTCCTTGCAGTTTTAAGAGTATTCTCCAATTCAACATGTAACCTGTAAATTATTCAGCTGGAGCAGCAGACTTAAATATAGACTCAGTGCAGTGGAACAGAGAACAAGACAAAAAAAACACTATCGCAAACAAACAAATAATGTTGGGAATACACGCACTAACAAGACAGAAACACTCTCTGTCACTGAGAGGTGGGTGTTGTTGCTTCAGTGTCTTAGCCTTGTGAGCAGTGAAATATTCATTCCTGCTGCTGATCAAGTATCAACCAGCTAGCCAGCTAGCTTCACTCGCTCCTTATCTGGCTTCTCCAGGGCCACCTCTCGCTTCCTCACCCCTTCTTCCACAGTCATAAATAAACCAACACCGTAGTAATAATATGTTGCTGATCTGCTGTCTAATATCAAGGCTACTAACGCTAAATAAGCTAAATCACCTTCTCATTACTGAGAACAGCATGAGGCAGAGTGTATTAAGTTCACACACATTCATCTTTCCCCTTCATCTCCCTCTGTTTTGCCATCAGCCATTACTCCAGTCAGCAGGGATGAGCTCACCAGACCAAATCCAGGCCCAAAAAAAGATTAGGACCAGCTACGACCAGGAGAGGGGTCTGTCTGCCTGTCAGATGTAAAATTAACCACTCAACAGCAAAAATCCATGCCCAAATTCCTCTCTGTAAAAGTTAGTTTTAACCCGTTACTCATGTACGGTCTTCTTTGTTAAGGGAAATATTTTAAAAAGGGAAATGGATTACTATAAATGAATCATGATGAAATAAACAGCATCGTTGTGTGGCATCACATGTGTGTAACTCGACTTAAAGATGTCAGCAACAGTAGGCTGATCTTGCAATGGTTTCCCATGACCACAATTACACTGAGAGCAGACTGTAGTCCACCACTCCTTAAAAGCTGATGTCTGTGGATCCTGTGAATGGAAACAGACACTTTTTTCCTGCTCTGATGGTGCATTCGTGGCGCTGGCTGATGACATCAGTGCCAGCAAGAGAGGAGCCTAAGGGAAGGTGGCCAGAGTGACTCAAACAGACAACCAGCTTGTTTTAGCAACCACGACTGTGGCAACGTAAAGAGAGAAATAATTAAAGAAAATGAGACAAATAGAAAAAGACAAAGAAACTAAGGATAAAAAAAGAAAGAAATAGAGGAGACATTTAGGAGTGTGGTTTCCCAGAAAAAAAGGGTCTGGGATGTTACCACATTCTTCCCTGCCAGTTGAAGAAGCAGGCTTGGCTCGGAAATGGAGAATGTGACATTTAAATTGGCCTCTAAATCCTTCCCTAGCCCATTCAGCATCAACAGTACAGTGTAATGAGTATCAAGGCACTCTTTCAGTTAGAGACCAGTTGACAGAACCAACAGACAGCCACAGAAGCTTATAAGATGCCTGTGGTAAATGTGAAACACTGAGACAATCCAACAAATTAAATTAAATGACATTTAAAAAAAAAAAAAGAAAAAAGGTACGAAAACATCAGCTCTTTTGTTGTTTAACATTTCTTACTTCATTTTAAAACAAGCCTCTTGTAATGTAATCCAATATTGTTGATCTCAAAATATATTTGTATTGGCTTGTCAGAGATGAAATGTTCTTTATCCCTTTATTGCACTTCTGTTAGGCCAGCAGCTCTGCAGTGCTTGCAGGCTGGCTGCCTACAGTGTGGGTGTTGGTAAATCAACTTTAAAACGTAAAACAACCCAACCTAAAAATAACAACACCCGTGTGTGTGTGTGTGTGTGTGTGTGTGTGTGTGTGTGTGTGTGTGTGTGTGTGTGTGTGTAAACCTTTGCTTAATTACCAGGCAGTTGTCTACGATCTTTACTCTATTATATTTGCGTTAAATAATATCATCTTGAGGAATCTTCTGTTGGACTGAAGGTAGATCATGTGAACCATTTACAACTTTCTGTTGGATCCGACGGTTTGCTTATTTAGTGTTTTTTAAAAGAGCATATTACAAAGTCCAGGTGTCTTTATTGGCAAATCTTTCAGTTGTTTTATTATTAGGAGGGCTCACAGCTATAAAAAGGATTTGATCAAGGGTTACCAAATGCCAATGTTGTTGTGCAATGAAGCAAGAAGTATTTCAACCAAAAAGGTTTTCAGCATTTATACATTTACATAAGTCCAGCAAGAAACATACAATGACATTGGTTACCATGCTTTTCACGATGAAGGCAGTTAAAGTTTATGAAAACCTACTTCAAATTAAGTCTAGTTCCACTGATATAATATGGCTCCAACAACCTACAGCAATAAGGTGGGACAACAGTCTGCAAATCATTCTCTGTTGCTTGTAAAGCTTATCGCTGCGAGCGCAACAAGTGACTGAAGGTGACGTTGATGAGCTTATCAAAATTGTAATCAACTCATCTCTCCACTGGATTTTAGCAGCTGGCACCATTAAGAGTGATTTCCATCATTCATCATGTTAAGAAAAGGCACAAACATGTTGATGTCTGCACTTTCCTGCTTTATGACTCTGCACTGCTCTGATATTAAAGCTCTTTGCAAAGTGTGTGTTGCGGAAATACATTACGCAGCCCTAACAGAACAGTTATTAAAAAGACTGCGTCATCTCAAGGTTATCATCAAGAGGGCTTATATGAATTACCAGCCTACATACCAGCACAAGTGCAAAGACACACATACACAGCTGTGCACAAACACCAACAAAACACCTACGCACACGTCAACAGGGACAACAATTCAACAACACACAGGCATCCTGTCAAAGTGCAGCAAGTTTATATTGGCAGCTAAGGCCCAAGAGTCCTGGAATATTCACGCCAAGTCTGTAGAGACGGGGCAAAGCTCGGCGTAAAGGAGATAACAATCCAAGACATCGGTTACACAGCAGCAGAGGATGCTGGCCTGGAGAGACCCTGGTGGTCAGATGTCACACGAACAGAATTGCACACACACAAGTACTTTAACGGCTACACACTGACGAGACACCCACAGCAAGGGAGTCAGTCGTGACTCATGCCATAATAGCCTTCCCACCAGCAGAGAGCGATAACACTGGAAATAGTGGAGTTCATCACTTCTGTGCATCATCATACAGCTACTGCAGGATGGAAAGAGTCAAACGCAAGAGCTCAAACGGACTCATCTTTCAAACCGCAATGGGCACTAAATCTCAGAACAGAAGTGTTGTATGTGCACATAAATGCTAGCACTTTTGAAACACTGGCCTTACAATCCCTTGAGCTCAACCACAGCTGACTCAGAGTTGAAAATGGCTCCCTAAACTAAACTGTCTCCTCTCTACTGATTGAAAATTGAATGGATGAAATTCTTGTGGGATCAGTCAGCGGTCCTAAGATTTCCAATAACCAAATGCATCATCTTTATTACATCATACGACCTGTGATGGTTTCCTGCATGTCTTCCCCTTCTCTCTCCCCTTTCATATCTGACCTGTCCTGTCTATTAAAAGGTGGAAAAAAATATGCTAAAAGCACCACTGACAGGATAAAAACTGAGTATTGGACTTTAATGTTACACAGAGAGGAGAAATGAGCGGGGTTATGCTCAAGCCATTGTGTCAACTCGCCTATGACGCTCCGACTTAACCCCAGAAATGGACCTTGCATACCAGCATGAATATAAGCCTAATCAGTAAGTACATTTTTATTGGCCCCTAAACAAATAGTTTTTGTATTAGTGGTTATCAAATAACGACAATAGCGCAAGTAAATTGTTATATTTTATCTTAATTTACATTGTATAAACGCATCATGAACACTCTCACAGATGAGTTCAAGTTCATCCTGAAAGGGGAGGCTAAAATCTCCCAGGTCACGAACACTTGCCATTAGAAGCTAGTGATAATTTTTTCCCCCATTCTTAGGGGTAGGGCTGGGTATCGTCCAACAATTTTGGATACCGGTACAAATTAGACTGGCGGTAGCCGGTGATTTGATTTCGCCCTGCAGCTCAGGCTGGAAACCTGTACGTTTAGTTATCCTGCTTCCGTTCACAATTATGTGGGAACCAATCACTAACTGGCTTATCCACCTGGCGCGCTATTGGCCGGTTTAAAACGATGACGATAGAGAAGCGACCAAGCAGCTTTTTGTTTACATTCAACAAGCCGGCCACCGAAGCGCAGCACTCCACAGCAGCAATCTGTTGATGCCGCTGTCGCTGCTACGTCACCCGGATCGTTGGTCTGATTGGTTGAAGGACTATTCAATTACGTACAGAGTCATTTTGAACTATGCCCGTTGATCACGCCTCTTGTGCAGAGAAAATACAGAGCAGACTCCCCCAGACTAATGTTCAATCTTAAAAGATTGAGCTTGGTCTGGTGATAGCAAGACTAGGTACAAATACCAATACCATGACTTTGATACCGGTTCCTTAACGATACTTTTTTTCGATACCAATTTTATGAAACAAAAAGAAATTACATTACGGCACAAATCTTTTTATTCATTTTTCAGCTCCTAACATGCGAGTTCGTCTCTGTGCGTAACATTTCTTTTTTCTCCTGCATGTCTCTACGACGTGTAACGTTAGAGAGCCAATCACAAACATTATTAGATCTTGGTAGAAGCATGCTGCGTGCTAATAGGCTCACTAACGCTGATGAGATTTACTCCTTAGGTATTGAAAGTGGGTATTGAATGACGAGGCATTTTTCCGATACTCAAGACGCAATTCGGTCGGTGTGTTAGGTTGTCTATCAACAGCCTGCATATGCACATCAAGCAAATCTCCCTCTCCCACTCAATATTTTTACATTCCCCTCTGACTGAGGATGTGAAGTATGCTGTCTACAGTTTTCAGGACTGTTGCGCTGGGGTCTTGCGACAGAAATAAGCAGCCATACTCTGTAATCAGGGTGTTATGGAATGGATATAGGAAGTCGTCATTTCAAAGCACAAATACATTTTAAGGACCCCAAACGCCATAAATAAGGTGAGAAACAACAGCGTGTGACATTTTTTGGTTCCGTAAAAAAAAAAGAAGAAAAATCTTGCAACATCACTTTGGATGGCTTTTAGAGATGACTAATGTTTCCATCTAGCTAAAGAGAAAACACACTGTGAATAAATGTGTGATTAACCGATAAGTCGATCAACCATTTCGAAAATTGATCAATTGATTTAAGTCATTCTTCAAGATAAATCCAGCTTCTAAAACGTGAGGATTTGCTGCTTTTCTCTTCTTTATATATCTTGGGATTATGAACGGTTTGTCAGACAAAACAAGACATTAATCATGCACCTTGAGCGAAGGGAAAGTACCTTTTACACTTAATCGACAAAACAATTTATCATGAAAATTATTGACAGATTAATCAAAAATAAGCAGAGAGAATGTGACCATTATCTGTCTTTGCGTTTGTCTGTGTGTGTAATAATAGGATCTCGCTCTGTCTGGCTGTGGGCCAGGGTCCTGTCGATAATCTAAACTGGTCTGTAATGCAGACAAACACACACCTTGACATCTAATCACCCCCAGGGGCTACCTGAGTTCGACCTTCTTCATCAATGCACTCTCATGTTAGGAAAACACAGAACAAATGGAAACCAACATGTCACTTAATAATAACAAACTCATCCTCGCACATGAAAAAGGGATACACAATGCTTCGTCTGAAGGTTCCCATTGTACAAAATAAGATCCTTTCATCTAGTTTACTATGTTATGCATGCCTCAGTGCACATGTCTTGGCCAGAGGAGAAACAGCCATTGCAGACTTCTGAGTCAATGAGCTGTAAAGATGGTGCTGCAGCCTCACTCTATCAGGCTTGTCCTGGTCACAGACAGTATTGGACAGACATGTGTCCTCTGCAACCGTTAAGCATGGAGGCTGAGCAGACATGATGACACCTACAACACAACCTGTTGATGCGTAAGCACACCTACAGTGTGTATGATTCATCTAGCCAGCAGTGCAAACTATTCCTGGCTGATGCTGACTAGGCAGCAACTGAGCACACAGAATCTTCAACCCATCCTCGAACTAAATCATCCAAGCATGCATTATACTCTAATTTGCAACCATATTATAGTATATAAAAGGTGATGCTGATTTGGCTTTCTGACACAAGCACTTTCACCGTGACATCATTGCACCGAGCGGCTCAGGATTGGCTGACTGTCGACAGGTCAGCTTCCGCTCACACCAGACCAATCAGGCCAGGACAAGGAAGATCACATGACAAGCCCAAAGACAGATGACATCACTACTCTCCTAGCCACGTCCTGTCAATGGTGATGCTAATGCTGCTGAGGGCATGCACAGTCATGTGCGGAAACACATATGCATTGCCACAACACACAGAGACACACACACACACACACACAATTTAAGAGTACTAGGACAATGAAGGACATGCCACTGAAGGTTGTGTGTCTGAAGGGAGACAAATGGCATTGTGTAAGGATATGGAGGACAAAGCAATCCTAACCACCATTAAGGTATTAAGTGGCTAATTAATCACAACTCAAATCATCCCAAATACTTTTCTCCCCAAGCACAATCTTTGTGTTTTCTTTTACCAAGAACACAAGCCTGTCCACCTGCATACTGATGAGATTTTCAAAGACTTAGTCATCTGTGAGCTGCAATATGAATGTGACAACTGTCATTTCTTATACTCCATGTAAGCACTGTCCACCTTTGAGTTTAATATACTGCCACTATCATTATTATTCAATACACTCTTCTGTTTGAATGTGCTCTATTATAGGTCAGTAGCAGGTTAGTAGAGGTAAGGAAAACAGTGTGTGTCAATGTTTCAAGCTCTGCTGCTGGAACAAAACAAGGAAGTAGTCCATTGAAAGTCCCTTGAGGGGCAGCGGAAAATTAATAAATAATGCATGTAAAGCGGGTGGAGCTGCATGATGCCCATAACAGCAAGACATAAAAAAGGGGGCCTTACATATCAAGTGGTAGCGCCATTAAACAGATCATGAACCACTATCAGGTTAATTTATCTCTAGATACATAAAAGGGTGCTTACTGTTGCCAAGAAAAGCTGTCAATTGTGTTTGATTAAGATGACAGACACGGCACATTTCCCTCCCTCATGATTTTGTGTTGTGTGCTGATGGTACATGTGGACTATGTGATGTCTCTGATAAGGAGGCACAGTGGTGAAAAGACCGGATATGCAGGGTTTAAACATGTGTCAAGAAACCTGCACCTCGCTGAGTTGCCCTTGAGCCAGTGCAAACCCTGGGCTTTGCCTTCACATTTGTCGAAATATTAATGTCAAATTAGAGTCTAGTTATCTCATAATAATGTGACTTATATTGCAGTCAGTGTGCTTTCCAGCTACGAGTAATTTAGAGCATAATTTGCCTTTAGGGGAACGCTGAGATTGTTGTTTAAAACAATCTGATTCAACCACTGACTGGTCAAACCTGTTCAGGCAAAGTGTTAAGGGATTAGCGCTTCACCAGCTAATACCCCAGTGTTATGTTAGCAAGTTAGCTGCCACTAGCAACGTCTCAGGCAGTGAGGGTTAGCTACGTCAACTGAAAACGCAGCGGACAGTCTGACAGACAACAGGGGTGCGAGCTAACTTACTAAACGGCCAGAGGAGACGTCTCCATTCATGCTCAGACGATAACATTTGGTTTTTGTCTCGTTTGTAACGTTAAATTAAAATGTTGGTAAAAACTAGCTAACGTCTGTCTGACAGTTAAATCCCCTCCGCCGTCCGTTTCTCTCCACTCCCTGTCCGCTAACACCGTTCAGGACTGACCTGGAGAGATGCTTCAGGATCTGCTTCTTGATGAGCCCAGCCATGGCCGCACAAATCCAATATCCGAGCCTCCGCTGGATAGCTGTCTGAGCTAGCTGGCTAGCCTAGCCGCTAGCTTTTCCCACTCGAGGTATAAACACACACAGCTTAAATTATCACTCCCGTGTCAGTCTTCATTTTTACGGTGTTCCCGCTTCTTTCTCTGAGAGATGAGGGAGTGAGGGCAGAAAGACAGCATTTCAGACGTCCGCGTGACAGCCGGGCTCGTAGACATATCACGTTAGGCCATGTCATGCAGATATACTGATAAAGCTCCAAAACGTTGTAGATCTCTGCAATATCATACACCGAACACCTGGACAGCGCGTCGGAGGAACAGCGTCTGTTGTCACGGCGTCTAGGCGGGGCATTTTGATGCGTTCAGTGTGTGCTGGGAAACCCGTCAACTTAGAGCTATGGATAGGGATTAACGTGGGTGTTTACATTTATAGAGTTAGTGGAATCATTTGAATACTGTTGTATACTCAAATAATTGATTTAAAAAAGACTACTGTTGGTTTATAAAGCACTGAATGGTTTGGGGCCAAAATACATTTCTGATCTTCTGATTACCACCAATTAAAAAACCAAATTAGCAAAACAAAAGCCCAACTTTACTGTCTTAATGTCTTTTCTAAACTTCTACCTGAATGCATATGTGTACTGTTTATTTTTATTTTTATGTTGAACCATGTTTAGTCTGCTATTAGCGTAGTACTGATCTGCCTTTGACAGGAAGATGCTTTAAAAATGTATTGTAAATTAAAGTTATAATGGTTTTACATGTATTTATTGTTTAAGAATAACAGTCTGACATTGTATGCATTTGTCTATAACGTTACTGCATTGTGGATATGGCTGCAGTACGTTTTCTGTGTTGTCACGGTTTGCTCTCACCATAAAACCTTTTAGTGACATCTAGTGTTCAAACCGAGGATGTAAACATGCTTTGGGCTATACATACAGTAGTCTCGCATTGCCAGACCTTCCTCAGGCTATGTACATAATAACAAGAATAAGCATGATAACTAGAAAACTTAATTTTCTAATAAATGTTAGAGAATTGTTTTGCACATCAGGATATAAAAAAGTATACAGAAATATTATAACAATTCAATTGGTGATGTAATAATAAGGCCATCATAAATTATCTGAATATCATACACAAAATATTGGTGTTTTGTTTTTTCATTGATGTACTGTTAAGGACAATTACTGTAGGAGAACATTGTGTTAATTTACTTGCAAACACAATTCAGGAGAAAAGGATTCATTAACATTTATAATGAATGAAATGCAATTAAAACGACTTGGAGTTTTTACATTTTTGTCAGTGGACATTAAAGCTGTGAGTTTAGTTGATGTGTCTGATGAGTCTGTGTTGAGATGTAACCAGAGGAGTTAACAGCAGCCTGCAGAATGCCACGTATGAAAGGAGGAGCAAACAAGAGGGAAGAAACAGCCCCTCCCTGCACTGCTCTGCTTCAGTATTAACTTGTTGCAGGAAGTTTGCATCAGTCTTCAGTGTTTTAGAATTAGGCTGTAACAGCATTAGACCTAAGTCGTAGTAAAACAAAGGTATAATCGACGGTTTTATGTCACTGACATAGATTGATAGACTCTAAAACAATGATGCACTGTTGGTACAACGTTTTGTCCCAAGGTGCATCTTTTGTTTTGTTTTGTATTAGATTTTTGTATTAGATTAGAGACATTTTCTCACTCCAAGTTAAGTGAAATTAAGCTTATGTTCATTTTGATCCTGTGGAACACTTTGAAAACTCACTAAAGATGCCTAAACCATCTTTTAGGAAATATCACTGCTGTTGCACCGGAGAGAGATGCTGCTGCAGAACTTTATTCTGTTTTTTGGATGTATGATAACAAAAATAAAAAAAAATACAATGACAGATCTAGTTTCTAATGTAAGAAATTAGAGCATAATCACCAAAAAGTATAAGAGTAGTAGAAATCATTCATTGTCTCCTGGTGTGTTATGTCATTAAAGTTGACCTACAGAGCCTGGAGTTAAACATGGGACAGCCCCCATCCGCATACCTCAACTCAACAAAAAAAAAAAAAAGCCCCCAGTGGAAAGACACGACGCGCTCGCTGATACGCTGCTGGTCCAGTTAGTGGGCCTGGACTGGAAACATACTCCATCCATCCACGACTGCAAAACCAGCAGCTCTCACATCACACACACATTTATCTCAGCGAGCTCCCATTCACGATGACTGCGAAAAACCGACACAAGAACAGCTCGAGCGAGAAGAGCGCCGCATCCAGCCAAGATGATGCGTCGAAGAAAAGCCAAAAGAGCACCAGTAACGGGCTGAGTGGCCCCGGACCTCAGGGGCCACGATCAGGCAGCTGCCTCGGCTTTGTTGCGAACCTAGTGTTTTATATCACGTTAATAGGCGCTGCAGGGTTTGCTGCGGTTTATTTACAGCAAGTTGTGGAGGAAATGCGACAGACAAGCGCCAGGCATGAGGAGAGCGCACGGCAAAACGCGGAGTTGAGCGGAAAACTTGAGAGCGTCGTTCAACAGGTAGGGAGACAATAAGAAGTACGAACTGATTTTCAATTACATTAGCAGGGGTTCCCAAACTTTTTCCACAACTCCCTGTGAAATACAAACTATGCTTAGGCAATGCATATCATTGTTTTTGTTAGACATTACATAATCCATTCGTCCATATAGGCCTAGTTGTTGCACTGGATGTACTCTTATTGGGGGCTGGGTGGTAAACCACAGTGATGGATTTCATTCAGAAAACGTCCAATAAGAAGCCTAAACAATAAAAAGTTTTAGACCTGGTGAAAATGAATCTTTTCTTCATTATTTTCTATCTTGTAATGTTTTCTTTTGTTTACGAACAATAGATATAAGCGTGTGTGTGTGTGTGTGTGTGTGTGTGTGTGTGTGTGTGTGTTAGGATGCTGCAGTGTAGATAATGATGATGAGTTGACATTGGCTCTCGCAGGGCAAGGGACACCCTCCCTTTTGTATTATAAAGTACAGAAATATGTCTGACCATCAATCATCTTTTGCAGGAGTAAACAAGGGTTTGTAAGTAAATACATGTCCATGTTCAGTTTCTATAGGCCTACATGCAAACAAAAACATCTACTATCTTATATAACTGAAGTCATCTCCCTTTTTCATTCGTTCTCTACTCACTTCCTGAATGAAATACTGTGTATCTATAACCAATGTAAATAATATTATATAACTCATAATAGTACTGAGGTGCGATGATTGCATTATGAATATTTACCAAGGTGTTCACACTGCAGTCATATCAAAATAATTAACTTTTTTACTGCACCACCTTTTCTTAACTATAAAGGTTTTTTACCCCACCACAAAAGTACTCTTTTCATATACTCTTCAAATATGGAAAGTACTAGTAAGTGGACCTTTAGTTAAGATACGTTTGCCACACTATTCCTAAAGTCAAGACATTTTAACTTCCATGGTCATCTACACTTTCAAATATTACACATTTGCTGAATATGTGTACCGTTTTTTTTAATGTTGAACCATGTTTAGTCTGCTATTAGCGTAGTACTGATCTGCCTTTGACAGGAATATGCTTTAAAAATGTAATGTAAATTAAAGTTATAATGGTTTTACATGTATTTATTGTTTAAGAATAACAGTCTGACATTGTATGCATTTGTCTATAACGTTACTGCATTGTGGATATGGCTGCAGTACGTTTTCTGTGTTGTCACGGTTTGCTCTCACCATAAAACCTTTTAGTGACATCTAGTGTTCAAACCGAGGATGTAAACATGCTTTGGGCTATACATACAGTAGTCTCGCATTGCCAGACCTTCCTCAGGCTATGTACATAATAACAAGAATAAGCATGATAACTAGAAAACTTAATTTTCTAATAAATGTTAGAGAATTGTTTTGCACATCAGGATATAAAAAAGTATACAGAAATATTATAGAATATTATAACAATTCAATTGGTGATGTAATTGCTGAATATGGAACAAAATATATTTTGAATATGCAAACAACAAACAAAATATCTAGTTTAGCATATTCAGTTAGTGTAATATTTGAACGTTTGAGGGTAAATTATAAAATTGAGACGACCGTGAAAGTTCATTCTTGACCTAAGGAATTATAGTACTTTTACAAAATAATGTTAACTCAAGATCCACTTGCAAGCATTTTCCTGAGCTTTCAACCACATCGCATAGTCTTCATCAGTAAATGGATGTGTCTGAGTTGACTGAGCCAACTCCGTGACAACTGAGGCTACTCAATTCACTGATGAAGACCATGAGGCCATTGAAAGCTCAGGAAAAGGTGGTGAGGAAGATTCTTTCAAACTGCAAAATCGAGGCACTTTTGTCAGTAAGTAGTTTGTTTTGTAACTGCAATAACATGATAATAAAATAAAACGGTGTGGATACATCACTCTCCAGTGAATACCATGTACCCCCAAATTTGGTAATTTAGATTTTTTTGAAGAAATGCTTTGGGTTAAGAAAATTAAACTATTTAAAAAGTCTGTGTTTCTTAGCTCCTAAAAAAAAATTGAGTTTTCGGACACATGCATGGGACAACTGGCATTTATTGTTTTGGCGTGCATCATAACAAGTGTGTATACAAGTGTTTGACTATTTCCGGCAGATGTTAAAATGGATTCAAATCTGATGCTGTATATATGTATTCTGCCTTGTTGCACAGGTGGAGTCTCTGAGTAGTGTTGTGGACGGGCTGGAGTCATCCCTAGGGGTTACACGGGTGGAGATGGAGGGGGCCATCAGCCGGATGAAGAGGGGCGAGGTGGAGACGAGGAGGGTAGAGGAGGCCCTTCAGAGGCTCCAGAATGATCTACTTAGGGACCTATCAGAGGGCATCAACGAGGTGAAGGAGGCCCGAGAGAGGGACTTCTCTTCTCTGGAGACGACTGTGGAGGAACGTCTGGCTGAGGTGAGTCAGTCCATCACAGCCAGCGTGGCCGAGTTCACCGAAGCTCAGGGCGAAACGCAGAGCCAGCTGGCTGATCTCAAGGCCCGCCTGGAGGACATGGAAGACCCTGCGCTCATCAAACAGGAGCTCTCTGCCATTGTGGATGCTGTAGCTGAAATCAAAACAGCCAAAGAGGAAGCTGATGCCTCATCTGATTCATTCAGGGAGCAGGTAGGTGCTGTGAGGTCAGAGCTCCACACCCGTAACCAGGAAGTAGCCTCACTGTCCCAGGAAGTTGAAACAGTGAGGTTAGTCTTGCAAGAGACTATTGGAAATCTGAGGCAGTCCCTGTCTGCAGCAGAGGCTGATGTCAAGGCACTGAAGGACAAAAGCATGACACTGGAGAACGGCGTGGAGCAGGCCGCTGATACTGCTGGTCGCGCGGAGAAGGAGGTCAACGCAGCAGTCGCTCAGTTCCAGAAAAGATCAGACGACCTGGAAGCCAGAGTTAAAACATCGGAAGAGAGCGGAGATTCGCTGTCAGCATCAGTATCAGACATCACCTCCAAAATGGAATCCCTATTCGCCAAATACGACAGCCATGAAAGCACTCTGGCCGCACAGGGGCAGGCTGTGGAGAAAGTCAAAACTGGCGTGGAGCAGGAGATGGAGGAACTGAAAAGCAGTTTTGGGGAGCTCCAATCCAACATGGCTGCTCTGGGCGGCGCCCAGACCAAGCTCCTGTCCAAGGACTCCAGCCTGGGTCAGCTTGTGGTGGACTTGGAGAACAGACTCACTGCTCTGGAGGACAGCAGCAGCAGCAGCATAAAGCCAGAGCAGCTACAGAGCTTAAGAAGCATGGTAGATGGCTTGGAAAGCAAAGCAGCCAAGTTAGAAGGCCACGATCAGGCTATTTCTGCTCTTCAGAAAGCTCTGCAGGAGACTACACAGACACTGGCAGGTTTATCTATTGACAAGGAGGAAAAGTAGGGAGTTAGAGTTTGCAATGTCACATCAGGATACCCAAACACGGACAATGATGATTCCCAAAGGGTGACCATAACCCACTTACTGTTTTCGTGAAGAGATGTTTCTCATGTTTGACGGTTGATGTCACGATGTTGAACATTTTAGCAGAAAAGTAGCCAGTGTGAGGAGTTAGGTCAGGAGGGAGAGGCAGAGCTGTATTGCTGATCTGTGAATTCAAATCCACATTCATTCTGCACTGTAGTTATTTTTTGTTCCTAATGTTTTATTTTGTTAAATTTTCTGTGCCAAGGCTGTTTCTTTTTAAAAACCAAGCTAATGCAATAATAAGCTCTTTTGGAGCACTTCTTTGTTTACTCACGTGTTTTTTTACAAGAATAAAAACTCTTTTTGACCTAAAACTGTGAAAAAACTTTTTTCTTGGTGCGAACTATGACTTGTGGTTTACATCATGGGTAATACATTGATTGTATTGGGTGGAAATGAAACTGAAAACTAATTGATAGGTGTGAAGGGCTGCTAAAATCAAACAGGAATTACGAGTTTTTTAAACAACAAATGATCCTCTCAAATAAAGCACAATTTATTAAGCAGGACCACATTATTTATAATCTCTGACAAGGTATATTACGCATGTAAAACTTTGCTGTGGAGTCGAGCAGATGATGTTCCACATCATTAAGACTTAATACCACGTTCTGAGCTCTTTAATCTGTAAACAGCAGTAACATGTCATTTTCCTCTTTCAGGTGTTCGGCAGAAATGTGCTTCCTCGTTGAACACCCAGGGCTGCAGTTGTGTTTTGAACCATTTAATGAATGTAGCGCGGACAGCAAATGCAAGGAACTACTCTTACAACATAGCTTTGGTTAAAAAATAAACTGGAATCTCGAGTTTTAAAACACCTCATTGGTTAAGGTGACTTTTTCTTGGCCAGGACCAGTAACTGTAGCTATAGCCTAGTAACATAAGTAGCCATTACCCTCTTTTTCCAGTCTGCTAGCTGTAGCTTCATATTTACCGTAAAGACATGAGAGTTGAGTCTGTAACTCTCGGCAAAAAAGTGAATGTGTATTTCCCAAAATGTCAAAACTATTCCCCCATGCCAATATTTTGTGCCCATACTAAATGCCTACATAAATTTCCATATGGATGCCAAAATATATGTCTACATTTCCGCCACATTGCCACAACCTCCGACACCACCAATACACATGGAAAGCTCAAGCAAACTTTAAAAACATGTTACATTAAGGAATGCTACCAGACTAGCTGCCAGATTGTTCACACTCGTACTTCTTAATGGGTTACCAGCTTTGTGCTTTTTTGTAAAAAGTTTCATATTTATTTAATTTGTAATGAAAAGATTTATTTCAGTAAAATGTTCAAACAGTAGTATGACAGATGTAATTGCTGATAAAAAGCCAAAAGAAGATAACCTTGATCTGGAGGTTGTTGAAGAAGTGTGTTCCTCATGTTGGCCGGTGCATCTCTCTAATATCAGACATATCAGCTATTTCACTAACCTGTTTAGTTGTAACACTTAAATCTCCCTCTACTGCAGTGAGGTTAGCCAGTGTCTGTCTAAGCTCAGCAACCTCCTGCTCTCTCTTCATAAGATCCTCTGCTAGTCTTCCTATCCGCAGAGTCAGGTCTGACAGCTGAGGCTCAAACGCCCCGAAGTCTCTCTTAATAGCAGCAACTTTTGGTTTAAGGTCGCTGGCAAAAGTCACTGTTTTTATCAGACGAGCTCTGCCGCTCTCTAGCTCTCTCAAGCGCTCTGAGATCTGTTTGTCAGCGGCGGTGAGTTCAGGGATGCGCCTGCGGAGCTGCTCTATGGCCTCAGTGTTGCGTTCGGACACAGCGCGGAGATTTGAGACCCGGTCAATGCTGCTGACCAGCACATCCCCGATGCGTTTGATCATGTTTTGCTCCACCTGCGCGGTCTTGTCGTCCAGCGCCGCCAGCTGAGTCAGCAGAGACTCCAGCTCAGACTGCAGGCCGTCCATCCTGCGCACATCTGTCCTCACTGACGCCACCTTCAGGGGACACAGAGAAGAACAGATGCTAAGAAACTAATTTTCAAATAGCAACAAGAAAAATGTATTTGTTTCAGATGGGGTCTGCAACAGAAAAATGATTTCACCTCTGCAACATGAGTCCCGCAGAGATTTTATATATTCATGCTGATTAAATTCTAATGTTAGATCTCTTCTACGGCCACTGAAGGTTATAATGAATAAATAACAGCAGCAAACAGATATTTACTTCATACACTACAAACCAGGATATTGAGTTACACATTTTATGACTCCTGGAAAACAAAGTGACAAACTTTTGTTGCATTTAGAGCTGCAATGCTTAACCCATCGAGAGAAGATGAATCGTTTGCCATCAATTGTAAGGATTTAAAACTTTTCTGTGTCTTATGTGACAGTAAACTGAGAATCTTTGGATTTTTTGACAGTTGATAGAACAAAACATGACATCAGAAGAAGTCATGCCCAATCACCTTGGGCTCTAAGAAATGTTAACATCCATTTTTCACCGTCCAAACAATCAGACATACCTTGTTGGCCAAGTCTTTTGCGATGGCTGAGGTGCGCCCTTCGATCTGTCCCACAGCGTCTCTCAGTGAGGTCAGGCTGGTCTGAAGCTGAGCTCGTTTCTCATTCAGCCCAGAGGCCCACTCCTTCAGCCGGCTCACGTCCTGCTCCAGACTCTCTAGCTGGGGCCGCAGAGACCCCCGCTGACCCCAGAGACCCTCCAGCATCAGCTGGACGCTCTCACACTGAAACAGGACATACAGTACATGGATTGGTAGATACAACAGCTGTATGTTTGTGTGTTCAGGAGATGTTAGTTATTTTAAGCAATTATATGTTACAGGACATCTTTTCAGGTTATTTCCCTCTATAAAACAGGAGAGAAACTACTGCCTCAGTACACTTCATTTTTATTCAATATACAAAACAAAGGAGACCTTTTCAATTAAAAGATGTTATTAAATAAGTTCAGTAAAGAAATGATTGCCATGCTTTCAACAGGTGAAACCAAAATCAGATGGAACTATAATAATAATAATAATAATAATAATAATAATGGTTATCAAAAACATTAAGATTTATTGCACATCTACAAAAGCTATTGATGTACCAAATCTAAGACTGACAGAGATGTAGTTTAGGGCTGCAACTCACAATTATTATCTTGATTCATCAATTATTCATTTAGTCTACAAGAATGTCAGTAACTGTGAAAAATGCCCAAGATATTTTCTTAACATACGAGGCGATGTCATGAAATTGCATAATTGATTAATCGACTAATCGTTTTGGATCTAATGCAGTTATATCTGGAAAGACTGGCTTAGATATTGTTGTACAACTATATCCCAGTAATGGGGCATGTAGTATCACTAAAACCTAAATGTGTCACTTCCACATTAAACTAATATTAAAATAAAAAATAAAAAAAACTTGATTTTACTTTAGTGATACAGTGCATGTATACCAGAGTTTATGTTGAAATCAGGGAACTTTTATGCAACGATAGTCATCAATTGTCTGCGCAGGTACACATTTTGAAAGACATTAATACTGAACTTTGATCGCCATTTTACAGCAAAGAGTAAAACAGGGCCACTCCTTTTCCCTAGGTGACTCAATACAATGACATCATTCAGTGAGGTCATCATGTAGAAGTTGAGTTGTCTCATCTTTTTCCCACTCCTCCTCCACCTCTTCATCATCATCATCATCATCATATTTCCATCCTTCTTCCTCCAAAGTGTCAGAGTCCTTTTGGCTGTCGGCTGTAGTTTCCCTTAGCACCATGGTGAGTTCACGGACAGCCTCTTTAACCACGGACAACTCATTCTTCATCTTCAGGATGCTGTTGTGAGCCTGCAGAGTGTCCAGCTCCTGTCTGATCTGAATGATTTCATTGAGTGCTTTCAGCATGCTGTCCTCAGTCCCAAACACCTGTAACGTCACCTCTTCCAGGCGTTTTTCTGCCCCACTCAGATCACCCGCCAGCCTCAGGATGGCGCGCACCGCCTCCTCCACCTGAGGCAGGTGCTCTTCACACTCCTGTGCCCGGGGAATGTGCTCCTGGAGCTGGGAGCTGAGCTCGGCCTCCCTCTTGGTCAGGCTGCTGATCTGCTCCTCCAGTTTGTGGATCTGCTTGGTGTTCCAGTCCAGGTGATCCTGTATTTGCTTGGTGTCGTCTCCCTCCGTGCGCTCCAGAGCTCGGGCATTCCTCTTTGTGCTGTCCTCAAGCTCCTCCAACTTCTCCGCCAGTGACCGGGCCCTCCGCTCGGCCTCGTTAACCCGCTCTGTGGCTCCGCCGTGAGCTTCCCGTGACTCGGCCTTGAGGGCAGCCAGGTCAGAGGTGATGGCGGCCAGACGCTCCTGCCACGTCTCCGTCACGTTGAGGAAGTGGGCGTTGACCGTCTGCAGGTCACGGGAGGCGGAGTTCTCGTCGGCCTGCATCACCATGACGGCAGCGTGGAGAGTGGAGATGTCCTGCTGGAGTCGTGTTGCCAGGGAGACGGTGGAGAGCGCCTCCTGTAGGTCATCCTCAGAGGCGGCGAGCTGCAGCCGCAACACAAAACAGGAGGGCTGTTTCTGTGGGAGCTCTATGGTCCTCAGTACTCATATAGAGAGGCCAAGTCCCTCCCCTTCCGGTGGACCGCCATGGGACCTTAACTCGGAAAAAATATGAACGGTAGTGAATGGGGAAAGAAATATTATTTTTTGATCCCGTTTGAATTGAGCCATGAATTACACATGATGTTCTTGATAAATGATAATTTCGCACGTCAAGAAAGTCTCAGTTTATTGTTAAACTGTTGAAGTATAAGACTGTAAAAAAATATGTAATCAGAAAGACTACACACTTCAAAGTCGCATGGATGACGTCTCGCTGAAGCTACGATGTCGGTGTGTATCGTACCAGTGATGTAACGTTACTCAAATGAGCACAGGATCTTGCCTGTTCTTTTGCTTATCTGCTGAAAACACTTGATACTGGATAAAAC